>NW_026606682.1:1720000-2152500 GCF_029890125.1 Rhinichthys klamathensis goyatoka
CTAGTCCTTATATAGCAATTTGTTATGTTTTCAAAGAACAGTGGCTTCCAACTGTAGGTGTGTGTAATTTATGTAGTAAAACAAAAATGTTTATCAGACCTTATTTTACCCATCACAAATGGGGAAATAACATCCTAAAACCCTTTAAGAATTCAATTTTTAGAATTGGTGATTTAGCCGATTAGTTGAACATGAATGGAATGAACATGTCAGCCAAATCAGCCAGGCATATATACACTCCTAAAAATAAAGGTCCCGTGTAGACATTGATGGTTCCACGAAGAACCTTTAACATCCATGAAACCTTTCAATTGCACAAAATGTTCTTTATAGTAAAAAAATGGTTCTTTCTGCATAGCCAACTAAAAAAAATTTACTTTAAGAAATGAACACTGAACGGTTCTTTAGGGAACCCAAAACGGTTCTTCAATGGCATCTCTGCAAAAACCCTTTTGGAACCTTTATTTTTAGAACATGGTTGCTAGTTTTCTGGTTGGCTGAAACGTTCTAAAACTCTTTTTTTTTCTAATTCTAATGGTAACAGTTAAGGGATGTCACATAGGCCAAGCTAGTATTTTTTAAATCAAGTAGCATTTTAAATCAAGTGACAATATGCGTTGAGCAAAAAAAAAAAAAAAAAAAAAAACGTTTGCAGCTATGACCCATTAATCCAGATCTCGAAGAACCTTTCCCGACTCTGCTGCATTTCTGCAGCTGTAAAGCCACTTGATGATCCGAGCGTTGCGCTCGACAACTGACAACCCTTGACGGACAGTCTCCAGCAATTCCCCCTCATGCAGGCCGTCGCTGCTCCTCGAGAATGCGTCATCTGACGTCGAGACGCTGATGCTCCGGATTCTGGAGCTGAGGTCGTCAGAGCGCGCGGAAAAGTTCTCTTTGCCCATGGAATCAATCACGTCACCCTCGAGCCCGCAGAATTTGAAGAATACGTCAAAGTCCGCGAAGTTTTTCGAATAGCGTGAGCTGATGTCAGAGCTGGAGCGCGCCACCCCTCTCCGGCTCTTATGCTCCTGCTCTTGGGTTCTAGTGACTATCCTGTGAGGAGGAGGTCCTGGCATGGGTAAAGTGGACTCTTTCACGCAGTCCTCACGTGTGGCGCAAAGCGCACGCTCTTTTCTGTCGTTTACCTCAACGTCAGATTCACGCGCCTCGGAAAATGCGTTTTTCTTGTCTTTAAGAGAGAATAATGACTTTTTATTCAATCTCCTCCCGCCAGGCAATCCTCTCATGAGTTCACACTTCTGTCTGTATAATAAAATCGAGTCCGGTCGTTTCTTCGAGCTGCTACGTCTTACCACATTGCTGTCTTCTTCAGGCGACGGTATGTCCTTAACACCAACATTTGCGGGGGAACCGTGCCCGTTTGAAGACCCTTGACTGCTTACGGAGGCAGACCCGATGCTGACCACATGTTGGCTTTTTACATATTGAGGTTTAGTGGCTGCCAGCCTCTCCACCGCACTGACTCGTCCTTTATTCGCCTCGCTTTCTCGCTCCATCTGTCTTCTCAAAAACTCGGGCCCCTTCACAAGAATGCGCGACGCGTCCACGTCGGCCGTGCCTTGCGTTTTCTTCAGCATTATCCAGTCTAGATTAGTATTGTGTTAAATCCACAACAACTGTGTCGCAACTGTTGCAAAATGTGTTGAGGGGTCCGATATAGTATAAGCTGACGAAAACGCACAGTACTGACGCACACCTTTACCTGTTCATACTCACTTACTCCACCCACTATAACAGGTCAAGGCAGCGCGAGCTCGACACGAGGGATGTAAAGGTGAGGAATACTGTCAGGACACGTTAAATGTAACTTAACGGCTCCAAATAAGGGCTTGCAAATATGTTTTTTCAACTCTCTTTAGGAATATTGTATGAGAATAAATTAAACAGTTAACGAATTCAGGGGAGACTGGAACTAGGCATATACTGTAAAAAAAAAAAAAAAGTAGCTGCCTGCCTTAAATTTAAAAGTAGCAGTGTACCGGGAATATTTCCCATGGAGGGAAAAAAGTACAGTTCATCGATCTTTTGTGACAACATTTTTAAAGGATATCATACTTGACTTGATTCTTGTTTTTTCCCTCAACATCTGTTTATGCATTGTGTGGCCTGATTCAATCATATTTCCCCCTTTTGTGCGGGATTGTAGAGTCAAAGTCAAACAATGGAAAACGTTTTTTGACAGATCTGGCTTGCTGAACTTTTGTTTGGTGTATATCGTGTGTGGGACTGAAAAGTGTTATATATCATGTGTCAGTATAATGAAAAGAAGCAACACATGCACTTACACATAAAATGTAACTGGCTTACACTCCTATTCTAATTAAAAACATTCTACAAAATTAGATAAATGGCAGAAAGACATTCGGGAGATCTAGATGAATGCAGGATCTCCATAAAACCAGTAGATGGCAGCAGACTAGTGGAGACTACCGGTATGTACTGTGTGTGTGTGTCTGTGTGTGTCTGTGTCTGTGTGTCTCTGTGTGTGTGTGTGCGCGCGCGCACGAGATATCGCATGATGTGCACACTTGATGACCTTTAATTTCTGAATCAATAAAATAACTTCTAGTTGCTCTGACTTTCCTAAGCCGTCAGTCTATGATTTTCACCTGCAAACAATAAAACAACTAAAACAACTCATGGCCAGTAAGCAACCACCCTAGCAACCGCATAGCAACACATCAAAAACCACTATAACAACCTCATATCAACACCCTGGCAAGACTTTTCCCTGGCTGGATTCCTGTGGAGTGTTTGTGCATTGCTCAATGTGCAAAATGCTGACTTCAGAAAGCAACTTAAGTGAAGACCAGAATTCATTTCTTAACTCAACCAAGTCAGAACCAGGAATTTGTGCGGATGTAATTTATGTGTTTCAAGGGGCCTGCTGTGCAGTAAGCTGGAAAGTACCCAGGGTAATAGCAGTACACTAAAACCAATATATGGCTTCTCTGACCTCAGAGCTTCCAAAATTGTGGATCCAGATGAGATATAGAGTGAGACCCATTATCATGTCAGTCTGGTCTGAAACACATGGACATTTTTAAATATTCATGCATGCTGAATCACCTACAACCCTTAATAACAATAATTGTATACAGACTCAGTCAACACATTGATAGTGGTATGCAAATCCTAAAGCCCACAGTGAGAGTTACTCCAAAAACACAGAGCCCTTTTCATCAAATAGGAATTTTAACATGTAAAAACGCAACAGGACAAATTACAACCAAAACCACAAACTTCTAACTTTGTTTACACATCTCACAAAGCAAAATGTCCGTTCCACTTCCACACCTAAGGATTGTTCAAGGTTTTTCTGAACAAATATGAATGATTCCAGACATGATTTCTGATAGGAAACAGCAATGTGGTTGCATGACCTCCAATGTTAATCATTTAGGTCTGGAGTGAGTTATGATTGTGTCTCTCAACAACCTTACAATTTATGTCTTGAATAATGCGTCAGTGATGTGCACATGACCAAATTATCATCATCTTTTTTTTTCTTTTTTTTTTAGTTCACTTACAATTTAAGTGGATGAAGTGCAGACAAGAAAAGTTCAAATTGGGAATCAATTTTTTTAATTTACTCAAATCTGACAGGCATTTCCTGAAGACAGCATATTGTGTCCGTATGCAAGGCTAAGGATGTTAATGTGAAGACATAATTAATGAAAGTTCATTATCGAGAAGTAAACCTTAAGAAGATTTGTGTGCGGAGCAGCTGCAAACCAGCTGAATTTGAATTTGTGAATACAGCATGTATACGCTGCAGAGATCAAGATGTATAGATTAATATCTGTGGCTTGTGTGCTAACACTAAAAGTTTGGGGGAAAGTTGTGCTGCATATTCATTCTGTTCAGTCAAAACAGAATGACTATGTCAATGGATATCAATTTTGTTGTTGTACAGAGAAGCTTTGCTGGATTTCTCAGTAAGTTCATACATCACCTCCCTTAAAGTTTGGCACTGCCTGAGTCACTGACCCTGGAATATGGTTTTCATTATATCTCTCACCGGTCATTCTCTTTGACAGTGTTATGCATCAAAGCCAAAGAAGGAAAGCTGATATACCTGTAGAAATACAAATACTGACATTTATCTCCAAATTGTTATCTTTTTACTATGCATTGGAATCCCACTCACCTGTTCGGTTTTGGGTTTTTTAATGTTTTTGAAAGAAGTCTCTTATGCTCACCACTGCATTTATCTGATCAAAAATACAGTAAAACATATTGTGAAATTTGATTACAATTTTAAATAACTGTTTTCCATTTATGGAACTGGATAATATTCTGATTGTTCCAAACCAATTGTCCCAATTGACCAATTCCCACCAATTTATGTTGAAAATGTGATTAAAACAAATCAGGATTCTCTGATGGATAGGAAGTTCAAAAGAATAGCATTTATTTGAAATATTTTTTGTAACATTATTAAAGTCACTTTTGATCAATTCAATGTATAGTTGCAAAAAAAAAAGAAAAAAGAATTTCTTTCAGAAAAAAAAAACATATATATATTGACCGGTAGTGTAGGCTTATAAAAATACCAATTATTTATCAAATTTCCCATACAACACATTTAACACAGAGAGGGATTGTTCAAATTATTCTTTATATCTTTAATCCATTTTTAAAATCAACTTTTTCTTATTTTTCATTGCTTTTTTATTTTTATGTTCTTGAATGGACTTAGACATAGGCCTATATATTTTTTCATGAACACGTAAAGTACTTGTGTTAAAAATGTATTATTTTCTATTCAGGAGATTTTTTTCTTGCAGATGAAAGTTGCATCGACAAGGGCAGACATTCTTACTGTGAATGTACTTAGTGTTTATGTTTTTATTGAATAGCCTATATATATACTTTCATACTGATGTCGATAAAGTCATGGATTTAATTCCTAGTAGATACTGTTAAAATGTATATATTGAATGCACTGTGTGGGGCTTTGTTTTAAAGTGTCTACCAAATGAATGTATGTAAAAAAGAATAATGTAAAAGAACCCACATCGTATGCTTATAACATAACTCAACTCTCCATAGATTTGTGTTACATTTCTGCATAGATCGGCCCAAATCCATAGCCTATAGGCTCTCTGAGTTTCTTATGCTGACTTTTCCAGATGTGCATGCACATATATTTTGCTGTGTAGTAAATTCACTCATCTGGTGTTCACGATCAATACACTTAAGTATAATCTGGTTTTATAACAGAGAAAGTATGGCTAAGTAGGCCGGGCAGCTGAGTGAAAAATACTTCAATCTAAACTTGCTCTAAATATGGTCTGGAAAACAGGACTTTCCTACAACCTGACCACCTAGATCTGTAAATGCCATTCCTCGGGATAGTGATACCAATAATAGAATCGGGACTGATTAAGCTTATGCAAGCCTGAAAAGACACCAGGGAAAAGTTTCTTCATCATTATTGTGCAGCTTAGGCATACTGGCAAACCAGAACACAAGACATTTTCTCAGAACTATGCTCTGGAAACTTTGTGTGATGGCACTTTAGATGTAACCTTTGTGGTGCCTTTACTGTGTAAATAGGCTGCAAAAAAATAGGCCTACGTGATAGGCCTTTTTTGTTGTTGAATTTCGTACAGGCGGAAATTCGGGCAACCCTCAAGTAACCAATATGGCGGCTCCCGGTGGAAGGTCGGTGTTATTCGTGTGCTTGGGTAAGAAAGATTATAAAATATCGCCAAACCTTCTCTAACTTGTGATGTTTAGACGGGAAGCTGATAAGTCAAACCTTCATCACCGTTCAATCGATGATCACTCTTTCACTGGCCTCTTTCAGTGAATGAATCATGAGCCGTATAGTATCTGCATACTGATGCAATCACACGCAAATCTCATTTATTCAGACATTAATAAACACTTCGTGTTAATGTTGGCGCTTAAATCTATACTGTATGTATATTTTCAGCAATGATCACCCGTATGTGTATTCTCTTAAACATAGTTTAGGCTTTTTTTTTTACTTTCCCGGGGTGAGTCATGCTCAAAACATAAACTAACCCATTTACTAAGGTTTACACATTTTCTTAACGTTATGAGGGTCATTTTTATTATCCACTTTACAGTTTGCATAAGATTCTATGCTTTGTTGTCTACGGATTTTATTCATTTATTTATGTATTTATTTGGCTATTTTATATTTTATGGCAAGTAATCAAGGATAGTAGGCTAGCCTAACGTTACATACAATAAAAAAGTATACAATACTGTCAAAAGTTTGGTGTCAGAAATATTTATATATTTTTTGAAGAAATTAATACTTCAATTAGGCAAGAATGTGTTCAATTGTGTTAAAGTAAAGACTAATATTTCTGCTCTTTCTAATAATCGAAGAATCCTGAAAAAGAAATGTCACGGTTTCCACAAAAATATAAAACAGCACAACTGTTTTCAACATTGTTAATAAGAAGAAATGTTTCTTGAGCATCAAATCAGCATATTAGAATGATTTCTGAAGGATCGTGTGACACTGAAGAGTGGAGTAATGATGATGATGTGATACATTTTGTACATGTTTGTGTATATGGAAATTGATCACATGTAATACACATGGCTACTAAAGCAATAAAATTCTTCCCTTTCCTCAATACCCAGGGAATATTTGCAGATCCCCAATCGCTGAGGCTGTTTTCAGGAAGATGGCCACAGACAGTGGGGTGGTGGACAAGGTATGTCGCTGCTTGTGATGATGCTTTTATTGAATGATGTATCAATATTTGGTCTAGCTTACAAAGACTAGAAATAATCGCATGTGCTTCAGTGAATAGATTGAAACAGTGCATCATCTTCTGGATGAATGCAATGTATCTGGTCTTGAAGTTCTAGCAGGTATGTAACAAAGTGACAATGGCACTCCAGAGCAAAATCTCTGAAGTACTTTTAGCCTCATCTACCCTTTGGATGAGTGTATCAGTGTCATAATTATTTTTGTTTGCCAGATACACTTGCTTATATGGAGATTTGACTTTATTACTGAGATTGCACAAGGGACAAACATGACATTTTGCTGTTCAGAAAGTTTAACAAGAGTCAAAAGACGAAATCCAAAGAAATGGTTTCAGATGCATTCCAGCCTTAAAGTTTAAGGCCAGAAATATTCAAAAAAGAATACTTGGCCAACATTGTTCATGTAGTACCATAAAGTATATATGGACCTAGTTATTCAGATAAATGCTATTCTTATGTTCTGTTCTGTTTGCGTGTATAATTTCATCATCATCAGTGCTGTGTGTATGTGTGTCTTCAGTGGAGAATAGACAGTGCCGCCACGTCCACCTATGAGATCGGAAACCCCCCGGATCACCGCGGCCAGGCCTGCATGAAGAAACACGACGTGTCCATGAGGCACGTGGCGCGGCAGGTACGGCGGGGTCCTGAATAGCACTTAGAACCGTGTTCTCTGTGTGTTACAGTGGGTTATAGACTCTGGTGCCACCTCAGATTGGAATATTGGCAGCGCTCCTGACGCCCGTGGTCTGGCCTGCCTCAGGAAACATGACATAGAGACAGATCACAGGGCACGACAGGTACTGCAGATGTGGGATTTTGTCTGTACATGTGAGATCCACCTTATTTTGCAACGCGGACGTATGCTGTTTTCTTTGAATGTGTGAGATTTCTGGTATAGGTAAATAATTGGAGGAATTAACATTGAATTATTTGCACTACAAACCAGTGTGTTAATGAGAACGACAACAAAATAAAATACCATGATAACAATAACAGTTTGCAATATAAAGCAGCATAACAGACGTTTTAGTACAGCCAATATAACTGGAAGCGTATGACGCTGGAAGCCTTGCACATTCAAGTTAACGCTCTTACATTAAAAATAAGGTGGATAGATGGAGGAGAAAGAGTGCAAGAAGCTTTCAGCACAGTACTGTTGTACAATACGATGTTAATGACACATTTATCAAAATTTCACCAACTTCAGTCAGTGTCACTCACACGGAAACCTTGCAGATACACAACTAAAGCCAGTTTTGGCAGGAGAACTGGTGTGAGCATTCTCTAATCGTAATTTACAGCCAAAAGCACTTTATCTTTGTCTCACACCGTAGATGTTTTATCTTTCTTCTTTATTTTTAACTTCTTGCCTATAAATTGATTTTGACAGGCATCCGTGACTGCCTATCTGCTGTTGACCCCTGTTCTCCATCTCCCTCTGTGTTTTCTGACATATTTCATCTATCTTGTACATTTCTTGAGGAAATTCTCCACAGAGTTTGTTGTTTTGAATTGGCTTCCAAATAGTGTTTGGTGTGTGTTGTGATAAAACACGTTTGGTCCATAATGTATCACAAGCATATCTTTCATAGCACATATATAAATCAAAAAGAGATCAATTAAAAATAACGAACCTTCTTTCCCGGGAAGCGGTACTGGTGCTGTTGCTGGGCGGGTCCCACAAACAAACATAAACTCCCGTTTTCACAGACAAGGCTTAAAGGGGTCATATAATGGTACATGCACTTTTACAAGTTGATTGTACTGAAATGTGTGTTGGCAGTGCCTGTACACAACCATCATATAATGATAAAAATCCATCCAGTGTTTTTTTTTTATCTCCTTATATGTTTTCACCTGTCTCAAAACGAGCCGTTCGACCGTGTGACGTCACACGCTCGGAAGCCCCTCCCACGATTGTTGATTGACAGCAGCGTTTCAACACAGACCTGGCCTGAGCGAGCTGTCATCATAGCGAAAAAAAAGTTTTTCATGACCATTAG
Source organism: Rhinichthys klamathensis goyatoka (assembly GCF_029890125.1). NCBI lineage: Eukaryota > Metazoa > Chordata > Actinopteri > Cypriniformes > Leuciscidae > Rhinichthys > Rhinichthys klamathensis. Next base: position 1,728,793 of record NW_026606682.1, read on the forward strand.
CTGTAACATCAATCTGTCAATGAACTAACGTATACATCAGTAAACACTTAGCGTTCGTATCTCACTACTCTACCCTGCCAGTGCATACAAAGATAGATCAAAGTGACATTACGTTAACCAACCATTCAGAAACGTCCTTGTTCCGGGTCCAACTCCGGTTCAAACCTATATGGTTGCACAGATGTGTCCTCAGAGACTCCGCGTGTGTTGTCAAAACGCCCGCAGAACAGAGGGGCGGAGTCATTATCATTATCATTTAAAGACACATGCACTTAAACGGCGTCCTGAAAACAGCTGTTTTTGACCAGGTAAAATGGGTTCTTTCTTACAATACTAATGAGAATTTTGAATCAAAGTATATTACAAAAATGTTATTTAGACCCTAAAGAATCATATTAACTTGTATAAAAATGGCATTATATGACCCCTTTAAGCCTAGTCACAGACTAAAATGCATGTTTGAGCTGTTTTAAATGCATGTTTGAGCAGTTTTAACTGAAAGCAACTTGCACTGACATATGTTAAAAAATATGTCAGTGCTATTCTTTTGTCTCGAGACGCACACACAAGTAATGTTTTTTTCTAAGGCATGTTTATAAAATCTACTTGTATCTCCTAATTGAACTAAGGCCTAATCTTGGCTTAATCTAAACCCTGTCTGTGAAACCAGGCCAAAGGCTTTTTTCTCAAGTGGTGGGGATTTTTCTGTTACTATGTGTGCATTTTACTAAGTTTCGCCAGTAGGTGGCAACAAGTGATTCTCTAACTCAAAATATTGTGACTCAAACGTAAGTTACTCGATGTTAAGTTATCTATTTAACTGTTGTATAAAAACGTCACACTTGCAGTTGGTCTTAATATATGAAATTCCTTGTTGATATTTGGAACAACAGCGCTCTTGCTCGTGTGATAGCCTATTGCTTAAATATAAATGACTTAATTTAGTTTCTTTCAGGCAGATAGGGCAAATAAAGTGGCTGTACTAGCTGAGGAGTGTGACAACAGTAAGTCTAAGCCTAGGAAACGGTGCAGAAATCTGTGACCTAGAGAATCTGTGATCTGTGACAAGATTTCATTAACAATTAAATGTTCGCACGAGAGCGCACCTTGCCCTTGTTCACATTATGGTGAGCACGGTAAATAAACAGTCGCGTCTAGTGAGAGGTGCGGTAAAACAAATAAATTTACTTCAAGCTGTATGAGATGTTATTGTTTCTCTCTCATTATGATTGTACATTTTCTCTGTGTTTTACCATTTTGATTATTTATGCATTAAACGTTAATAAAAACGAATAATTATTGGTAACATTTTTTTATTAAAAAATCTGGATTTCGGTAACCTCTAATGCTGTGTTGTCAGATTTGGTGACCCTGCTGTTATGTTCACATCAGAGCAAAATGCTTTTTTAAATACTTTGCGAAATCACAGATTTCTCTAGGTCTCTGATTTTGCTACTGGTGCTAGGCCTGGAAGCATCACAACCTATATGGCTTCATTGAAACCTCTCAGACATAAGTTCACTGCTGTATCACTTTGCCTGAAATATACATGATCTGGCCTATTACTGACCTATTATTAAGAGAAACTGCAAACTCGCGTGCTTTCCACCCACATTTTCCAGCTGTCAGTCAGATATTCCAGTCATGTGGGCAAGCTTTAGCTCGGCCTTTAGAGGTCAGGTTCATACGGGGCTGTACAGAGCTGAGCTCACACTAAAGACATCTCTGTCCCGTTGACCTCACACAAATCAACAGCCCCCAATTATACAAGGAAACACATGTAGCCAAACAGGCGTTTCTAGCAACCCCCCCCACACACACACGTATGAGTTGTTCATGATGTCAAGTTTTTGCTCTTTGTTGTTTTTGTAAATTGGAAACATAGATTTTTATTATGGCTCACTCTGTGCAGTGGCATCCCAGATGAATAATGTGTTCTTGCTCAATATATGCACACATATATATGCAGCCACAGATGTGCTTTGATTCATTTCTTACCTCCATGTCTTGAGTGATGGGAGCGAATGTTCGAACAGGCAAAGACGGCACGTCTACTCGCTCTCTGGCCTTTTGCTTATGTTCCCTGGAAATTGTCCAAGCCAGCAACGTGCTCTTTTGGCTGCATATTTGCCTCTTTTGGTGTAAGACAGGAAGAATTAGAGAGGGGGGTGGCTGTGGGCTGAAACCCAATGTGAATGAAGTGTTACATATGTTACTTATACAGTCTTTCTGTTTGTTAGGTCACCAAAGATGACTTCATGACTTTTGACCACATCCTCTGCATGGACGATAGCAACTTGAGGTATGTGCAGGGGTTCAATTGGGATTTTGGTGGTGGGATCCTAATCTGGCTTTTCTGATACCTTATGTAAGATATGACACCCTCACCCCACTCTCAAAAAACATTACCTATGAATGTATATGGTATGTACACTCACCGGCCACTTTATTAGGTACACCTGTCCAACTGCTCGTTAACACTTAATTTCTAAGCAGCCAATCACATGGCGGCAACTCAGTGCATTTAGGCATGTAGACATGGTCAAGACAATCTCCTGCAGTTCAAACCGAGCATCAGTAGGGGGAAGAAAGGTGATTTGAGTGACTTTGAACGTGGCATGATTGTTGGTGCCAGAAGGGCTGGTCTGAGTATTTCAGAAACTGCTAATCTACTAGGATTTTCACGCACAACCATCTCTAGGGTTTACAGAGAATGGTCCGAAAAAGAAAAAACATCCAGTGAGCGGCAGTTCTGTGGGCGGAAATGCCTTGTTGATGCCAGAGGTCAGAGGAGAATGGCCAGACTGGTTCGAGCTGATAGAAGGGCAACAGTGACTGAAATAACCACTCGTTACAACCGAGGTATGCAGCAAAGCATTTGTGAAGCCACAACACGCACAACCTGAGGCGGATGGGCTACAACAGCAGAAGACTCCACCGGGTACCACTCATCTCCACTACAAATAGGAAAAAGAGGCTACAATTTGCAAGAGCTCACCAAAATTGAACAGTTGAAGACTGGAAAAATGTTGCCTGGTCTGATGAGTCTCGATTTCTGTTGAGACATTCAGATGTTAGAGTCAGAATTTGGCGTAAACAGAATGAGAACATGGAACCATCATGCCTTGTTACCACTGTGCAGGCTGGTGGTGGTGGTGTAATGGTGTGGGGGATGTTTTCCTGGCACACTTTAGGCCCCTTAGTGCCAATTGGGCATCGTTTAAATGCCACGGCCTACCTGAGCATTGTTTCTGACCATGTCCATCCCTTTATGGCCACCATGTACCCATCCTCTGATGGCTACTTCCACCATGTCACAAAGCTCTAATCATTTCAAATTGGTTTCTTGAACATGACAATGAGTTCACTGTACTAAAATGGCCTCCACAGTCACCAGATCTCAACCCAATAGAGCATCTTTGGGATGTGGTGGAACGGGAGATTCGCATCATGGATGTGCAGCCGACAAATCTGCGGCAACTGTGTGATGCCATCATGTCAATATGGACCAAACTCCCTGAGGAATGCTTCCAGCACCTTGTTGAATCTATGCCACGAAGAATTGAGGCAGTTCTGAAGGCAAAAGGGGGTCCAACCCATTACTAGCATGGGGTACCTAATAAAGTGGCCGGTGAGTGTATGTCTGTGTGCATATATAAAGTTAGATATGTGCTTATGTATATATACACAGTTACAGTATGATCACACTATCTGGATTCCTCTCACCAGCTCTGCAAAGCAAAAGAGATTGGCCGACCATGGATGGCCTTTAAATGATCAATCCTGTAGGGGTGGAACGGTACACAGAAGTCACGGTTCGGTTCATACCTCGGTTCAGACATCACGATTCGGTACGATTTCGGTACAATGGAGGGAAAAGCAAAACAAAAATGCAGAAGGCATTGTATTTTTTAAATACGTTTTATTAATAAAGGCATAGAACCAGTTTATTTTTAGTGCACTGACAATAGTTTTATATAATTCGTTTACTAATTAAAGCTGCAGTCCGTATCTTTTCCTCTTTGTCGCCATCTCTCTGTTCGAAATCTGTAACTGCAGTGATTCGCGGAATTATCATCTTTACGTGGGTTGTAAATCGGCATGAAACAGCGCGGATGAACACAGTGCTTTGAGGCGAGTGGTGCTGTCAGTCACCGTGCTGTGTGGATTACAGTGGATACTGTCATACAGAATCACAGATTCACTTTTTGAAAGTTTGACCAACATAAGAATTTTCATAAGAAAATATCTTCTGAACAAGTAAGTAAAATCCATTTTTGTTCTGACCAACTAAGGGGGGAAAAGCATTCGACATGATAAGCTTCGTTAGATTTAATCAACGCGATTTACAGCAACCGTGCAAATTATAGCCTACTTTGTTCTCAAATTGTTCATGTTAACAACATCAGCATTGCGTGACTAATGTTAAATTTAATGTGTTTTATGGTTAGCAGCTACCTGCGTAGTTCAGAATTCATATTCTCCATAATAGCAAAACGAGAAAGGCACAACAAAGGAAACTCCATAACTGTGTGAATTAAGAAAACGTACTGTTACACGATTGAACTATTGAAAGGTCTTACTTGTTCAGCAGAAAAAAGCCGTCTCTTCTTCCGTTTTGAACCCCTTCAAAACACAGAGTTCACGCACTTTTCAAAAGCCCCGCCGATGTTTAAATCCTTGCGTTCGCATGAGACGGTTTCTTTCTATTTCTCTAGCCACCTTAAATCTGAAGTATGAAGTCTTTTGGGTTTTATAACTGCTGAATCTCCAGTTGACACTGATGATTGTTGTTTGGATCTTTCTGGATGCCATAAGTTTAATTATGTAAAGTGCTGCGAGAAAAGCCTATACATCTAAACATCTCGTCACGCACAGTATAGCCGGCTAGCCGAAACTCCTTTATGTGTACGGGTGTGACGTAATGACGCAAAGACATGCTCGAATTTCCCACGGAAACCCACCAGTACCACTGGAATTAAGATTATTATTACAAGCTAACCGTTTTGAATCTAGCTATGGCAAGCAGATAGTTTTGACCACTGGCAGAATAAGTTTTTTTAATATAATTATTTTGGATTATTTTTAACTTAAAAAAGTTACGGACTGGAGCTTTAAATTAATAAAAAGACAAGAAGACCTTGCGATATGTTTGGTAATTAATTTAAAATTATTTTGCTATATTTCAGATCAATATATTTGTTTTCCTTAATTTTAATTAACATTATTAATTGACAATGTAACATTATTCTCATCTGAATTATAAATAATTGATTTCTGTATAAAATAATACTACCATTAAAAACACATTCGATTTTCTTTTTTTAATCAATGTAGAATGTGTAAGATTAGTGCTCCGAGGACAAGAAATGAAAACCAATGCAATATGACGAATGTCCAAAAGATGGGACCCACAGACTGTTTTAAAATGGGGTTGGATAAATATGTTTTGCTTTTAAAACAGTGTGTGTGTGTGTGATTTTGGTTGGGTGACAGTTGTAAGTTACAGTTTGACAAGAGTTTACAGTGTGACAAAAAGCACAATGTTGTGTTTTATTGCGAATGTACACAAATATAAGTAAACACTTTGCAGGTTGCAGGTAATGATCTGAACAAATTGACGGAGTAGGCCTATGTTTTTTATGTTTCCAGTGTTCAATCGCGCCCCCCTCTCTCTCTCTCTCTCTCTCTCTCTCTCTCTCTCTCTCTCTCTCTCTCTCTCTCTCTCTCTCTCTCTCTCTCTCTCTCTCTCTCTCTCTCTCTCTCTCTCTCTCTCTCTTACACACACTCACTCACACAAACACACACAGAGTTCGATCGCGCCCGCGACTCTCTCTCGCGCACACACACACACACAGAGCATTGCAATCTTGACATCGCAGCCTGTTCATTGTGCGGTCACACCAAACGCGAATAGACCGTCAAATTCGCGTCTAGTTCGACGCCAGTCCAAAGCGAATAGGACGCGCGTATAAAGCCAATGTTTGAAGTGAACGCGCGTTCAGAGCTAAGCCGATGGTACAGATTATGTGTCCCTAAAGAACCCGCGTATCCAATAGTAGTTCCGCATTACATTAATTAATTTGCACGCGAGTTTTATTTATTTTTATACCGTGTATTCTCCGTGTAAATTCGTGCACCGAACCATGACGCCCGTACCGTTTCGGTTCGATACGAATACATGTACCGTTCCACCCCTAAGTCCTATATATGATCAACCACGCTCACCTCTGCGTGCTTCTCTTTATAAAACAGATGGGTGCGATGTGAGACCGTGTGGCTCAAGCTCTGTCTGGCTGCCTGTTTTTGATACTGTCAGTTACATGCTTGTCTCAGTAATTATGGCCGTTTACATCTGGTATTAAGATGCGTTTTGGTCGATCTGTTCAGAAGTAGACGAGGGAGACATTCCTGTTTACACCTGGTGTTTTAATCCGTCTCTTTTGTCCACTTTCGACCTCTTCTGTCCTGATTTCTTCAAGGTGAGGGTCTGTGGGCTTTTTTTAGATCTTTCGATCTAATGGACGAAATAAGATTGCACAATTTACATATGAACGTGTCCAGAGACGACGGAGAAACATACAGAGAGCAGCAACTTTAGTTTCTGCTCTGACAGCCACAAGACTACACAAACTGATGTGAGTGTGTGTTAGAAATCAGGAATCGTGAGAGAAAATTGTGCTAAACTTGGGTCTTCAGCCGACTAAGTTTTAAATCCCGTCTGGCTAGCGCACTTCCCATAATGTTTGCACATTCGGTCAGTAGGTGGATCTTTTGCAGCTGTTCGTACGCATTCGACCACATGAGAGTTTACACTGCGAAAGAAATCTGGTCTAATGCGTTTTTACTACCTCTGAAAGTGGACAAGATCAAAACGTTTTAGACCCCGATTATTTATATTCAGAGGTGGACAGTAACAAAGTACATTTACTTAAGCACTGTACTTATGTACCCTTTGAGTATCTGTACTTTACCTGAGTATTATTTTTTCTTTCGAAATAAGATTGCTTCACTACATTTGAAACTTTAACTTTAATTTCACTACATTTGAAAGACAAATATGGTACTTTTTTTTACTCCACTACATTTCTGTCAAGGTCCTTGAGTAGAAAGTAGTAACGTCAGTCAGGGGATGATTTTTTTCCATCTCTGAAATGTGATTGGTTTTTTGCAGGTGACAGACAGCCTATCAGTAATCACTCTTGTAGGGTCACATGTCGTGAAGTTCAGCTATTTCCCCATAATTTTCATTGAACACTAATCAACTGGTGGCAAAATGGACGAAAACAGATCCTAAATAAATAATATTAAATAAATAAAAAAGATATACAATAATAAAACAATACATTGACATTTACTTTTAACTTTTGATACTTACATATGTTTAAAACGAGTACTTCTGTACTTTTACTTGTAACGGAGTAATATTTGACCAGTAGTATCTGGACTTTCACTCAAGTAAGGAAGTTGTCTGTTTATATTACTTGCTGCCATGTGTTCCTGTTTCTGCCATGCATTTTTTTGTTTTATTGGTCTCAACTGGACAGTTTTAGGGAACATTTGCTGAGCATTTGAGAAAAGTGTGCCTCTCTTTGAGTTTACAAGCACAAAAGTGATGAGCAGCAATGAGGCCCTTGGCATTTGCCTTTCTGACATGAGAATGATGTTTGATTTCGAGCAACACTAAGTGAATGAATTATATCATTGATCTGTCAGCAGTCTGTGGGCGTACCATGAGTGGTATAATAAAGTAAAGGGCGCAGGAAGGTCTTTTTTTTTTAGGGGAGGGGGGGGGGGGGGGGGGTATTGTCGGAATCACATGTTCCTGCTAGATCCAGTGCTTATTAAGAAGATTACTGAGTTCTTTAGATTCCTTGTCTTTTCTCTGTGGTTCCAGGTCTCTGCTTTTTCTCCGTTGCTCAGCACGACAGACTGACGCGATCTCACAGTCATGCTTTAGCGATGATTATCTGTCTTGGGTTAATCAAGATTGAAAATATATGTCAGGTCATCAATTGTTGTATTTTTCCTGCTATATTTTGACATTATTATGTGAATGGGTGGTGTGCCTTAAAGGTTAAAGGTCTGAGCTGGTAATCCTACATAAAGGTCATAGGTTCAAACCTGGAAGGGATGATCTCTGAATTGGAGACTGTTAATGAGACTCTTGGTCAAGATGCTGAACCTCATCTCAAGTGTGTCAGGTGTGTGAATGTGTTTAAGTTCTTTGAGATTTCTGAGTTTTTTTTTGTACTTTGTCTAGTTGTTTTTAAATGTTAAGACTGTTAAATGACATCTTATGTGAATATCTCTTAAGAAACACATCCAATCACTGTCAGGTGAATCTGAAACCAGCCTAATTATACAGACCTTCCTTTAAAGACTAATTAGTTTAATAATCATTCAAACCTTTTAATGCCACTGACCCCCAAATATCGTTATCTTCTTGTGAGGTTAGGTACTCCCTTCCTAAAATTTAAAGGCATTTCAAATTCAAATTTTAATATATTTGCAAAAGTTTGGGGTCGGTACGATTTTTAAAAATGTTTTTAAAAAGTCTCATGTTTACCCAGGCTTTTTGTTTTGTTGAAAATGCTGAATAAAAACATTAATGTTGTGAAATATTATTACAATTTAAAAAGACACTTTTCAATTTGAATATATTTTAAAAATGTCATTTATTCCTGTGATGCAAAGCTGAATTTTCAGCATCATTACTCCAGTTTTCATGTCACATGATCCTTCTGATATGCAGATTTTTTTTATTATTATGATTTTTATTTTACAATGTTTAAAACAATTGTGGTTCTTTGATGAATGGAAAGTTAAAAAAGCAGAGCATTTATTTTAAATAGAAATCTTTTGTAACGTTATAAATGTCTTAAATATCAATTTAATACATCCTTTCTGAATAAAAAAGGCTGTCAATAGAATAAAATATTTGTGATTAAACTTATATCCATCCTGAGTGAAACAGTAATGACCAGTCAAATTTGGTACATTTGATGCACTTTTTAAATATATTTATCTATATTTTATTTTTTCTTCAGACTAGTTTGAAGATATATGGTTTTGTACATTCCTAGTGATTATTGTTTAGTCTCGTCGTTCATGATTAACCACACCAGCTATCAGTGCCCTGGCGTTGTTATGTGTGTTATGAATAATTTCTTTCGATTTCTTTCGTGTGTGTGTGTGTGTGTTGCAACATCTTCGTCTTGAGAGACTTGCAGAAAGAACAGACAGATCCTGTCAAGTTTCATTTGCGCTTAAATCATATTCCTGAATTAATCTGGAAGAACTTAAGAAATTGCACCATTGATATGATTATGCACCAGTTCACTGGCTGCACAGGATCTAAGCTGTGTGTATGGTTTTCTTACAGAGATCTGAACAAGAAGGCAAGCAGCATAAAAAACAGCAAAGCCAAGATTGAGCTGCTCGGCTCCTACGATCCTGAAAAACAGCTTATTATCCAAGACCCGTACTATGTAAGTGTACACACATGCACACAGCAAGATTAGTGCCAAACCCTGGTCATTTATTGCCAAATACTCAATGAAAGTGGCAAAAGGTCCAAAATAAAATGAAGAAACCTGTTTATATATATATATATGTGTATAAAAATATATCCCAGATATTATGAAAGATCCAGTCAATGAGACATATGCCTCAGATCCTACGGTCTAAGAACATATGGTGAGTTTATATGATGTCTTAGGGTTCATGTTCATCCCATAATCGCTATTCCAGCTGAGCCCAACTCCAGCTGTTTACTAGTGTGGGAACCGTTTCAAATCAACCTAGAAATGTTAGATATTTTTGATGTTTCCCACAACCATTACTTCCTTTTCACATTCATCTTAAAATGTAATCATTGTTTGGAAGGAGAATTCTGGTGTGATTCATGATGATTCATAATTTCACGTATATTGCTTTTTTGGATATTGAAATACTTCTATCCCTGCTTAATAGGCGAAGAGAACTGAAGGTAAGGTTAATTTTTTAGAAAACACTGTGGCACTATCGAAACATTGCTCTGTTTGTGCATCCTGACCAGTCCGACATTGACAGACAGCAGTGGCTCAAGTAATGGTATGAGTTTGTGGCCAGGACTATTGCTAATATGTAATTATTTTTGATGATTATATTTTCTTATAGGACTTATAAAAAAATGTAATTGCACCTTTTTGTGTGATTAATCGCGATTAATTGCACACTTGTCGTAAAATTAGACATACACCATCTTGTTTAACACGTTCATTTTGCCATCATTTGCTCATCCAGCAAAATGAACAATCAGATTGAAGGGTGGTTCATAAGGTAAATTTAAGTGTCTTTCCAAAAACAAAAAGGACATTTGGAGACTTCAAAATGACAGCAAATAACCAAATGTTATAAGGAGTCCAAATAATTCATAAATGCATGCACACCAAAGCACACATGAAGAAAAAATATTTTTTTAGTATTCAATGTATAGTATGTGTACAGTGCATCAGCAAAGAGCTTGTCTACATTTTAGGCAAGTTACAATACTGAACAGAACCACTTGGAGATGCCAAAATAAATCACCTTGACCTGACCGCATATGCCTAATACAATACACAAATCCATTCAGAATTACTAAACATAGCAACATACATCAACATACATGTCATCTGGCTTAGGATGTTTTGACTTTCCGTTCAGTCTGTATTTCACACAGCGCGATGCATGAGGGCTTGTGCACTTCAGAAACAATCACAGAACATGACAGAGGATGTGTTTTAAAGCGAAACACACTTTAATGAATAATTCACTGAAAACTGGCTGCGAGTCACTGTTCTCTCTGCCATCTCTGATGTAGTCAGCCTGGTTTTCTTTACATTAGAAAGAGAGTAGTGTGATAAACTCCCGACTTCTAAGATCATGAATGTGCAAGCCACGTTAATGACACAATTGCACGTGCTTCAGTAAGTTACTTGCGTTATTTGCTTAACACGTTAAGGGTTTTAAATTAATCGCATACGTTAACGCATTAACGCTGACAGGCCAAATTTTTTATAATTGTATTCATTCAATTATATACATTTCACCTTTAAGATTACTATAGGAGAGTTTATTGGCGTGTGTGTGAGTGTGTGTTGGGGTTGGTTGAGGGTTGTTGATCGTGTAGAGAAAACCTCTTTGGAATGCTGCAAGCTGCTTATTTGGTTGTGGTGTGCTTGGATAAAGTCATAATCATGTACTTACCCAATAAATTAGCCAATAAATCATGTCATCTGTCTAGGTATTTTCAGAAAAGATGAATTTGATGCATAGTGTGGTCCTGGCCCCCGACTGATGTTTAAGAATGAGGATTCCTTAGTGGATATCTGTGTGTGTTTAAGGCGTACTCCATTTGCAGAGTTTCTGCAAACTGTCAACACTTCCTGGATATTAATGTCTTGTGGGTGAGGACAGCTTTTAAGGAATACTTCACTCAAAAATGAAAATTCGGTCCTCGTGTCATTCAAAGCCTGTATTTCTTCCTTGGATCATAAAAAGAGGATTTCTTTGAAGGACGCTCTTGCCCATACAGTTTCAATGATTTGGGCTGAGGCTTTCAAACTTCTAATACAAATAAACTTGACAAACAATTCCTTATGACTCATGCAATATTACAAGTATTCTGAAGTCATAAAATAGATTTGCTTGAGGAAAAGACAAATAAAATTATGTACTATTGATACACAGTTGAATGCAGTTGAACTGGAGAGCCGGAGATTCGTGAACGATTGATTCGGTTGAAAAAATGTAATTGAAAAGGTCAGACTCAGAGGAATGGCTTATGTTGAAGTCTCTTAAACCTGATCAAGATTTTCAGTGAATAATGACTAAAATTTGGACTGTTCCTCACAAAGTTATTACATAGTAGCCTAGAAGAATTTAAATGCAGATCAAAAATTGGATCGACCACTTTTATGGTGCTTTTGCATCCTTTTTAAAGCTTGAGACCTTTAGCTTTTCTTCAATTGTTATTGCATGGAAAAGAGTGTCCACATTATCCAATAATCTCCTTTTGTGTTTCATGGAGGAAAGAGTCACATGGCTTTGGAACAGCATGCGGTGAATAAATTATGATAAAATTTCGGCTTGTTGTGGGTGATGTATCTCTTTAACAATTAGGCCAAAAACTCTGGATGAATCTGTATGCGTTCAATGTCTGTTATGTTGAAATAAAGCCAATGTAAGAGTATTATTAAGTGTATTAAAAAGAGGTGTTTAGTGTCACAACATGTCATAAACACCTTAGTATGATATAAAAGTTTATTAGCCAACAAGATGAAACCTCAAAACTGATGTTTGGAAGGGAGCAGTGTCCAATTATGAGAAATGATAGGGAGGGAACGGGTGAGTGTGTTGAGAAATAGAAATTGGAAAGTCCCTGACGGGCCACCCCTACTGAGATCATTAGGCACTGTCAGGTCATCCCGCTCTCACTACCAGCTCTCCAAGCCACATCTGTGAAGGTCAGCAAACTCGCTTTTAGGTGAAAATGTGCCTAAGGGTTGATTAAGGACACATTGTGAAGATGTTTCACTAGGCTGAAGGCTTCCAGAACATGTGGGTCACAGCCATTCTGAGGTTGTTGAAGATTATCATTGGCATGCTGAAAGGTGTAAAGTTGTATATTTCCCTTCTTGTATTTCTTCATGGCAGACAACCAGCTGGCTGAAGTGTGTAGGCCTTTCTGCCAGTGCAGAATAGGAAACTGGCCTCTACGCTGTACTATGTTTGCTAGGGGTGGGAATCTCTAGGCACCTCACGATTCGATTAGATTACGATTCAGAGGGCTGCGATGCTAAAACAATTATCGATGCATCTTTTTTGTGTGTGTGTGTGACTACTTGGTACTTTTAAAGCAAAGTATTTATACCCATAAAGAATTTACTTCCAATATCTTTTATTAATAAAACAAATGGAAGTGATTTGGCAAGTCACCTGTAAGGTTGCGTTTGCCAGCATATGTCCCAACATTGCAAAGAACCAACAGGAAAAGAAATGTGTGTATGTACTAGCAGCATACTTGTAGTCAATGAATACAAACTTCAGCATATTCTGAATCTCTAACATAAAATAATAGACTTCAAACCAACATCCCTTCTGTCATGTGCAATGAGCAATATAATCCTTCAGACCAAAAATAAATAAACATTTTGCTGTAGCAAAATACAAACAGCTTTCATACAAAAATATCGAATTATGTACCAGCTGCTTTCATGGAAAAATAATGCTTGTGGATAATTAGTAACATACAAAGCTGCTCTAATACACAAATAAATAATAAAGACTCTAAGACTTATGACTTGAAATTGTTGCTGTATACCACAATCAAAAACAGCTTATACAAAAAAAGTAAATGAACATCTGCAGAGAGCACAGTCAAAATGTAACTTTTTGTGACTGGCATTGCACTGATACACACTGTGACTGTGGAGGGCAGTACAGTAAACCTACGTATAAGAGATCGGCATACAAAACAAAACAATACAGAAAGCAGGTCTCAGGCAAAAATGAAAAAAAAAGGCCACAATGAAATTATGCCAATTTTCCATATGTTAGCTTTTAACGAAGTGGGTGGAGTTTGGATTTCCCGCTCAGCTACAGACTGTCCAGCACTGCACTTCCGGGCTTTAGAGTTCTGCCTTTTGCGTTCCTTCAATATTACATTATTAGACTTTTTTTTTTTTTTTACATTTGTGAACGATTCAGAATCGTCCACGTCTGCATCGCGATGCTTCTAAGAATCTAATTCCCCCCCCACCCCTAATGTTTCCCGTGTGCTTCAATTCTCCAGTCAAATGCTTAGGGCTGTCCCCGACTAAAGATTTTTGTAGGCGACTAGTAGTCACTTATTTAAGCTACAGTATTAGTCGACTAGTCGGACGTTTAAGATATTGATTTAATTATAGAAATACTAAACCATTATAATGACCATTTCAAATATAAAGTAAGCGCTCAAGTGGAATGATTATGAATGTGTCAGAAAAAACAGCTGAACATTTTAAAGTCCCCCTGGGGTAAAAATCAAGTTTTTAATGTTGTTTATGTCTATGTAATGTTTTTAATATGCTTTAAGACAAAGCATGTGCAAATTCATAAATCAACACCCATTGCGGAGTATTTTCTCCTTAAAACTGCAGTGAACTCAAAAACACGGTTTGAAATCACTGGTGTTTCTGATGTAACAAACTACCTTGTAACCAATTAGGTCAACGTGTGATCATCAGCGAGTGGTTCTCTGAGCTGGTGTGAGTGAGTGGATCACTAAATAAGGCAAGGATGTAGTGTTGCATTCAAGCTATTTTTAAAGCATGAAAAAAAAAATTCTTATGAAAAAACGTTTAAATATGTCATTTCGGTGAATTACTACAGGTGGACTTTAACAACTAGTTTTTTCTGAGTCAGTGACCGCTGCAAAGATGAAGTTGACAATTCTGACTTGCCATCTCCATAGATGGGATAAAGGTGCGCCTTTAGAGAGAAATGCGCGTTAAAGGGATAGTTAGCCCATGATTTACTCACCTTCAAGCCATTTGACATTTTTCTTTCAAACGAATACAATCGGAGTTATATAAAAAATGTCCTGGCTCTTCCAAGCTTTATAATGCCAGTGAATAGCTGGTTTCTGTTTTGAAGTCCATGAAGTGCATCCATCCATGATAAAAGTGCTCAACACGGCTCTGGGGGGTTCATAAAGGCCTTCTGAAGTGAAGTGATGTGTTCGTCTAAGAAAAATATCCACATTTAAAACTTTATCGACTAAAATAACTAGCTTCTGGCAGACAGCCGTACGCATCGATTTACGGCGAAAGAGTAACCCTTGACATGACGCATGACGCATTGACGAACCCGGGAGTGCAGAGGATAGAGCAATACAAAACTCCATTCACAAATGACAAGTCTAAAACGAGAATTTTTAAAGAGAAATGTCGGAGGAGCTTGAGTTTGTTGCCCAGCCCTATTTGTTTGAACCACGAGAGGCGTCAAAGCTTATGCTACTCCTACATCATACATCAAGTGTTACTCTTTTGGCGTAAGTCGACTTGCGAAGCCGTCTGCCAGAAGCTAGTTATTTTAGTCGATAAAGTTTAAAATGTGGATATTTTTCTTACACAAACTCATCGCTTTACTTCAGAACGCTTTAACCCCCCAGAGCCGTGTTGAGCACTTTTATCATGGATCAGAAATGTTGCCTTGTCAACTAACTGAAATAAGTTTGAAGTTGAAGTCCTAAAATGAATGACGCTAAAACTGTAATAAAAATAAATGAAAGCTAAATAGAAATAACAATTAATAAAGTGACAAGCAAATAACAAATCGACTAAACCTAAAAACATAAACGCCAATTTTAAAATGTGACTAAATACTATAACAGTATATAAAAAAATACTAAAATAGCACTGATGCGAAGCCTTTATTACATTTGAAGTGTTCTCCATATTATTATTATTATTACTCTCTATTTTTACATGTACATTTAGATTTAGCTTTGCTGTCATCTAACACTCATTTAAACTGAATCTTTATTAAGTTTAAGTTCTAATAAATTATTAGCATCCAAATGCTAATAGTATAATAACACTGTTAAATGTATTCTGTAGCAAATCTCAGCATAAATATACATTGTTCATACATTATAATGTTGTTATGTCTAAATACATTTGTAGCATTTAAAATGACTGATTTTAGTTTTTTAGTGCTGTTGTTGTTATTTATATAGACAGATTAATTCTATTAGCCAGTGTTGGACTTGTAATACTTGTGCAGCTCTACTGTTTGCCAATAATAAAACAATCTGACAACAGTAGTTCATAGGTATTTCTTTTAAGCTCAAATTAGGCAAAAAAAAGTATTGTTTCAGTTCAGTCATACTAATGCACATATCACTAAGTAATCTAGAGAAAAAACAGGCAGTATGGGCCATATATGCTCATAACCAATTATCAAGACATTTCAGCTGTGCTGTCTTTGATCTGGTGTCTTTAATGGTTTCTGTTTGTTTTCGCTTGCAGGGGAGTGATAAAGACTTTGAGACGGTGTATGAACAGTGTGCAAGGTGCTGCAAAGTCTTCCTGGAGCAGCACTCATAACACACACACACACAACGACCATCTTCTGGAACCCTTCGACGCCTCATCATGAGAAACTCAAATATGAATATCTGATTGAAACATTCTTTAAGTGTCTTCATAAGCTAAACACGCAAGCCAAATGATAGCAGCGTATAGAGAAGCACTTTGTCTTAATTGTAAAATAAGTTGTCATAGGATGCTTGTTTGAGCAGTGGTAGACTGCCTCTGTTGACCATACTCTCTGAAGAGAGTAAATTCACCAAAATAAACCGGCAAAAAATGCTGAAATTACTTTGGCATGAGATTATTTTTCCGCTTCTTACACCAACACTTTTTAGCTACATTTTTGTACATTTCTATGACAGTTTTATGGCTTTCCCCTAGTTTCTTTGAATATGATTGTGGTTGTGCCACTCGTTTTGATTAATTAGGATCTAGGGGATTTAGATGAGGAAAGGTGGATGCTACATGACTGACTTCTGCCATTTTTTTTTTTTTACCACCTTTCCCCCCCTTTATCCTCCTCTCTCATTCATCCTCTTCATATTTTTGGGAACTCTCTGGAGAATTTTTAGCAGATGAGCTAAGATATTTAGCAACAGAAGTTGACCGTTATCTTTGGTGTGGTTACTTACAGACAAAAAAATTCAATATCTCAGAAGCATCCAAAGCATCCTTCATGAGCGATAAGAGGTCCTGAACTCCCTTGAAAAAATAGTTTCTGATGCCGAGATAAGCTGTTAAACTACAGACACTATGTTTTATGCTGCAAAAGATCAACCTCAAATTTTTGGGTGTACTTTTATATTAAAGACAACAATGTTTAAACAATCATAATTTATTTAAATATATTGTCTTTTAAATATACATATCCCAACGAAGCAGTCGTACGTCAGACCCTGATATGTTTGTTATAGGTCTCATTTGTACAATATTTACATATCAAAATATACTGAATATATTCCACAGTCATACACTCAGTCTCACACAAAAACTAAAAGCTTTTGGTCACGGTTTTACTGCACAGATCAACCTGTCTGCAGCTGCCAAACAGAAGCGAAAGGAAACGTTCATGCAGTTAACTGGTTTTCAGTTCTAGCACAGAGAACTGAATTGACCATAATGGACAATTTCTCGTCATAGCTCTGAATTGTAACCCCATCGAGGCATGTCGCACGAAATAATCACTGGCTGTGACGAGTCTTGTTATCTGATGAGAACAAAAAACTGAAAACCACGGCAATCCCTTTTTTCATGATGAAACGATGGAAAAATGGTTTTCTTTTTTGGCAGACAGGTTCAGAGCCCAATACGCCAGATGCGTTTTTTGCTTGCTTTCTCTGACGTCCTGTATTTTAACATCGGCTCCATGCGGAGTCCATCACACCGTCCTTGGGCAAGTGCATTCTCACATCTATCCTCCGGAGAGGCAGAGCAGTGTTCTGGACGCGATATGCTGATTATGTGGAATGTTGCGTGTTGGTTTAAATTCTCTTCTCTTGTCCAAAGGCACTTGACTGCTGTTTTTTTTCCTCCTTCTTGGGGTCACTCTGGTTTGGCTTCAACCTGCTTAATAAAGGATGTGAAGTTTAGGGATGTTTCAGACTTGGCTGTGATCATATACATGTGTGCACTTGGATGCATCTGAAAATTCTTTCCCTTCTGTGAAAAATTGGGATACAGGGTTTGTTACATGCACTCCCTCTAAAGTGGTCTCCAAAGCATTGATGTAAAGTTTGTATACATGCTTAATAAATCACATCCAAGAGATCTTAACGCTAAGACACGGAGGTTTATCTGTAATAGGTTGGATAAGTTATCTAATCCTGGAATGTGTTCTCGGTCTTAAAAGCTTTAACTGCATGCATCCTCTCTGAAAGTGCGGAATAAATCCCTTTTTTGTTGTACTTTTGTAATTTACCTACATGCATATGTAACATCTTTTTTTTTGTTTCGAATCTGTGTAGTTTCCAGAGTTCCCACAAATTCTGACAAATGTGATTAGTTTTTAAACATTTCTATTTTTAAATCAATGCATATAGATGTAATTATTTAAATGTAGGCTTTTTAATGACTTTTTAAGACATCATTTTCATAACTTTTCCAGGATCATGGGAACCCTGCATATCTCATTCCCCATCTCTTCTCCAATTTCTTGTAACTCAATTTTCCTTCATTCAGTAATGAAAGAAGGGAAACACTTCATATTGATGGTCCACTTTAGTCATTCTACTACCTATAAGTAACTTTGCAACTACATGTCAACTGTTATTAGTATTATTAGACTGTCTGCTTATCTGCTAACACTTTATTTTGATGCTCCCTCTACAGACATAGCCATGTTTCCACCGCAGAAACTTTCCCTAGGAACTTTGGGGTGGTACTCTGTGTGTTTTGTCCGCAGAAACCCGGGTCTAAATGAAGTTCCAGGTAACAATTTTCCCCTTAGAAAGTCCCTGCTTCTGAGGTAGTACTTTTTCAAAGTTCAGAAACTTTTGGGGGTGGGACTTGGGCACTGAACATGCTGATTGGTGGAGTTCATGCCGCATTTGTTGATCCTAGGTCACCGGACTAATTTGCCTAATCTTCAATGTACTTGGAAACTCCGGGTAATTTAGGTGGAAACGCGCCTTATAAGTATCTTTGCAAGTACGTGTCAACTTATTCTACTAACCTGAACCTAATGGTCTACTAATACTCTAAAGAGAGTTAGTTGACATGTAGTTGCAACTGAATAAGAGTTGGTTGACATTTAGTTGCAAAGTTACTTGGTCGGTAGAATGTGTAAAATGGTCTTATCAAAATAAAGTGTAACCAAAAAAGGAATTAAAAGTGTCTTACCTGGTAAAGTTAACCCTCTTGACATCTCGGACTCCCCGCCAGTCGCGTCAGGAGTCGCGCGCACCTTTTGTAGTCTGAGGACAGGAGTAAAGCCTGATGAGTTGGATAATCAGCTGGATGAGTCCTGAATTTGTAGCCTATACTGTTTCTGTGTTAAAACTCCATGTGCATGGGTATATCAGGGGCACCTAGCCGACATGAGACTGTCATGAATATAAAGACAGTTTGTACAGGGTCGTGGTGCATGTGGGCAGAGGTGTAACTTGTTTGTGGGGTCTGAAGAGATGGGAAAGCTTGACTGTACTCACATGCAGGGATGGTGCAGTCTCTGGTGTTATGGTAAAGCCTGTAGACATGCTTCCTGCATTTTGGACTGAAATAAAGAGGACCTGATGGAAGGAAAACAGCCCAGTTAAAATTCTCAAACACTTTTGTTTTCCTTTGTTGCTTTGAGGTCACAGAAAACTCTAAAGTCTCCCACCTGTTAAGTGTTTTATAACCTTCTCTTTCTTTCTGAGGTCTCTGGGAAAGATTTCTGCAAAGAGAAAGAAACATTCAAAGGTCAAATACTGAATATCCGCTGATCCTTCAAGAGGGACGAGTCTGAAGCTCAGACAAATTCTCAGCTCAACATTCCCCAGCAATGAACATGCTCTGACTAAGCGGTTTAGATCCCAAAAACAAGCTTTCTGTACAAACCATGATCACCTATTCTTAGTATTCATTTGATAACACTCACCAATATTATAACTATTCATTCAACACAAATGTATGTTCAGTACTTTTTTTAAGTAGGCTACATGTAGCTTAATGTCTCTCTTATATGATAAAATCCTAGGCCACTGTAATAACTGGGAGTCGCTGATCACCAGTACCACGTGTCTGACTAGTCGGCACACGACAGGTGCAATGCAACACTGTTTCACCCAATGCTTTGAGAGTTAAGATTTTGGCAAGTGCCCTAGTGGGTAAGTCATATCCTTCCTAAATATAGGCCAAGGAAAAATAAGGCATATAGAGTGTGATTTCATTGCATTACATAATTAAATATCAAACCAAGTGGCAACATTATATACTGAAATGGTTCAGAAAAGTGAAGTTAGTTCAGAGAAAGCTCTAGCAGTTAGAACTATTTTTGCAATGACTTTTAAGTAACTGGTCTCAAGGTGACTTATGGTGGAAGCATGAAGACAGTTTCTTGGTAGGTACGTGGACATGTTCCACTATAAGGTTTGACAACCAGTAGGTGTCATTTTATCTTAAAAACAAACAAACAGTTTGCTTGAAAAGTGTGCCATCCTTCTTTTTTTAAGTAAATGCAACTTGCCACATTTAATTATCCAATGCAATGACAACTTACATTTCTAGTTTTGTGGACATTTAATGCTCTGCTTACCTAAAATTGTTTCCCCACTTTCCGTTTTGAGATTATGAGCGTCCTTTGGCTCGAGTGCACGCTCAGTCTTCTGCGCGCTCGCGTCGTCAGATCTGTTTTCCACCTGTCTCATGATGTCCATTATCCGTCTGAATGTTTTTTCAACCTTGTTCGCCCTGGGATCGCTTTGTGCGGAGGTACAGATTAACATTACGAGCCCCATTAGCATCACCGGGGCCCGCAGCGCACACATCGCTCTCGCAAACAGAGTGCGCGCACGTCCCGCACTGCCCAGGTCCTGGTGAAGAAGTCACAAGGTTTATAAGATGCAAAAGTCCACTTTACGTTAAAAATAAACTGGAGGCTTTTACGATTTCTTTCAAAAAAGTGTTATTTCACTTTCACTACCAGTTTGGACACACCTAGTCATTCTTTTGTCATTCACAAAGTCGTTTTTAATAATTTAGGTAATCAAAATTAATTTATTTCTCCTCGACAGCAATATCATTGCATGAAGAACAAAACAAGAAGTGTCATGCTCCTCAGATGTTTCTCCAGAAAAATAGATCCCAGAAACTCACACGTGTTTTCTCTAGAGTTACAGATTTCAACAATGTCTCAAACTGTGCTCAGATTTGGAAAGATACCCACATATGCAATCAAAAGTTTCAGTATCAACTCATTTCTCATCAAATTCTTCCAAGACCAAATAATCTCAGCGTTGCACCTGGATTTTATTGTTAGCTAACCATTGTTCGTTATGTTTTTGGAGTTTTATGGAAAAATATAGGCTACCAGACATACAATATAAATGAGCACACCATTCAAGTTATTAAAGAGACATGTGCAATAGCCTAAGCTCCTAAACATAAATTCAGACTGAATTCAAATTCAACAAATTCAAACTGACTGATTCTGTAGATAAACTAGTTAAAATGAAAGTACAAAGTAAGAAACTATATTCGTATTTAAAGCATCACAGCCCATAGAGGCGTAATGATTTTCTCCTATTTTAAATCCTTTTGTAAATGAAAAGAGTTCCGGAGAAAAAATGTGTAAGCAATAACGTTAGGTATGATGTGGTCAAAAAAAAAAAAAAAAAAGTTTAAAAAAAGAATCACCATAGGTCATAAATGCCTCCAGTAAACCTACCTGAGGACGGTCGTTGGCTGCAGTTCTTTCTCTCAATCGGCACAGCCTGAGGCAATTGAGCGTGCGGTGTTTTTATTGAGTCTCGAGTGTCCGGTCACGGTGCCTATATAACCACACAAGGTTTGCAAAACGAGCTGGGAAAGAGAGAGAGAGAGAGAACTATCCTTTCAAGCGAATCGTCCTTTATTATACTCAAGCGTGGGAAGTTTGAGTGGTCAGACTCCTTTCTGATGTTTCCGAGACTTGAGATAACTCCAGTGAAAGCTCCTCGTGGACACTGAGCGCGCGCGCCGCTCGTATTAAACGTCTCGAAACATTCGTCGTCGATTCTCGCCAATTTATTGAGGTTGCCAGACGGAAGGAGTCGTCCCTCGTGGGCTTACATCGCCGTGTCTTTAATTAGAAACTCGTCACACATACGCTGCACATCCTCATATTCCCGTTTCTCACATGCAGCATCCCATGGACATTTTTTCTTGCCCACTATCTCATTAAAGCACTTAGAAAGCTGTGTTTGCAGGAAGAGACGTAGCTATACCAGGAACTGTCCCACCATTGCACAGACTGGAACTCTTATAGTGCCTGAAAGTCAGGTTTTTCCCCTCACACACCACCATAGATCACCATTTCATCCCTTCGTGTCTCCAGAGGATTGATTCGAGTTACAGATCGATGCCTGGAAGTGGCTGCAGCTGATGTAATTATTCTGCGTAATGGTAATGATAGCGCAAGAGAAACAGTCAGCCAAACAGACCAGAGAAAAGTGAGTTCGGATTAGTTGGTGTTTGCTTTCGTTCATACCACTCCCTCAAAGCAAAAGAGAACATGGAGCAATTTGGCTCCCATCCCGGTCACGAACGGTGATCTGTGCATGGGCGGACTCAACGCAAAGGTAGGCAGCCGTCTAGGGCCCCTAAAAGTCAATTAGACCAACACCTAACAATAGAAGTGGTCACTGTCTTACACAGAATTAAACCTGAACATTGGGGAGCACAACTTAAGGAAAAATAAAATGTTAATATGAGGAGGGCCCTGTTTGCCTATACCTACGGCCTCTGAATCTTTGTGCTTTTTATAACAACATAACGTTATCCAATATCCAGTTAAAACTTTGTTGAAACTCGTTGTCTTCCACTGTTTTGGATTGTTTACATGGAAACAGCTTAATGTGTGTGGTTATCTTATCAGTGATGTGAAGTGCTCATAAAGGCAGGTACACATGATAAAGTGATTACACTACAGATATCATAAAACCCTTTTCTGTGAGACCTAAAGAATGAGAGTCAATTGAAGATTTAGACTGCATGGTATCTGAAAGGTTGTTGAAACCTCATGAATTGGTGGCATAAGCAAGACGTTTAAAACAATAGTTTGACCTAAAAATCAAACATTTTGTGTGCCAAGTTTAATATGCACATCCCCTAATGATATTTGAGAAGTATGGCGCGAATAACAAACAATAGCATTAAACACTTGACATAACTTATAACAAAGCATAAGTATTAAATTAAATAATAAAATGTGATGGGTCCTGCAGCCAGGGGCGCCCCTAACAATTTTGGGCCCTATGAAAGAATATGAGGTTGGTATATCGCACCCATTCCATTAATACAATCGATCTCTGGGGGCCCCAAAAGTGCATGGGCCCTTAGAATCATCCTAACTTTCACCGCCTTAGCGGCGCCCCTGCTTGCAGCAACATCTGGAGAAAAGTCCTTTAGGCTTTTTCACTGAAAATGATGAAAATGAATGGGAAAAGTTTGACTTGCAGTGACAATTTACAGTAAAATTACGTTTCACTATACAGGGGATGTCAGGCTCCAAAAATCAACATAAAATCAAATATTTTGTTTGCGGTTTTCATGTGCCAAGTTTTAATATACACATCTGCAAATTATATTTTAGAAGTACGGCAGAAATAACAAACAATAATGTAGCATTAAACAGCATTATACAACTGATCAAATATTATAAAATGTGATGGGTCATACATGTTACTGTAAAATTTATTTTCCCATTAAATATAATATCATTTTTTCACTATAAGATAAATTACAGTTTTTAGTGTTTCCTTTAAAAAAAATTAACAGTACAGATTTATTTTAAGCTGCTGGGAGTGCTGTTTTATATAAAAACTTTCATTAAATAAAAAATTAAGTTTGGAACAGGAAGTGATGGAAATTCTGCCTCCCTGATATCTTTGAATCTCAACTTTTCTCGACCTGGACCAAATAATTAAAATAAACCTTGAGAGAACTGTAAATATCTGGAAATCTATAATTCAAACATGCCACTCAAAGGATTGCCTCATAAATCATTGAAGAGTTTTGAAGGGCAAACACCAGACCCCGTTATAGAATAGACTTTATAAGCTCAAAAAAAGCATGTAAGGGAAATGAGTTCATCTGAATTGAAATGATGGCATTCTTACATGACATAAGGTGGCATGACTTTGGTTACACTGCACATTTCTTTTTTCTCATTCTGACATTTCACAGAATTCTCAGACTTAAATGAGCCGATCTCATTCTTGCAGTAGAAATAAGGCTTTTTGTTGATGAAAAGTGGTCAATCTCATATCAGAGAGTTTCTCCTCGTTGCATCCTCATTCACCTTTTCTGTCTGTTGGAGACTTTCTCAGACTGCCCATCTGGTTTGTCCATTTATCTTCCTTTGTCCTCTCAGCTCTGAAATGGACAAAACGTTTCCTCTGCTAGCATTTGGATGCTGAAGTATTTTTTATGTGACCACTTGGGGATTCTTTAAGTCCAGTACATTTATTTTATTGTGTTCTTTTATTTCACGTTGGCTGAACTTCTTGGTGAAGTCCATATATTTGTACTTAATATACATGGCTCTGTTGGCAAAATTGACATACGTTTCTTTTGTTAAATGGCTGTCATATTTTGAAGTAACTAATATATGACAAACTATCCTATAAACTTCCTATTTTCTTTACTTCAAGAAATGCAATTGCATGAGAATCATCATAAACTGGCAGACAGTCTTGACAATCTGTTTTTCTATTTTTGGCTTTGTTTCTCTCTCTCTTTCCCTGTTACTATTGTCCTACACCATTAGGAAGCTCTTTGACAAAGCATTTACAAGACAAATTAGGCTATATTGGATGTTGGCGGATATGTGTTGGTTTTTGTTTGCTAATTTGTTTGTTTCCTCAATGAGAGTATATGAGCTTTTGTAACCAAGGTAAAGTACACTGGCATCAAAACAATACTTGTCCTACAACCAAGACGGATTGTTCCATTTCGTTGCATTTGATTGATTCTATGACTACCTGGAGACTGACTATGACTACAACTTTATTGACGATATATACAAACATAAATACAATTGAATAAACAGCAATATCAATAACTATGTTTACATGCACCCTTATAATGCGATTATAATGAGATTTAGGCATTATCACGATTAAACTTTAGCTCATGTGATGCAATTAACTCTTTCCCCGCCAGATTTCATTTTTTTTTTTTTAAGTTGCCAGATAGCGCTAGCTTTTTTGATCATTCTCACAAAACTTCCATGGCCCCCAGAATATTTTGTTGTGAATATCTGAATATACTCAAAAGAAAGAACAGAGCTTCTGCTTATGAAAAAAATATTAATACTAGCACTCATGCACTCTTTTTTTTTTTATCAACACTTGAATTTGGGTAAGTTCAATTAAAAAAAGCAACATTTTGACCAAAAAGCTGAGAAAATCGTGTTTAAAAAAATACTTCCAGATTCAGAACATCCATCAACACCCCAAAAGTTTGAACAATATACCTCTTCATGGGTAACATTAGGCAGTTTAGATTTGTATGCTGTGTAATGTTTGATGATCGTGTTATTTTACATGGGCAATGCATCTATCGCATGTTTCTTCTTCCCCTGCAATGTAACGCATTACTTTCCATAAAAAGTAACTAAGTATTGCATTACTTAGTTACTTTTTTAGGGAGTAACTCAATATTGTAACACATACTTAATATGATAAGTAACATTATCAGTTAGTAACAATATATATATATATATATATATACACTCACCTAAAGGATTATTAGGAACACCTGTTCAATTTCTCATTAATGCAATTATCTAATCAACCAATCACATGGCAGTTGCTTCAATGCATTTAGGGGTGTGGTCCTGGTCAAGACAATCTCCTGAACTCCAAACTGAATGTCAGAATGGGAAAGAAAGGTGATTTAAGCAATTTTGAGCGTGGCATGGTTGTTGGTGCCAGGCGGGCCGGTCGAGTATTTCACAATCTGCTCAGTTACTGGGATTTTCACGCACAACCATTTCTAGGGTTTACAAAGAATGGTGTGAAAAGGGAAAAACATCCAGTATGCGGCAGTCCTGTGGGCGAAAATGCCTTGTTGATGCTAGAGGTCAGAGGAGAATGGGCTGACTGATTCAAGCTGATAGAAGAGCAACTTTGACTGAAATAACCACTCGTTACAACCGAGGTATGCAGCAAAGCATTTGTGAAGCCACAACACGCACAACCTTGAGGCGGATGGGCTACAACAGCAGAAGACCCCAGGTACCACTCATCTCCACTACAAATAGGAAAATAGGCTACAATTTGCAAGAGCTCCCCAAAATTGGACAGTTGAAGACTGGAAAAATGTTGCCTGGTCTGATGAGTCTCGATTTCTGTTGAGACATTCAGATGGTAGAGTCAGAATTTGGCGTAAACAGAATGAGAACATGGATCCATCATGCCTTGTTACCACTGTGCAGGCTGGTGGTGGTGGTGTAATGGTGTGGGGGATGTTTTCTTGGCACACTTTAGGCCCCTTAGTGCCAATTGGGCATCTTTTAAATGCCACGGCCTACCTGAGCATTGTTTCTGACCATGTCCATCCCTTTATGGCCACAATGTACCCATCCTCTGATGGCTACTTCCAGCAGGATAATCCACCATGTCACAAAGCTCGAATCATTTCAAATTGGTTTCTTGAACATGACAATGAGTTCACTGTACTAAAATGGCCCCCACAGTCACCAGATATCAACCCAATAGAGCATCTTTGGGATGTGGTGGAACGGGAGCTTCGTGCCCTGGATGTGCATCCCACAAATCTCCATCAACTGCAAGATGCTATCCTATCAATATGGGCCAACATTTCTAAAGAATGCTTTCAGCACCTTGTTGAATCAATGCCACGTAGAATTAAGGCAGTTCTGAAGGCGAAAGGGGGTCAAACACAGTATTAGTATGGTGTTCCTAATAATCCTTTAGGTGAGTGTATATACAACGGGGCTAAAGGCGCATCGGGGTAAAAGGTCCATTTGACTTTATTCTCTTTTAAACCACTAGATGGTACAAATATTCAGCTCAGGACTTTTCTTTACAACTGCTTTTGATGATGCATGTCGAAATTTGAGTGATCCTTGATGTGTTCGCGACAGCAATGCTAAGTTGATTCTGCGCTAATTTGATCTAATATTAATGTTTTTTGTAGCAAATGAGAATCGCTAAAATTATTGACTATATTTTGAGACAAAGGTCTTGTTAATGTTAATGATCTTCAGTTTTGTTCAAGGTAATTAAAGTAACAGTTTATCAATAACGAAAGAATATGTAAAAGTATAGCGGCCATGCTGTTGGGGCTAAAGGCACAATCATTAACATGATAATAAAAAGCTGGCTGACTTTTCCATTTGTTGACATGACATGGTTAGTTTCAGATGGTACATATCATATATCAAATTGGGTGTCCACCTAAGAGATAATCACCATATTTATAATGAAACCATCATATTATCCATAAATATAAAAAAATAACATACTTTGTTACTACTGTAAATCTATAATAAATGATTAAGGGATTTGTATTTTTAAAATTAACATTTTAATGACTGCATATTTATTGAACTAAAATTAATTATTTCATTTGTCAAAATAAACCGAAAATAGTGCAAACTTTGCTAAAGTGATTGTTTTGGACAATTATTAACTTAGACATTATTAAAAACATATTATTTTAGCTAAAGTGAATAATTTTGACCCATGCTGGTGAGCCTTTTACCCTGTGTGGAGTAAAAGGCCCAGCTTGCCACCTCATACATTTATCAGATTTTTAAACAAACAAACAAACAAACCACTTTTATGATTTATTTTCACACAAAAGCTGTTGCTCCATCAATGTTCAATAAAAAAAAAAATCTGCAATCATACAAAAAAGCACATTTCTCTTAAGGTGTGCCTTTAGCCCCGTTGTTGTTGTGTATACACACACACACACACACACACACACACACACATATACAGTATATATCAATTGTGTATATTACAATTGTAGTCTCCGTGCAAAGTGCCGATAGGTGTGGCTCCTCGGGAACGCAGGTGTATTAAACACAGAGGTGTAAAGTATTTGTAAAAGGCATGCGTGATCCTGCTGATTATTTACATGCATTTTGAAATTGTCATTTGGCATAGAATCACAAATTATGACTGATTATGTGTCAGAAGAGTCTTTTGTAAGACTGAGTTATAATCCAGCAGATAGACAGATTGAAGGATTGTTGAATGATGTCACGCTGTCAGTTCAGCCTTTATCTATGAATTGTTTGCATGCAGATCTGTGCCGAGTGACAAAATGAAAGACGTGCTGTTTGCAGTTGCAACAGGTTTTTTTTGTAACTTAGTTCAAACAACCCTGCCAAATTCTTTGTGTAAATGTGTGTCTGTGTGTGTGCGCAGTTTCCAGTGAGACTGATTGTCAGGGGAGGGCAAAACACATTCCCCATCAAAAAGAAAATAGTTGTGATATGAAAAGATGGAGCCGAGTGTAGAGGTCTTGTTTACATACACTCGCTGAGCTGTTGTTGTAAGACTGGGAAACAGCAGCCACGCCGTGCATGGGAAGCTTCTGGACGTGTCAGGGATATTTCTCTCTTTTTCTGAAAAAAGTTTGTAAAGGTTAAGTTAAGATAACAGCTACAAGCCAAAATCAGCAGGCAAGAGAGATGAGTTTCAGATTGCCACCTGTGGAGGAGAGGTGTTGAAGATGAGCAGATCTCAGGCATATCAGTCTCTCTCTCACTCTCTTCCATCTTCCAGAAATAGGGTAGAAAAATGGCTTAAAAAAATGTATTATTAAAGGGGTCATATGACGGTTCTAAAAAGAACATTATTTTGTGTATTTGGTTTGATGCTATGTGTTTACGTGTTTTTAGGTTAAAAAAGTGTCATTATTTTACACATACCATACATTTTTGTTGCTCCTCTTTGCCCCGCTTTTCTGAAACGCGTCAATTTTTACAACGCTCATCGTTCTGAAAAGCGCGGTGTGCTCTGATTGGCCAGCGATCCAGAGCATTGTGATTGGCCCGAATACCTTAAGCGTGTGACGGAAATGTCACGCCCCTTACAATATTTGGAACTGTGCCAGCTCACAACTTTGCCAACTTTGCCAGCTCACAAAGCAATAATGACAGGTGGTAATGTCGGTACTATTTTATCAATTCGAGCCCTAATCTGATCCGGAAAATGCAGATGACCAAGCTGATCGATCAACTTTGCCAGCACGACTGGACCAGATCGTATCAGATTGGTAAAGTTGTATTTGTTGCATCCATTGGGGACATAATTACTGATTATAATGACTATACTTTCTTTTTACGCGACGCGCCGCGCTACTGGGGGGAGAACGCTATGTAAACATGAAACCATGCCGGTGTTGTGCCGAATTTCGACCCCTGCCAAATTATTACCCCCCTAGCATTGGTAGGTTTAGGATTAGTTGTGGGGGAGGGGTTAGGATTAGGGGAGGGGTTAGGATTAGGGGCGGGGTTGGGATTAGGCAATCAGGTACTGACTTCAACGAGGGGGGTAATCATTTGGCAGGGGGTCGAAATTCGGCACAACACCGGCATTAGTGATCGTAGAAACGACAAACAAGCGCAACTCTATACTGCTCAAAACTAGTTTGAATAGTCAGTTGCAAATTCTTAAAATATAAAAAACATTCCTACTTGCTGTGTCTGTGAGTCAGAACCGCCAGAATCTACTTGCAATGATGGAATTGCCCCACTTTTTAGAATCAGCCTTTGTGCACTGCCGGCCTTGTACTCACGCAGGTTCTGGAAATAGTCCTCTGAAAAATGCGCAGCACACAGTCGAATATTTTGGTTGTACTGTTCTGGAACAGCGTTGCAAATAAAGCTTAACCACTGCTTTCAAATTGTGTCCTCTTTTGGAAGGCCAAACAAAGCAGTTTGGCTTTCGCAACGAAAAACACAGTGTTTCCACGACATGGCGGCGCCGGCGGCAACAATAATACAGCGAGATTAAAAGTTAACCCTTCTTTCTTTGCGTATACATTTGGCCGGTGTTATGAAACTCTGCCCCCACAGACTAATGTAGATTTGTTGGAGCGTGTTTGAACGAAGCGTTTTAGGAAGGCGTGGCTGAGCCTTAACTTTTACAAAGAATATCTCTTTAGGTTTGACACTTTGAGCTTTGTAAATCTGCAGATCTTATACGTGCACAAACAACTACATAACACACTAAAGAAGAAGGAAAACAAGAAATCGCATCATATTACCCCTTTAAGGGAGTACATCATAAATCCATTTTCCAAACCGTGTTTTTGTCTTAATCAACGGGACACCTATAATAAGTGTTTGTATTCTGACTATTTTAGACTGGTACGGGTCGTACTTCTGCGGAGTAGCACAGTACCTGTGTGACTCGTCATAGACATAAAAAGAGAGAAGTAGATCCGGCTACAATGTTCTTCCGCAAGACGCATGCAGTTCTGTTTATTAACCGCTAGCGCCAAAAGTTACGGACTGCAGCTTTAATAATTTATATTTTATTGAAATAATTTTCATGTTCAAAAATACATAAAAATTGTGGACATCAAAAATCTATATAGCATTATAATATATATCAAATTAAATAAATAAAAGAATAATGTAATTTTAATAATTTTTATGTCCAAAAGTTTGAAAATGTTTAAAAATATATATTTAAAAACAAAATTAAATACAAATAACAGATTAAAAATGTTATATTAATAATACATCAAGTAGGCCCTATGTATATATGGCCATTGTGTGCATTATAGGTGTGAATGGTCAGAATGCATTTAAACTTGTTAAACATGCATTTTTAAAATAGCCAACATTTTTAATAACAACATAATTTAATAACAATGTTGAGTGATTCTCTGCAGGTTCAGCTGAGCTGAGCGATTGACTAATGATTGTGGAACACCAAGAAAGATTAAAAGACAAGCAAGAATAAACACACTGAGCTGCAGGAATGTTAGTCAAGGGATAACATAATGAAAAAGAATAAAGAAAACGCATATCAAAATCCCAAATGCCCAAAAACATGCAGGAATCCACTGAACTGGGTCACTTGCTCTTCAGCAAGAAAATGCTAATTTGCGTGGTGGGAACTATACATACTGTACATGCATGTCCTTTTGTAAACTCAACAGCAGTTGAATCTATATATAATGTATTTTTTACATTATATTTGGCCCTGTGGCACAGAGAGAAAAGTGTAAAGAGAACAGAAAGCAATAAGAGATTGTGCAAGACTGGGGTCAGAAAATATCATAAGCCAGACTCAAACTCAAGACAACAAGTCAAGTCACCTTTATTTATATCACTTTGTACAAGACAAAATGTTTCAAAGCAGCTTTACAGTGATAAGCAGGAAAATAATTATCAATGATGCATACAGAATTAAATTCTGCTGTAAAGTAGCTCTAAAAAAGACAATGTTATTATTCAGCTTGAGTCAGTTCAGTGTTGATTCAGTTCAGTTCAATAACTGTCGACATTGCAAAATTCATCAATTATGTCGAATAAGTGTGGTAAACAATCAACCGCAATATACTCTTAAACCGCACAAAGAATTTTGTGATAATTTTTTAAAAATATTTGTAGTTTTCATATTTTAGGTAAACTTTTTGTAATTTAGTTTTGTGATTTTGTCATTAGTTATTAGGTTTTTTTAATATATATTTTTATATTGCTATTCACGAATTCACACCTACATACAATTAGAGGGGGTAAAGTTTAATGCGTATTTGGCATGCTGTCTAGGGGGAGGCCCGAACCCAGAGTACTCCTCCCTATGTAAGTGTTTAGGACTAGAATTGTGGAGAAGGGGCGGTGGAGGGGTGCTGCTAAACTATCAATGGATTGAGGTGAGACTGCTCAGTCTATATTAAAGGGATAGTTCTCCCAAAAATGAAAATTCTGTCAGTATTTACTCACCCTCATGTTGTTCCAACCCCGTAAGACTTTCGTTCATCTTCGGAACACAAATTAAGATAATTTTGATTAAATCTGAGAGCTGGATCACTCCTCCATAGGCTTCTTAAGGGATCGAAACTGGCCGGCCCAAAAGTTATGAAAGACATCGTTAAAATAGTTTGAGTGACTACAGTGGCTCAATCTTAAGTTTATCAAGCGACGAGAATACTTTTTGTGCGCAAAAAACAAACAAAAATAACGACTTTATTCAACTAATCATTTCCTTCTCTGTACGGCCGTGATATTTCACGTAGTGTAACTGCGCAGCGCTTCTAGGTTGTATGTCACGCATCACACACATGACCAGCGTCGGCCAATAGTGAGCCTACGTGTGACGTGCAACCAAGAAGCTTTACGTAATATCACTACGTGAAATCTCAAGGCCCACAGAGAAGGAAATGAACAGTTGAATAAAGTCGATATTTTTGTTTGTTTTTTGCGCACAATAAGTATTCTCGTCGCTTGATAAACTTAAGATTGAGCCACTGTAGTCACTCGGACTATTTTAACGATGTCTTTCATAACTTTTGGGCCGGCCAGTTTCGATCCCTTTAGAAGCCTATGGAGGAGTGATCCAGCTCTCAGATTTAATCAAAAATATCTTAATTTGTGTTCCGAAGATGAACGAAAGTCTTACGGGGTTGGAACAACATGAGGGTGAGTAAATACTGACAGAATTTTCATTTTTGGGTGAACTAACCCTTTAACACCGCTTATCATTGATTGCTGAGTGCTCTCCACCCGTGTTAATTATCTGAACGTGCTCCTCCCGAACTTTGTTAATAAAACATAATTTTAGGTTTCATTTATTTAATTTATATTTTATTTTATTTCACCTTTATTTCAATTAACAGAAATTTTTAAATAGTTTTACACTGTAAAAAAATTGCTGCCTTAAACATTCAAGTTTACTGTACTTAAAAATGTATGTCATTTCAACTTAAATTACATTAAACTGACTTTAAAAAGGAGTTGTCTCTTGTATAACTTATAAAAAAAGTTGATTGAGTTAAAGTGATTGTCATAACTTACTAATCATATAATCTTTTACACTGTAGTTTGTTAACAATAAAAACCCTGCTAGAGAATAAAAAGGAAATCAAAATGAAATTTCGAATTTTCTATTGTACTTACTGTGAATGATGCATCATTGCACATTATTCCAAACTTTTCAAAAAGACAATGTTTACTTGCTACGTGGAAACAACTAAACTTTTACAAACTTTTACAAGTATCACAGGAATGACTTGTCAAGGTGTAAAACCATTTTGTTCTTATTGGAAACTTTATTTTGAAGTGTGTGTATGTATAATGACTTTTATCATGTCATGCTAAATGACTGTTAATGAGTTGAAACGTATGAGATACGAGTACTTCTGAAGTCAAACCGTGGACACTGGCCTCTATGGTGTGTGTGTGGGCATGCGTGTGCTTATTTGTATAATTTTCATTGTGTGCGGTATTTGTGATTGCACGTCTGGTATGCCTGCGACTCGAGTGAGTGAGTGCACATGTGCATCTCGGTAATGACCTAAACCGTTTGATCTGATGTATCTGTGCTCCTTGCTGTTGGACTCATTACTATCAATAGTGATGAGATCATCTGACTCGTCTCGACATAATTTGTGCGCGGGGTTCATCTTCCACACCCACTGTCATGGCTCCGTTTCTCTTCCTGAGCAAATGTCCTCTGATAGAACTAATGATAATGTCCTATGACCACCATTTAGGCTATCAGGAGAGGAGTGGCTGAGGTCCGAGCGGTTGTGGGTGTGTCGGTGGTTTTAGTTATTAGTGTGTTGGTGGTCTTTATACGTGTGCGTGAGTTTGCCGGGTGAGGAAATGGAGGCAGAAAGAGAAAGAGAGTTCTGTGATCCATTTCTGATGAGGCACATCTGGTTGAGGTGAGAACGTCTCTTGTGTCACAATCTATGGTTTGATTATAGCCAATTAGATGGCTAAATAAAAAGCCTCTGCAATTGTTTTCTTGCATAATAACAAAGAATTAAAAGAACAAAAACATGCAGAAGTGCTCGTTTCTCCACTGCCACAAGCCACAGTCCTGATGGAGGATTAAACATTTACTGTAACACCAATCAAATGCACATTCAGAGACCAGTTGAGGTCTTTATCATTCTATAATCGATCATTCTGCCTAATTTTGTACTATTAAAACTGTCTGTCTCAATTAAAGCTGACAATCACCCTTTCTGTCAGACCTCCATTGCTTTGATTTCAGTGGTGCTTGCTTAGGTAAGTATTAAACCTTAGCGTGTAGTCCTACTGTTGCTACGAACATGAATGATATCTCAAATCCTGCGGCTTTTGTTAGATGTGCTGTTATTTTTCAAATTGATCTAGGGAATGGAAATCCCTTAAACTTACGAAACCATTCATCAGTTTGGGGAGTTTTGATGTTTTTGAAAGAAGTCTCTTATGCTTACCAAAGCTGCATTTATTTGATTAAAAATACAGTAAAAACAGTAATATTGTGAAAAATGATTACAATTTAAAGCAACTCATTTTTATTTTAATATATATCAAAATATAATTTATTCCTGCTGGCAAAGATGAATTTTCAGCAGTTTTACTGCAGTCGCATGATCCTTCATAAATCTGATTTAGTGCTCAAGAACCCAGCTAACAAAAATATGTTGAACATTTTGCTAGAATGTTCCATTAAGTTATGAAAACATTATTTCTGAATTCTCTCAATTCAGTTATTTAAATGTTTTAAAAACTTTTGTGGGGGGTTATGTGAATGTTAAAGGGGACCTATTATGCCCCTTTTTATGTAGAGAGAACCTTGCCAGAATGTTTAGCCAAAGCTCTCAGAGCATTCTCTGTTAGCTGGGAAACATTTCTTTTTTTTTTATTAATGTTGAAAACAGCTGTGCTGCGGATTTGTGTATTGGTTTAGGTAACTACTTATTTCAATTGGACATTTAGTTTGCACTAGTTATGTGATTGCACTATAAGGATTGCTCTAATTTTACTGTACTTTGTATAGTGACAATAAACAATCATGAATATTTTTGTGGAAAATTAGATTTTTTTCAGGATTTCTTGTTGAATAGAAAGTGCAAAAGAACACAGTTTATTTGAAATATATATTTTTTGTAACATTATAAATGTCTTGACACTTTTGAGTAATTTTTGCTTAACAAAAGTGTTCAAACAAACTTTTGAATACCATATCATATCACACAGAATACCATACCAACTGAAAATAACAACTTTAAGATCTCAAACGTAAGTCTGCTTAAAGGTGAATTGTGTAATTTCAGTACCGTATAAATTGGAATTGCAATGATTGCTTTTTAAACTGGTTTTCAAACACACACTGGAAAAAGATGCTGAAATGCATAGTTAGGGCTTTTTTATTCTTACATTTATGCATTTGGTAGACATTTCCATCCAGTTTATCTTACATTGCATTCAAGGTATTCACTTTTTTTAACCAGTTAATGCATTTCCTGGGAAATAAACCCACAACCACACCATTGTTAGCACCATACTCTGTTGTTTGAGCTGCACAAAGCCTGATAGCTCAGGTCCAGTTCTGAAGAGGTGCATGATTTAATTTTAGACTTTAGTATGGATTTAAATATCTGCCCTTTTTTAACCTCAGAAAAATACAGCCATGTGTTCTAGCAGGGGGATGGTATTCTTGATACTTTTAACGTCATGTGCTGTTGCCTTTTGCACACTTTCGGCTTGTTTTGCATGTAGGTAAAACAGCTCAGCTTTAGTTCAATTGTATAAACATGCCATTCGTTTGTGAGCTTTTGCATATAGTTCAAAAGTGATTCAAGATGCTCTCCCTTACAAAATAGCTATACACTGCAAACCAC
Source organism: Rhinichthys klamathensis goyatoka (assembly GCF_029890125.1). Lineage (NCBI taxonomy): Eukaryota > Metazoa > Chordata > Actinopteri > Cypriniformes > Leuciscidae > Rhinichthys > Rhinichthys klamathensis. The sequence continues at coordinate 1,764,405 of NW_026606682.1, forward strand.
ATTTGTTAATCATTGGGATTACCAAGACAACTGAAGTTCTTCATATGATTATGAGATCTGTGCTTAGCTACAATTTCACGCTCATGGTTGGGTGATTGTTAGAAATGTTCACTTTAAAGGGATAGTTCGGCCAAAAATGATAATTAAACCATGCATTACTCACCCTCAAGCCGTTCGAGATGCATATGTCAATCTTGTTTCAGACGAACACATTTTCAGTTATTTTAGAAAATGTCTTAGACCCTTCAGTGGATATAATGTGAAGCAATGGGGTCCACCTCCTTCAAGTCCCAAAATGTGCATATATCCTTCACAGAAGTAATCCATCCGGCTCCGGGGGGATAAACGAAGGCCTTATGAGGGTAATCCGTGCGGTTTTGTCGTAAAAATATACATATTTAAAACTTTATAAATGAAAATATCTGACTTCCGGCAACGATCGACGCACGTTCACGGGTTATGTTTTGCTCTGCTCTCTGGCTGCGCGGGCGCGTTCGTTCTACGTCACGACGCTACGTCCTACCTCGTACGCCGACTTCCATCACCCGTGGACGCGCGTCGATCGTTGCCGGAAGTCAGATATTTTTATTTATAAAGTTTTAAATATGTATATTTTTACGACAAAACCGCACGGATTACCCTCATAAGGCCTTCGTTTATCCCCCTGGAGCCGGATGGATTACTTCTGTGAAGGATATATGCACATTTTGGGACTTGAAGGAGGTGGACCCCATTGCTTCACATTATATCCACTGAAGGGTCTAAGACATTTTCTAAAATAACTGAAAATGTGTTCGTCTGAAACAAGATTGACATATGCATCTCGAACGGCTTGAGGGTGAGTAATGCATGGTTTAAATATAATTTTTGGCCGAACTATCCCTTTAAGGGGGAATCCCAATTTCTGTTCAGGCTCCCAAGATGTTCATTTACACTTGGTTGAATTTAAATACATTGAATGATAATTACTTCAGTCATCTTTAAACCCAAAGATTACTACGGCAAATACAAAACTAAGCCCAAATTGCTTAATATCGCTCATAATGGCTGGTTGAAAACCCAAGACATCAAAACAAACTTGTACGTGGCTCTTTGAACATGTATTAGATGATTTTCCTGACCTTCAGTTGACAATTATGTTATATATTCATTTCATAGTGATATATATTTCTAATATGGTGCATTTGCTATAAGGGAGGTAAATGTGCACGTAATAAATTTCAGTCATTACAAGAAATCTTGTCTGTACTGTGGATCCAATGACTCAGAGACAGATTATCCCAACAGAATGTTTCTGCTCCAGACACATTTGTCAACTAGTTAGCGTAGTATGTGAGTCAGAGTTGAAGCAACATTTTTAGGGGGTCTTCCTGAACCAGATTTGGGAAATGCAGACTGACTTAAGTACACTTTGAAGTCATTCACTTAACCTTCCGACAACATCTCACTCCTGATGTCACATGAGATGAGGGGGAGACACTATTAATATTCTGGCTTTCCAAGGTTGTCCTGAGAGAGAAACCTACCAAGCAGCAATCGGTAACATACATAATTCAAATGCATAAAATGTAGCTAGGTGGATTTTAATCACTGGACAAGCACGAACGATGAGGCTGGCAACTTCAACTTCAGTAAATTGACCAATCAGAATTATTATTCAAATAATGAAGCATCATTAATTCCCATCTGTTCAGCAGAAAGCATTTAGCCGCTTTCTCTGCTGTTACAACAGTCAATTAAAGGAAAAAAAAAATTAAATCTGAGTAACTTTCAGACAAAATATTGCCAAAATACTTTGTTTTTGCTCCACCAGCGAAACTTTACAACACCGATCAAAACACAGTAGTGGTGTTTCATACCTGAATTATTCTTTTTTTGTTGTTGTTGTTGAATGAATCAGTGGAGGGAATTATTCGTTTGGTTCATGAACGAATCAGCGTTTTGAACATTTGAATGAATGATTCAATGACTCATTAATAAGAATAGCAGCGTTTTTATACGAATCATTTGAATGAATGATTCAAACACAAATGAATGATGTGAGATAGTTAGGGGGAGATTTGATTATGAGCCCCCATACGTACAGTTTAGCATTATGTGATTAATTTACACACACAAAAAAAGAAAACATAATGCCTTTGACTCCAAAATTATTTTCTGTCTTGCATTTCATATTGAAATTAGACCAGCTCAGTGCCGATTAATTTTCTGCCAATTCTTTTTTTTTTTTTTTTTGAACTGGAATGTGTGCAAAGGATTGTGGGTGATTGGAGGATGCAAAAGATACACTTGAGGCATCCTTCAAAAAGCAAAGGATGTGAAATGGAGGCTGCCTTTAAAGGATCTTTTAAATTGTGTCGTCCTTTGACGTTGCAGCTGAGATATGCAGCCTAAGGGCGCAGCCTTCTGATTGAGAAGCATCCATAAAGACAGTCACTTGTTGTCGCCACTTACTGGCGTAATGATGCAACCTGCAGAAACAGTCACTAAAAAATATATCTACAACAAAAAAGTAATATTTCAAATTACGCTTGCACAGAAAACGAAGAATGCACAGGTGAATTTGAACCAAGTTAGTCTCTCTATAATTTCTTGTTTAAAAAATGTTTGCATAAATGTTAATATTAACGTTAAATTTTAACATCATTTTTTTTGAAAAAGGTAATTTTTTGCACAAAATGTTATTTTTGTTGACAAAAACTTATGCCATTTCTTTCCAAGTAAAACTAGTAAAATGAATAAATATGATAAGATCAACATTTACTAATTTTTCACCAGAAGACAAACACTAACAAAAAATACTGTGAAAATGAACAGCTGTTATGAACATGAACAGACAGTATTAAGTCATTGGCTAAAACCCACATAAAAATCATCAACCTCCACTTGAACATTTGACAGTGGTAACACAGATAACAACTACATTTTATTCAATATTCCAAAAAAGGTAGCTGAGGAGTTTCCTTTATTGTGCCATGAAAGGGGATGTGAGACAGTAAAGTGACAGCATGAGTCAGGATCTCACCTCATGTGGGCACCGGCTGAGAACAAGTTCAGTTCATTCAAACTTCTCTTCCCTTAACGCCCACTCTGCGTTGACTAACTCTGATCAAAAACCAGCTTTTCATTACAAAATTCTAATGATAACCACTCTAGCCAAGATAGTTAAAGGTATAGCGGAGGATTTTCTTTTTCCGGGTGGGTAGTCTATACTATTGGTCCACCTAAGTGTCAATCATTCTGGTGATATGTTTACGTAAGGCCGTCGTACGTGCTCGTCCCTATGTAGTTTTCGCTTTCTGCGCATGCGCACTTTCAGGTCTATTATGTGTGATGAGTTACGGTTTCAGCCATTCCTTTGAAAATGGCTGAGGGTCGAAAGAGAAAAAATGTATACGAAGTGTATGATAAGAAGAGAAAGGCCGCAGAATATAGAAACAAGACCAGAGTGATTTTGGGTGAGTATTTCACACCCTGGCGTGCGCTAAAAGCACAGGTTGGGCTTCCCACTGATGCCGCAGTCGCGAAGATTCTACTAGACAGGTAAAGTTTGTCATGCTATTTGGAGAAATCCATTTAAAATCACTGCTAGTAAAAGTTAATGTAAGCTATGATTAGCGATGCTAGCCCTGGCACAAGTCATGCAAATAGAGTGTTGCGCATGTGCATTTTTAAAAAAAATGGAGAGGGTGGGTCTTCTCTAAAATTCGGAAAGATTCTCCGCTATACCTTTAACTGATCTCAGATCAGTACTAAAGTACGGTGGCCGAGAGAGCTCAACGCGCTGCAACTGAAGAAAACACATGCAAATAGAAAAAAAAGCATGCAAATAGAAAAAAACACATGCAAATAGAAAAAAACACATGCAAATAAAACGCATGCAAATAGAAAAAAACGCGTGCAAATAAAAAAACACCCGCAAATTAAGAAAACATCTTCATCAGTTTCATAACACACGTGTGCTCCAAATACTCACAACACAACCAAATAAAGAAACGCGCTGCAAATAACACAGAACACAACGGAAATGTTTCCAGGGGAACCAAATAAGTGACGAACCCGGCTGGGACGTGCTGGCATAGATATCCATAAATCGTACTCGGTTACTAACGTAACCTCGGTTCTCTCTAGAGAGGGAACGAGTACTGCATAATAGCTTTACGCTAGGGGAAAAACTCTTTTCCACGAGATATTGAAGCCAAAAATTATCCTTAATTTTTTATTAATGTAAAACGCTTTGCAGCAGCAAGCAGACATAGGCGAAACAGCTCGCGCGCCTATTGGTTGCTCTTGCGGCAAATGCAGCAGCCTATCGAGAGAGACTCTGCGTGACGTAATGACCAATGGGGGCAATTCGCGCCCATATCGTCACGTCCCGCCAGAAAGGGCGTGGTCTCACCCTATAAATATGCTCGTTAGGCTGGTACAAGCTGGTTTTTATCGCTGAAGCGAACCAGAGCGTATTCCAAGCACGGCAAGATACGCAGTACTCGTTCCCTCTCTAGAGAGAACCGAGGTTACGTTAGTAACCGAGTACGTTCTCTTACGAGAGTATCTCTCGTACTGCGTAATAGCTTTACGCTAGGGGAACACAATGCAACACGCCGTGCGTACAGGGATCCAACACCAAAGTCCCAAGGGCCGAAGCCCAGGGCTCATGTAGTGCATAATCACCATAAACTCACATAGAGTGGAGGAAGAGAGGCTGGAAGCGTCATTCCCTATAAAAAAGCACCCAGCGGGGCTATCATATGACAATAAAACGCGCAGCCAGGGTGAAAGCTTTCAGCCTGATCTGGGTGGCCATACGTGTGTCAACACTCATGGGGCTGCAGTAAACTCAGCATCTGGGCCGCACAGCGGGGCAGATAGCACTGAATTTTAGACCGCCAAAAGCTTAGCTTGTAAGGCGGGTACCTCCAGGTTATAGTATTTTATAAATGTAGACGGCGAGGCCCAGCCCGCGGCCGTACAGATATCTTGCAGGGAAACCCCGCTCGACCAAGCCCACGAAGAGGCCACGCCTCTCGTGGAGTGCGCTCTGACACCCAAGGGGCACTGTAGGCCCTTTGCAGAGTAAGCGAGCGCAATGGCATCCACTATCCATCTGGATAGGCTCTGTTTTGAGGCGGCGAGTCCCTTGGAACGCCCGCCAAACAAAACGAAAAGCTGCTCCGTCTGTCTGAAAACAGACGAGCGTGACACATAAGCTCTCAATGCCCTGACGGGGCAAAGGAGACTCGCGTCCTCCTCCTCACTGAGAACCGGAAGGGCGGAAAGGGAAATTACCTGGGCCCTAAACGGTGTATTGAGGGATTTCGGGACATACCCGTGCTTAGGTTTGAGAATGACCTTCGAGTCATTAGGCCCAAACTCCATACATGACGCGCTTACTGAAAGCGCCTGCAAGTCCCCTATGCGCTTCACTAAAGCGAGAGCCATGAGAAACACTGTTTTGAACGACAGGTGTTTCATGTCCACCAGCTGGATTGGCTCGAACGGGGCGCCTTTCATGGCCTCCAGGACCGTGGAAAGGTCCCACGTCGGGACTGAAGGGGGCCTGGGAGGGTTCAGCCTCCGAGCTCCCCTAAGGAAACGCACGACTAAGTCGTTTTTCCCCAGCGACTGGCCAGACACCGGTTTTGCAAACGTTGCTATGGCCGCCACATATACTTTGAGCGTGGATGGGGTCCTGCCCTTATCCAGTAGCTCTTGAAGGAAGGAAAGCACTTCCGAAACCCCGCATTCCACAGGTGAAAAGCTCTGGGCTTGACACCATGCAGAGAAAACAGACCATTTCGAGGAGTAGAGCCGCCTGGTAGACGGAGCTCTAGCCTGCGCGATCGTGTTTAACACTCCTCCTGGGAGGCTAGCGGGTACCCGTTGATGGCCCATGCGTGCAGGGACCACAACTCCGGGCGAGGGTGCCAAATCGAGCCCTCCGCCTGAGAGAGGAGGTCTCTCCTCAATGGTACAGGCCATGGGGCAGTGCTGGTCAGCTGCATCAGGGCAGGGAACCACGTCTGGTTTGTCCAGAGCGGAGCTACGAGCAGCACTGGGCATCCGTTCTCCCTGATTCTTTCCAACACCTGAGGCAGGAGCGAGACAGGAGGAAAAGCATATAGGGGGCAGCGGGGCCAAACATGAGCCAGCGCGTCCTTGCTTTTCGAGAAAAACTCCGGGCAATGAGCGTTTTCGTGGGACGCGAATAGGTCCACCTGTGCTCTGCCGAACATTTTCCACTGCAGCTGGACCGTCTGCGGGTGCAGCGACCACTCCCCTGCTGGAACATTGTTCCTGGACAGTCTGTCTGGTCCCACATTCAGGTGACCAGGCACGTGCGCTGCTCTCAGTGAGAGCAGGTTGTGCTGAGCCCAGACCAGGAGGCGTTCCGTGAAGGTTTCGTGACCTGACGCCGCCCTGGCGAATTATGTATGCCACCACTGACATGTTGTCCGACCGGACCAAGACGTGGTGGCCTGTTACCTGGGGACAAAAACGCCGTAGCGCTTTGTCGACTGCTATCATCTCCAAGCAGTTTATGTGAAGGAGCTTTTCCCGTTCTGACCACAGGCCAGCTAGCGGTCTGCCCTCGAGCAGCGCTCCCCACCCCGAGGTGGAGGCGTCCGTAGACACCACCTTCACACTCGAAGCGGTCCCCAGACTCACACCTGACTGATACCAGTCGGTTATTTTCCAAGGTTCCAGAGCTGAAACACACTGTAGGTCGACCCTGAGGCAAAACAGACCCGCTGTCCATGCCCTGGGTGGAACCCGCGCTTTCAGCCACATCTGCAGTGGGTGCATGCGAAGCAAGCCCCACTGGAGTACAGAGGCCGCTGAGGCCATCAGCCCCAGCATTTTCTGAAACCTTTTGAGCGGAACTATCGAGCCGTGGCGGAAGGATTTCGCGACGCGCTGAATATTTAGTCCGCGCTCTGGTGACAGGCGTGCTGTCATGGATAGCGAGTCTAACACTGTTCCCAGAAAGGAAATTTTCTGACTGGGAGACAGTGAGCTCTTCGCCCAATTGACTGTGAGGCCCAGCTCCTCGAGGTGCTCGAGTAATGCGGCCCTGTGTTCTATGAGCTCCGATCGTGATCGAGCTAGAATCAGCCAATCGTCCCAGTAGTTCAGGACTCGCATGCCCTGAAGTCTCAGGGGTGCGAGCGCCGCATCCATGCACTTCGTGAATGTACTAGGTGCTAGGGACAGGCCGAACGGCAGGACTGTGTATTGATATGCCTGGCCCTCGAAAGCGAATCTCAAGAATCGCCTGTGATGGGACGCTATTTGTATTTGGAAATAGGCGTCTTTCAGATCTATTGACATAAACCAGTCCCCGTGGCGCACTTGCGCGAGGATTTTCCTGGTCGTAAGCATTCTGAACTGGCGCTTCACAAGCGCTCTGTTCAGCTGTCGCAGATCTAAAATGGGTCTGAGACCTCCATCTTTTTCGGTACCAGAAAATATCTGCTGTGTAGGCCCCCTTTGCTCTGAGCTTGAGATAAAGGTTCTATAGCACCTTTGCTCAGTAGTTTCGCTATCTCGGCTCGAAGTAGTTGAGATACTTCGTTTTCCACCGTCGTCTCGACGCGCGCCGTATAATGGCGGGGACGTCGAGCGAACTGTAGCGAATAGCCTCTTTTTATAGTGTTCAGCACCCATTCTGATACCCCAGGAAGCTGTGCCCACACTTTCGCGTGAATAGCTAGGGGTAGAATGAGATCTGGGCTCTGGCCGAGACATAGTGACGGCAAGGGAGCTCCGGCGTGCTGTAACGCAGACACTGTGTTTACAGTGTGTGAGGCGGGGGGCGCGCCGATCGCGGCGGGCAGCCTGGCCGCGCTCAAAACCCTTATAGCAGTTTGCTGAGGGAGAGAGAGCGGGGCGAGCCCCGTGGGGCTTAACATGTCTGTGAGTGAATGTGGGCGCAGGACAGCGGGCACATTTACTGCACTGAAAAACACCGTCGGCCTGAGCTGACTGAATGCGTGTTGGTTTCGTTTTCACAGAACCCGTGGGACATGTGGTGTGTAGTGTTTGTGGGCACTGAGACGTAGGCACATTCACTACATTTAGTGCACAATCGACATGAGGCGATTTTGTTTGTGCGAGCCCTGCATTTTTGCGGGCTGTGTTTGTGTGTAGAAATGAGCCCTGGGTTGTAGGCATTTTCAATACACTCATAACACCATCGGCTGTGGCCGGAATACCAGAAAATACACCATTTATGTGATTTATCTGGGTCGCCGTGGGAACAGCATTTGTGTGCAGGCAAGCGGGCATGGTACTGGCTTGCTTACTGCAAAATACACTGGAACAGTCACATTTTCTGGAACTGAACGAGCGAAAATTTCAGTGGAAGTCTGGCCACGGCGAGACTGAAACACCGTCGATTTCCTAGGAGGCTAGGAAGACTTGTGTTGGTTTCGTTTTACAGAAACCGTGGTAGTGTTTGTGGGCACTGGGTTGTGGGCACATTCACTACATTTAATGCACAATTGACATGCGTCGATTTCATTTGTGCGAGCCCTGTACCGTGGCGGGCTGTGTTTGTGTGTAGAAATGAACACTGGGCTGTGAGCATTTTATTACACTTATTACACGATCGGCTGTGGCCGGAAAACCAGAAATACAATGATTACATGAATTTTCTGGGTCGCCATGGAAACGGCCTTTATGTGCAGGCAAGCGGGCCGTGGTACCAGCTTGTTTACTGCAAAATACACTGGAATAGTCGCATTTTCTGGAACTGAACGAGCGAAAAGTTTCGGTGGAAGTCTGGCCGCGGCGAGACTACATTTTTTATCTGCTGCGAGAGCCGGGATCGAACACGGGTCTCTCGCGTGAAAGCTTCGGGTTCCGCCACTGGGCCACAGGGAGAACTACACTAGCGCAAGCAGATAAGAGAGCGTCATCACAGTTTTGTGTGTGTCGGCGTTTGTATGCAGGTGTGCGTGTTATACAACAGGCTCATTGCTGCAATAATGACATTTTCAGCCGCTCAAACTAGGAGCTGAGAAATGTTTGAGAAATGGAGATTAGTCCGGCCTCGGCGGGGACTAAAACACACTCTTTTCTCATTTGCCGGTGACGCACGCCCATGGGGGGCGGGGTAGATTTCTTATAACGTAAAGAAAGCTAGCCGCGGTTTTTAGGCTCGCGGTCTTGATGCTGGCCCGTTTCCTTGACGACTCGCGGACAGAAGGCGGAGGTCCACAGAGCTCGCCTGTTGCGCGGCGGTTGCGCGGGCGCCTCCCAATCGAGGCCGATGCTTCCCACGGCCTGAGAGAGCAGACGCATCAGCTCAGTCTCAATGCCGGTTCTCTTACCAGTGGTCTGGCGGGAAACGCTAGCGGAGGGGAGGTCCACGGAGCTCGCCCAATCCTCGCTATCGGATGCCAGAAGAGAACACGCCTCGGTGGGTTCGTCGAACTCGTGGACGGACGCGGCGGCAGGCGGCGGCCGTTGTCCGTCAGTGAGCGACTCGAGCGAAGCCGGCGAAGCTGGCGGGCGAACCGGCGAGCTTTGGCGGGCTGGAGAAAGCTCGGGAGCGCGCTGGGCGCGGCGCTTCTTGCGGCGCGGCACCACGGCGGGCTGTGGTGAAGGCTCGGAGAATGATGCCAGGCGAGTCCTCAGAGTCACCATAGGCAAAAACTCGCAATGAGGGCATCCGCCGTCAGCGAGCGCGAGAGCCGCATGATCCTCACCCAGGCAGGAAACACAGATGACGTGCCGGTCTCAGTCGCTGAGCGGGGCGCGGCACGAGCCACAGGATGGCATCTTTAAAAAGACGCAGCTCTTTTGTGAAGAGAAGTGTGAGTCGCGTCAAGTAAGCGAGCAAACACTCTCAGCAGAGTAAAGATACACAGAGTATAAAAAGGATATAGAACGCCGGAAAGCGCAGCAGGTACGGCAGTTGAAGGCGGCGAGGCCAGCGACTCCAGAGCTCGTCCCGCTGAAAGGCTTGCTTCGACGGCGCGGCTTCTTACTCCGGATCCAGCGATGCGTGTGCGTCGCTGAAGAGATAAAAATCAGCTTGTACCAGCCTAACGAGCATATTTATAGGGTGAGACCACGCCCTTTCTGGCGGGACGTGACGATATGGGCGCGAATTTCCCCCATTGGTCATTACGTCACGCAGAGTCTCTCTCGATAGGCTGCTGCATTTGCCGCAAGAGCAACCAATAGGCGCGCGAGCTGTTTCGCCTATGTCTGCTTGCTGCTGCAAAGCGTTTTACATTAATAAAAAATTAAGGATAATTTTTGGCTTCAATATCTCGTGGAAAAGAGTTTTTCCCCTAGCGTAAAGCTATTACGCAGTACGAGAGATACTCTCGTAAGAGAACTATGCGTGCTGGTGCTTACAGCTTAAAATTATACTTTATTTATTTATTTATTTATTTATGCAAAACATACAGAGATAAACAATTTTTATGACATACAACTTGTATACAATGTACAAAATGTATTAACAATATGTTCAATGTCATCAGAATACAAATGAGAAAAGAACAATGAGCTGGAAACTAAAATAAATAAATAAAAAAGATAAAGAAGAAAAATATGAAGGAAAGATATGTATCTATACATCAGTTACACTGTAGAAATTGTTTCATGTTATTACATTTTCATAAAGAAAAGTTTCGTAAGAAATGTTAGGTAATGTAGGGTCTAAAATTTTGAGACACACAGATATATAACGCATATTTTAAAAGCTTTTTTGTAAACTAAAAATAAAAATGTATTTGCATCTGTTATGTTAACAGAATTATATTTCTGTGGTAAGACCCGCCGTGCTGCGTTGTCATGGGAACATCCCAGGTGAAAATAATGAGGAAATTACGTCTTTCGTTGCTCCTTCATCAAGTGCGCTCCACACGGCTATAACAGCACACTAGAGCCCTGCTCACTCCAAAGGCCCACTTTAAGGGCTCTGCAATCTGCCCTTCGAAGGGAGTATAGACAGTAAAAGAAATGGACACAGCGACCCCGTTGATTTCAACGGAGAGAGTTGAAGCCCAACATGGGCACTCACTTCCTGATAGCCAAGCGTTCTGCGCAGGCTCAAACTGAGCTTGACGACGTAGTTGTCACGTGAGCAACCGTTCTGACCTTCTAGTAGCTGTGCCGGGACAAATCTGAATTGAAATCTGAAACAAATCTGTTGTTGAAATATTTTGTCCCGTTGCTTTTATGAACTGTAAGTCCGACTAATTCGATCCAAGGGCGGCATTCAAATTAGCGGTGAAGGTCACATGCGCGTTCCGTCTCTTCCAATGGCAAAGGGATTTATAATTAAATGCAATACATTCTATCTTATGTATTAACTCGTTTCATCTGACTCCATAAAATGAAAGTGTTTTTCAATGATATCTGTGCATCATTAAATATACGTTAATGTTTGACTATTCCTTTTAACTCCAATGAAAATAAAGTCAAAGTCTGTTAGAATAATCAAATATAACAATTTATTATGTCAGGTAAATGTATTATAACAATTCCATAATCAATTGAAAGATAATCAATGCAAATCATCAAATGTTCTAGGATTAGAGAAATAGATGCAAACCCAACATTTACGAACTACATGAGCTACCTCATGGGCTATCTGAAATACAGAAAAAGCCACGATTCCTTGCTGCATTCCATTAAATAGCCAGAACTTCTTTTCAATGGTAATTTGCATTCAGGTTACACCTTATTTTGGGGGTAGGGGAGAAAGGCCATTTGTCCACCTTTCTTTGTGTGCCAGTTTATCTAAACTTCTAAAAAACCTTATTACCTTTTGTTTTATACTTTGGGAATGAGACATTTGTACCACTCATTCCTGAGACATTTCAAATGATACCAAACATAATACTCAATGATAATCATTCACATCAAACCATAGATATTCTTATGTGAGTTTTTATGTGTCACTGCGAGAGTGGGGGATGCGGGGAAGAAGTGTGTGTGTGTGTGTGAGAGTTCAAATGTTAATTTGCCAAGGTCCTTTGTCTCATAGACCAGTGGTCTATCTCTTCACCCAGTTTCCAGTTTTCCAGTCTTACAGAACTCTCTATCTATGGGCTTCTCCCTTGACTTTATGCCTCCACGTCCACCCGATTGCCTCAGACAGTAAACGATTGCCTACGAGCTTCTACTTCTGTCTATACGGTAACTTCTCTACTGTGCGACAGAGCGTCCTGTGGTTATGACGCAATCGTTAGCCTATTTTTACAAGAATGGCTTCTACGGGGCCATAACGGAAGATACAAAGTAATGGAGCCTTTTATACATTGTCGTGTTTCTTTAGAAATAAATAATGGACAAATGGAGTCTTTGGACGCCTCAGATGTAAAGTTATTCGCTGTCAAAGTGACGCCAAAATGAATGGGAGTCAATGGGATGCTAACAGCAGGTGATAGCCAGCTACAATGGCGGCCCCCGGAGGCAGCTTCAACTTCCGGCTGATGGATTACCCCCTTGGAAGGGAGTAGGGCACAGGGACGCTCACGAGCAGTAACTACGTCCCAGCCGGGTCCGTCACTTATTGGGGTCCCCTGGAAACATTTCCGTTGTGGTCTGTGTTATTTGCAGTGCGTTTTCTGTATTTGGTTGTGTTGTGAACTTTTGCAGCGCGTTTCTGTATTTGGAGCACACGTGTGTTGTGAAACTGATGAAGATGTTTTTTTAATTTGCAGGTGTTTTTTTCTATTTGCACGCGTTTTTTTCTATTTGCACACGTTTTTTTCTATTTGCATGTGTTTGCTTCAGTTGCAGCGCGTTGAGCTGTCTCGGCCACCGTACTAAAGCCTAACCACAACCTAAATCCCCACCATCCACTTTGATGTTCTCCATCTATAGGTGTCAGTGCCTTTACACCTAATGGCCCTCTCACTTTCTACGGTTGGTCATCTTTGCTTAATAAGATGAATGTGACACGCAGATAAAAAAAATCTTTTCATGTCCTTATTGTCCTATGATCATTTAGAAGCACATGGGCCCACAAATCCGTAATAATTAATGTACTTTTCTACTTCCCAAAGGACTGGATACATTTACAAACCTGTTACTAGATAAAGTAAAATAATAAATCAAATTTCATTTCATTTCATTTAATGATAAAAAAATAAATAAAAAAAAAGTTCGCTACTGACCAACCAGTGTAGTATCAAACTAATGACTCAGGTCGGTTCTTTTTAGTCAATCAAACACATACACTGTAAAAAAAATCCCGTTGTTTTTACGGAAAAAAACTGGCAGCTGTGGTTATCAGAACTATACAAAAATACGGTATCAACGTTTTTGGTTTTACAGACTTAACGTAAAATTTACAGTATTAAACAGTAATTCATTTTCTGATATAATGATAATTTACCCACCTTATTGAAGTATTAATATCTGTTTTGTACCATTGTAATACACTGACAACCATCAACCATCACAGCAGTGATGAGAGTCACATGATAAATCAAAGCTCCTCACAAGTAATCTTCCACAAGAAAGTTAATACTATTATATTGAAGCTGCACAGTGTTATTCGCACAAACATTAAACACCATCATGGTAACACACATGAAATTTTAAAAATGCAATAAACATTAATTTAACAACATTAAATGTAACATAAAACCCTAATGTACATAACTGATTAGAAAAGAACTAAGAAAACTAAGAAGAAACAGTTATTTCAACAAAAATAAATCAAATGTGAAGTGTCACGCAGCCGCAGGGAATTGTGGGAAGGTCAATTTACGTTTTTTCACTGTAAATTATACAATGAGTTGTTCTTTTCACTTTCAAAAACTGTAAATTTAACGGTATTTTACAGTAAAATTACATTAAATGTACCGTTAGATCTATCACAGTTATTCACCGTATATAGTAAGGAAACTTTCTGTTAACCAATTAACAGATTTTGCACTGTAGCATTTTTACAGTCTTTTACCGTTAAAATCACGATCATTTTTTACAGTGTATTGCTACAGTTTACATATGCATGGCTTAAATCAGTGTAGTAGCTGACTGGTTTTTGAACGTGTAGTTAAAGATACATAAGGCTATACACGCCTCTAAAAGAATGTGTAAAACATTTTCAAGAATTGTTTTAAATGTATTATACTTTTACTATCATTTGACAATGAAAAAAATTTTATTTATTTTTTCCCAAATATTTATTCCAAATGAGTTGTTAATGGAACTGTTATAAATCCAGAATTGCTAAGAGGAAATGAAAAATTTGAAGGTACACTATGTAGCTTTTGGCCCTCTAGCGGTTACAAAATAAAACTCCATATGGTTTAGTTGTGCTTCAGCTCCGAGTGAAGCCCCGTTCACACCGCCAGCGACACGCAGCGACACGCAGCGACAAAGCGACATGATCCCATTCATTTCAATTTCACTTCAATGGAGCGCTGGCGACTTCCGGCGACACGAGCGACAGTGGCCGTTGGCGACAGAATGTGGGCGTGTCAAGCGACGCGAGACACGCGACAAAAGTTCAGAAATTTCAACTTTATGCAAATGAGAAGCGAATTTCACAATGTACTATTGAAAAAGGGAATATATTTCAAATACAATAAAGTATACTTTTTTTCACTAGGGGTCCCCTATACACACGTCAAAGTAGCCGGAGCAACTTTTCTCTTTTTACGGATATGACGAGACACGCACTGGCGAGTGACGCATTTACGCAGTTTCAGATACAGTACTATAGAGGTTTGAGGTTTTATTTCTTTACACTATACAGACGCTGAGCTGTATGGCTGATCAAATTCAGTCTAATGAATGATTTGGTCATTCATTTGAACACCTCTCAAGTCATTCATCATACACTTTATCGGATTCATTCTTGCTTCATCCAATCCGACTTCATCAGCCTGCGGCCTAATTCACAATTCCATTCATTAAAGCTGCAAAGTAGAAAGAAGACTTTGAGACACAGAAATAGAAAGATAATATCTGACATTCTGACATTATCATTATCTGCCCAGAAAATCTTCATCTTTGAAAAGGAGGTGGGGTGTAGAGCGAGAGAGAGGAGTCATTCGTAATGCCTTGTCTGCGGCCCAAGTTAGTTTCTCTGCGTATGTGTGGATTTATCCAGACACGTTCAATTTCATACTGTTAGTTATTAATGAACTCCCTCCATCATCACCATGGAGACAGCACTAACAATCAAAAAGTAGACCGAAAACTAAATCAGGGCCTAAAAAAAGCCCCTCTTTGAGCATTTCTAAGCATGTGTTATTAAGTTGAACCTATAAACCTTCATAGTGTAATCTGTAACTTTCATATCAAGCCGGTTCTGACCCTGGCACTTTCACCCTGACTGCAGCAAGATAAAAGCAAAAATGTAGGAATGCTTCAATCATACTCCTACTGTCATGTGTTGCGTGTGTTGCCAGCAGAGGCTGCAGAAGGTGGACTAAAATCATCCTCTGTATTTATAGCAGCGATAAAACCCCCTGACCCTGTAGGTAACAAATGTTACAATGCAACTCATCCCATTTTATATGCATGTTTGTTTACTTTAAAGATACAAAATCAAGTCCCGCCCTGCATATTTTCTTGTTCAAGAAGCCATTTCACTTCACAATAGGGAAGAAAGTCTATCTCAACTTCCGCTTCATGTCGACTTTAAAGAGCTCAAGCATTTTAAAGTGGCATTGTTGTGGACGCTAATATAGTTATCATAATAGTTATCGAACTTGGTGTGAACGGGACTTATATTGTATCTAAAGTCTTGTTGATTGAACTGTTCTATTAAAGCTAGCTGTTGCTTGTGATTTTTTTTTTTTTTTTAAATATAGGCCTAGTCTATATAGTAAACACTGAGAACTCCGCTGTACTTTTAGACACAGGGTGTACATTTATTTTTCTTGCAAAAGGTATGCGTGTTATCATAGCTCAGTATAAAAACAATACGATTTCATGGAATTTCTCCACTATGATTTCAAAACAAGCATGTGTACGTGTGCATCGCTGCATGTGGATGTTTTGATATCAGTAAGTAATGTGCTGAATTGGGGCTTCCCCCATGTCATTAAAGCACTATCACTGCTGATCCAGCCAAACCACACTCAGCATGCTTTCCTCGCACACTACCTCCTGCACGCATGCACACTATGATCAAATAAACGCTCGCCAACTTATAAAGAAACAATAATAGCCTTTAGGGCCCGGAACAACCAATGCTGGTGATGTAATCATCCATATTACAATCAATATAGCTGTTGTAATGATGCTTATGTTTGATTTGATGACTGAGATCAAACTAACTTGTGACATCACAGAGATTCTGTTGAAAGAGATCATGAGTGACTAACACAATAGCCTTTGATGATGATTTTCATAATTGTCCGAATAATTTACGCCACTCAACGTCCAAGTACTGTCTGTGTTCAAAGTGGTCCTGAGTGCCATGTTATATATGAAGGTTTATACAACCATTTGCTTGGGATTTGGTTTCGATTTTGCGTTTTTAGCTTTTATTGACAAATGTTTCTGATCCGAACACATTATCAGTAATAATAGTTTCAATAATAATAATTCACAAGGACATCACCTGCCACACACACACTCACACACACACACACACACACTAATGTTGTGTTTTCATGTTTTAAGGGGACTTTTCATAGACATAATTATTTGTATACTCTACAAACTGTATATTCTATCCCCTTACAGTAACCCTACCACTAAACCTACCCATCACAGAAACTTTCTGCATTTTTACATGTTTAAAAGACATCGATTAGTATGACTTATTAGCTGTTTTCTTCACGGGGACCAAATAATGTCCCCCAAGTATACAAGGATTTTGGATATTGCCATCTTTTTGGGGACATTTTGTCCCAATAATGTAGGCTTTACGAGACCACACACACACACACACGCACGCACGCACGCACACACACACACATTGTTGTAGTATCTACTTTGAAACAATTTTCACTCAGAAATTGCTAGTAAATTTCACACCTAATTACAAAGAGATGGCAAGTAACACTTTGAATTATACATAAGATTTTGAAGTAGATTTATTGTAAAAAATACTCCAATCATCTTTCATTTACAATATTTACCCATTACACTGTGCAAAATATAGTTAAGTTTAGTCAATGTTACAGAAAAAGCAGCTTGTTAAATGATAAACACTATTAAATTAAAAGAGGAACAACTCGAGAGGTGATCTGACACTGAAAACTTGTCAGTGTGTTTGTATACAGTAATGGGTTTGTTTGACCCAGTCAAGGACGCTATTTAATATAACTATCCTCTTTCCTTGGTTCTTCTGAATGACACGCGTTCAAAATTGTATCCTTCCATCTTCCTTTCTCTCTCATTCTCTGCACATCTCGTTCTTTTCTGACTGATTTGATTTGGCCTTATTGGCCCTTACCTGCGTCATCATGTCTTTTTGAAGAGATTCCCATCTGCCTTGTAGCTGAGACACATTGTCAAACACAGACAGCCCTTCCGGAAGGATCTTTGAGACAAACACGGGCACTCACATCTAATGGGATTTCCAATAGTCAGAGACCCCGGAGGCCCTAAAAATATCACATGCACGCTGAGAGAGTTTTCCTACTTTTATGTTGCAAAACATCAGAAAGAAAGAAGTCATTTTATATAATGAAAAAAAAAATTCCAATGGTAAGCATATTTTGCCATGTACAATTTCTAGATGATTATTAATTAATTCTATAATTAACTGATTTTATTTTGAATAAGAACTAGCTTAAAGTTCCTAAGGATTTGTTTTATGATCTCTTTATGAACTCAAAATGTTTGTGATTTCATTAAAAATATCTTCATTTGTGTTTCGAAGATGAACAAAAGTCTTATTGGTTTGGAATGACATGATGGTGAGTTATTTATCACAGAATTTTCATTTTTGGGTGAATTATCGCTTTAAGACATTGAGCTGTTGCAATGATCTTGCAGTTGAGCCGTATTGATTTGTCCCGTCTCATATTTGCAAATGTATCTGATTCGTCAGCCTGTGACTCACTAATCGTATAAAGTTACTGCTGACCACACGCTGCTCTTATGTACTGACCTCTCTGAACGTGTGATGTCATTAAGAACGGTCACACACTGATGACATCAAATGCTGTCATACCACAAGCAAGTTATTTTCTAATGCATAATTAATGCATATACAAACTAAAACACTCAGTAGATACTACAAATAAAGAAAGATACTACAAATAAAGCGTGCACGAATGGATTTGCTGCTTTGTGTCAAGCGTTTGTTTGTTTGTATTATTCATCATCCCAGCATGTTTCTTCTGTGACTAAACTTGGCAAACAAAACTATTTATACTCATCATACATCTGTCATGTTGTTGATACATCAGAGAGGGACGAGACAGAGAGGAAAGGCAATTCATAAAATATAAAACTATCAATATACAAGCATAGAGTGTGGAGAAGGTCGAGTGGGACGCCACATCCTGAACGGAGCAAAACTACGCTCAGAGATGGGGAACGCATCTCTAAACTTTTAATTGCGGTTCAGTTCTAGTCGCAAAAAAAGACTAAATTTGATTACTGAGTATTCTCTGTTTTTATTTGAAAGTTGTTTGACTGAAAGAAAAAGGTTACCCATATGTTCTCCATGAATAAGTAAAGCACCTGAAAGCCAATTCAAATTAATTTGGTGGAGAGAAGCTGCACTCTAAACAATGCTGGGTTGTTTTAAGCCAAATTTGGGTCAAATATGGACAAACCCAAATGTTGGGTTAAAAATGTAATTTGAAATTTTAACCCAACTGCAACTTTCACTTTCAACTGTACATTTTTTAATTACATTTTTAACCCAACATTTGGGTTTGTCCATATTTGACCCAAATTTTTTGCATTATTTAGAGTGTGGAATCATATGCATTTATTTACAGTGTAGTTGAAGACAGTTGAATACAATTCATGAAAAGTTGTTTTTATTCTGATGCTTTGGTCATAGTTTAAAGCTGCCGTCGGCAATTTATTTTTGATCATATTCAGTGAAATCGACACTATAATCCGACAGAACAACATAAATAAAGTGGTTTTAGAAAAAAACCCGAGCTTCTAACTCCACCTGGAGCGTGTTATTTGTTTTGCAAAAATCCACAGCTCCCGGATCATCGGGTCCAATCAGCGCAGGGGGGTGTGAGATCTGACTGTCAATCATAGATCGGGCACACGCCACCCCTCGCGCACGTTACAATCACATGCACACGCCGGAAGTTCGCGCAGTAACGAAGAGTGATGGCGGATGTATCTCGCTTTCAAAACACTAACAAATCAAGTAAGCTCATTTAGAGTATAAATTACGTTAGCAATTGCAATCTATCGGTAGATTAGCCAGGGCAGCATACCTCCAAATACTCCATGGTGTTGATGGATGCTGATGAGACGGGCGCGTTCACAGATAACCTGGTGCACACGCACTGACGAGCACGAACTCGGTGGGAGGGTATCCGTTGATAGTGGGGGAGGGGCATGAGAGTTGTAAACATTCAAAATTTTGCCTAAGTCCACTCAATCTGCCAGACTTGCCGACTGCAGCTTTAATCTGTTTTTACTTAACTTATAATTATGTAATAATGTTATACAGCATTGATGAATCAAATGTGCTTTCTGGCACAAAAACAAAATACAAAACGGTGCTGTTTATGTATAAGCGTCCCCATTAATACATCATTAAACTTCATTTTGTATAAAATAAAAAATAATACATGTTCATATTAATATCAGAAAATTAGCATTATCCTATTCATTGGCATTACATTTTAAATGATTATATTATAGAATTATTATATAGCAGGCTAAAATTTTAAGTGCGTAATATTTTTCCTGAAATTTGTGTGGAAAAATTGTAGGCTACATTTAAAAAGAAATAATCTAATGCTGATATATGTACACACACACACACACACACACACAATATTGTAATCTGATACATTCTTCAAATGATTCTTCAATTATTTCCTCCGTCGTTTATGCAGCTCACGGTGCACTGCGCCATGTCCTGTCAAGAACATGTTTGGAGTAAGAGGAAACGTTGTGTTTATCAGGTCATGCATTTTTCATTCATGTTAAATACATTATTAATGCTCTCATAACATTTACCCTACTTCCTGAACCATTGTTTTATTTTTCACCCCTGGTTTCACATTAATTAAACATTTTGTTTTATTTTTGCATCAACGCAGCCTTGCTTCTGTCATAAACTGTGATGTGATCAGCCATTCATCCCAAAAGCACAGTTCAACATGGCAAAAATGTTGCGCAGACACTGTGATCATTCATTTTAGGTAAAGTTTCAATTATTGATATACAAACTGCCTCACCAATCAGATGGAGAGCTACTGAAAGCAATAACAGCTTATATATTTTTAGGTTTGATAGCATAGAGAAATATGGATTTGTGACCATATTACTGTAAATGATTGAATGATTTTCAGTGTGTTTGCTTTATTACCTCATATGGTCTTGATAACTTCTTGACAGCGAAAATGATTTAGGCATCTTTATATCCGCAAAGGGCTCAAGTCTAAAGAAATATGAGCAGATAAAGCTTAAATAATCACACATAGGTTTTTAACACGCACTATATCATACGCTCAAATCCTAGGCTATGTTTTCCTCCAAACAAATGAATTGCTTATTTTAATGATGAATTACATTCAATGTACGTAAAGAAAACACAATTTTTGTCAGGTTTCAGTACTGTAAAACAGGGTTTTTCAAACTTTGTGATGCTAGGACCTGTGTGTGTGTGTGTGTGTGTGTGTGTGTGTGTGTGTGTGTGTGTGTGTGTGTGTGTGTGTGTGTGTGTGTGTGTGTGTGTGTGTGTGTGTGTGTGTGTGTGTGTGTGTGTGTGTGTGTGTGTGTGTGTGTGTGTGTGTGTGTGTGTGTGTGTGTGTGTGTGTGTGTGTGTGTGTGTGTGTGTGTGTGTTTGAGATTGAGATTGTGAGTTGTTGTTTTTTAAACAGAGACTTCAAAGAATGTTTCAACTGTTTTTGTCCATATGAAATGATTTGACCAATGAAAGTCAATGGAGTCCAAACTAACACTGAACCCCACTGACTTCCATCCCAGACAGCAACATGTCGGCCCAGATCCGGGCCACATCTGGTACATGTGGAAACAACACGTACCAGACGTGGGCCGGGTCTGGGACGACACTACACTGTAAAAAAATATTGTTGGTTTAACTTAAAAAATGAAGTAACCTGGTTGCCTTCAAATTTTAAGTTCATTGAAATGGAAAAATTTAGTTAATACAATGAAGGAGATTGATTTAATCATCAGAAACTCAAAATATTATGTTATCTGAACCACATAAATTATTTAAGTTGATTTGACAAAAGAAAAAATGTTGTGATTACAAATCATGAACATATATTTTTTACAGTGTATGTTGCTGTCTGGGATTGTATGGACAAAAAAAAAATCTTTTTTTTTTCAAAATATCTTCTTTTGTCTTCCACTTAAAAAGGCCATACAGGTTTGGGACGACATGATGAGGGTGTCACGGTTTTGGTTCTTTGTATTTAGAGACTCTTAATGACCTGTTATACTCACAGCGAAGTTCTGTTTCACTCTTTGTTTAGGGGTAAAAAGAAGTTTAAAATACCTTTGCAGTGATATACTGTTAGCGAACATCCTGACTCCGCCCACAATGCTGAGAGCGGCGTTTAGATGTGCGGCGCACTTTCCTCTCAATAACAAAATAATCACACAACAAAAATGACAGCAGTGAGAAAAGCGACGTGGATGTTTGCACGAGTTCTGCAATTCGGCACTCAGGGTCAGTAAAGTCACATTGATTTATATAGCACTTTATACAATGAGATTGCTTTACACCAAACAGCTTTACAGTATTAAACATGAAAAAACAGTGTCAATGTTGCTTTCAATTAAATTTACACTGCAATTTCTACTATAAAGCGACTATCCAGTGTTTGTATTCACTCGTGGTCTGACCTTGATGGACTCAAAAGAGGAAATGAGCAGGAGAAGAAGGCGGAGCCTCAGAGCACACTACCTATTACGTAATCGCCACGGACCAATGGTAGTACAAAGGGTGGTTTACCAGTAGAAGCAAACTTTTCCCAGCAAGTTCGCTTTGGCAAGCTGTTTCGAACTCCCCAAAAAAACTCCAAACGAACTTCGTATTGGCCTGATTTTATTCGTAATGATGTCACACTGTTTATTTTTTAGCATTGTTGGGAGGAGTAAAATTTACATATGTGGTTTCAACAACCAGATGCATTTACACTTGTCCAGTTTCGTCTGGAATGCGCCCCAGACCACCTCCTGATGTGGTTTGATCGATCGGATTCAAATCCGTCTCGAATGCGTTTCGGAGAGCATTTACACCTTCTTTTCAGGATTATCCGATCACATGCAGTAAACAGATAAAGTGGCCAGGTGTAAACAGCCCCAAAATGTATTGGATTTAAACTCTCAGTTTGGGTCTCTGTTTGTTCTGTGTTGTCTTTGTGTTAGAAAGTTGTCACAGGTCCTACACTATGGATTATCTTCTTTGTTTTTTGTTATGAATAAAGTTTTATTGCTGCAAATAGATCCCTTGCTCTTCATCTTGTCTTACCAGTTGTGACAGAGATGATTTTTAAATGATAAATGATTTTTGGGTGAACTATCCCTTTAAGTAAAATATATTTAAAAATATTTTATAACATGTAGTTTCGGAAATTAAATAGTTGGCTTTTATATTTTTTAATTGTAATCATTAAAAAACTATCTAGAAAATATTTACTGTATTAAATGACAGTGTACATTTTGTCTACTCATTATTGTTAAACGTATACACACTTTGCTATTTTTTCCCGTTTATAACCGACTATGCTGTCATATTGGCACCTGTTGCTTTCTCTCATTTTCTCTCCTTTTCTCTCTCCTCTCATTTTTTTATAGTGTCCTTTTTTAGAAATACTTCTGTAGCGTGGGATGATAATCTGTTATAATTGTTGACAGCATGCTTTGCTCTTCAGGTTGAATAAAGACCCATCTTGTCTTCCCTGTTTGAACAAAATAAGTGCGTCCATGTGTATTGTTGCACAGAAGCAGTGTCATTAGCGTCTCTTCTTAAGCCTTTAAAGTGCAAATGTAGACACCCACTAAAGTGTTCTCCTCAAAGATATCACATACGCAGTCAGCCTACACACAATGCCATCCTGCCAGAGAGGTTCCTCTGCGATCTCTAATGATGTTTTCTGGGGGAGGGAAGATACTAGGGGTGGAACGGTACACAGAAGTCACGGTTCGGTTCATACCTCGGTTCAGACATCACGGTTCGGTACGATTTCGGTACAATGGAGTGAATAGCAAAACAAAAATGCAGAAGGCTTTTTTATAAATGTCTTAAGCCTTGTATTTTTTATGTACGTTTTATTAATAAAGGCATAGAACCAGTTTATTTGTAGTGCACCGACAGTAGTTTTATATAATTAGTTTATTAATTAAATTATTAAAAAGACGAAAAGACCATGAGATATGTTTGGTAATTGTACCTGAATGAATTTAAAATTAATTTGCTATTTCAGATCAATATATTTGTTTTCCTTCATTTTAATTAACCCTAACTTTACTCTCATTTGAATGATAAATAATTGATTTCCGTATAAAATAATACTACCATTAAAAACTTTTGTTAACAGTTGTAGGTTACAGTTTGACATGAGTTTAGAGTGTGACAAAAGCACAATGTAGTGTTTTATTGCGAGTGTACACAAATATAAGTAAACAATTTGCCGTTTTAATGATGTCCTGTATGAGAAAAATGACGGAGTATGTTTTTATGTTTCCACTGTTCGATCGCCCGTGCCTCTTACACACACACACACACACACAGTTCGATCGAGCGATTCGCGCCCGCGCCTCTCTCTCTCTCTCGCACGCGCACGTGCACGCACACACACACACACACACACACTCTGTTCGATCGCGCGATTCGCGCCCGCGCCTCTCTCTCTCGCACACGCACACACACACACACTGTTCGATCGCGCGATTCGCACCCGCGCCTCTCTCTGTCTCTCTCTCTCGCACACACACACACACACACACACACACACACACTCCAGCATTGCAATCTTGATCGCAGCCTGTTCATTGCTGCGTTCACAGTCACACCAAAAGCGAATAGAGCGAAATTTATCGCTATTTAAGAGGGTTTTTTTATTTGTACCGTGTATTCTCCGTGCAAATTCGTGCACCGAACCGTGACGCCCGTACCGTTTCGGTTCAATACGAATACATGTACCGTTCCACCCCTAGAAGATACGCTGCCCTTTAACATGTTGCAGGGCAGAGAATAAGTTTAAGTCGGAGAGAAGGTCAAACCGTACATCGTCTGGTGGCCAGATCCTAGGAAAAAGACAGACACACCCACTTTCTTCCCTCCCATGTGCTCGAAAACAGAGGACGCTTCACACACCCATGTCAACTGCATGTTTTCCTGGTGTTTTCCTGCATCTCCAAACAACTTTGGAACTGTCTTTGCTGGCTTGGGAAGCCAAAACAGAGAAAAACAAAGTGTTAGATTGCTGTTTGGCTCTGGAATGTTCTGTTTCTTCCTCCCCAAAAGAAAATAAATCCTTATATAGCCTCTGCCAAAGTAAAGAAAAGAAAAGTCTAAATAAAGGTTAAACTTCAGAAGCATAAAAGGACAATGAGACATAAAACCCTTTTTATGTCAAAAAGATGTTTGAATGTTTTTGAAAGAAGTCTTTTATGGTCACCAAGGCTGCATTTATATGTTCAAAAGTATTTAAAATAGATTTAATAGTATTAACATATTTAAAAATGTAATTTATTCCTGTTCTGTTGCAAAGCTGAATTTTCAGATTACTCTTGCCTTCAGTGTCACATGATCCTTTAGAAATCATTCTAATATGCTTCTTCAGTATGGTTATGCTGGTCAGTATTTTATTTTTAGATAAATGTATACTTTTATTCAGCAAATGCTGTAAATGCTGTTCTTTTGAACTTCCTATTCATCAAAGAATCCTGGGGGGGAAATGGTTTCCACAAAAATATTAAGCAGCTTATTATCAATGTTTTCAACATTGATAATAATCAGTAATGTTTCTTGAGCTGCAAATCAGCATATCAGAATGATTTCTGAAGGATCATGTGACACTGAAGACTGGAGTAATGATGCCGGAAATTCAGGAATAAATTACATTTTAAAATATATTCAAATAGAGCACATTTATTTAAAAATGTATTCATATTTCACAATATTACTGTATTTTTAATTAAATAAATGCAGTCTTGGTGAACCTAGACTTTCAAAAACACACAAAAAACCAACTCTTTGAACAGTATAGTGTATATTCCTTCAATTTGCTTTGGATAAACGTGTCTTTCATGTGCAAAGTATATGTAAAGTATGTAAAAATTGTAAGCTTCAGTTACCAAGCCAAATTCATAAAGTAACCCCCTATCAACGTGCTAAAAACCTCTCAGAACACCTTAGCAACCATCGCCTAGCATTGTGATATTGCCTTTTATAGCAAGTGACTCACATTTTCTTCAGAAAAAGCTCTAGCTGTAGAGACAGCATACTCTGTTTGATGGTGTCACACATTGCAATGCACTTGACAGCAACATTTCAATGAAATTGAATAGAATTAATGTTGAGAACAACTTTCTGCCTCATCTTTAATATATCATGGCTAACCTCCTTTTCCTGTAATGTAAATATATCCACATTCACACATCCATCAATCCATTTTTTTTAGTCATCAGCCTCAGAATTAAAATAAATTCCTGCTTTCTGGAAGATCCGGGAGTATTTGTAATCACCGTCATCATTTCTTCTAAGTGAACATATCCCTTACATTACGATAAGTGCTGTGGTGCAGTTCCTGTTAGCACCATGGTACTTCCTGCGTTATTAGTGGAGATCTATCAAGATATTCTGCAGGCATCAAAAACCTTGACATAAACTCTGCCAGTCAAACCAATATTACGCAACAACAGCATTTGTGATGCTTTCAAGGAAATCATTAATAGAGGTTTTCTGACGTCTAGACGGCATGTGCTTCTAAGTGTGTGCGGTTCATCTCCGGTTTCTCTGGAAGAATCGCACTGACACACTCTGCTCTATGATGGGAAAACGTAGCGTTTGGGTCATGTGACTGGGCGGAAGTGGGATGCAGTCAACGTCAGGGATGCTGGGAAAAGCAGAGACCTCTGATTAGTTCTTAGCAGCTCGTAGACAGGCAGCATCACTGCCCTACTGAGCTGATAGACTTCAACTAAACCATCACACAAGAGATCGATAGCGCTGATACGTTTACAGTAAACCATGGAAGGCACAAAGACAGAGACAGCAGTGACACTGAGACTGTCAAAGAAAGATTAGCTGTTTCTGTAAACATTTACATGAATCTGACCATTCAAATTCACTGCATGTACTACATTTTATTTTTAGATACTCACCAGAAAGTAATTGCAACCAATGATAAACTTTTAAACACTGAGTACGGGTTTAGTTTATGTGACACGTTTACATCACAGCCATGATTTGCTACTTGCTAATACCAGTCTGAGGCAAGTAGTATTAGCAACTGGAAAAATCCATCTTAAACCAGGTTAAGCTGGTTTGCTGGCTTTGGTTAGTCTCCCAACCCGGTCAGACTGGTCTGATGGCTGGTTTTATAGGGGTTACACTTACTCTAATGAGAGTTAGTCGACATGTAGCTGCAACGTGACTTATAGCCAACAGATTGTCTAAAGGGGACCATTCAAATTAAAATTCACATGCCCCTGTAATCTTTAATCAAAATAACTTCCCCTCCCTCCTCCAGTGACATCTCTTCTCTTCTCTGATGACGTGTTTACTGGCGAGGGTGGGACAACCTGTCACTCATTTGAGATCGACCAATAGCAAACCAATCAATTCCCCATGGACAAAATCAAGTCCCGTCCTACATTTTTCTTGTTCGAGAAGCCACATCACTGGGATATACATCACAAGGCAGGAAAAATTATCATGCTGACTTCAAACGTCCCTGATCCACCAGTCAGCATTACGTACACTCACCTAAAGGATTATTAGGAACACCATACTAATACTGTGTTTGACCCCCTTTCGCCTTCAGAACTGCCTTAATTCTACGTGGCATTGATTCAACAAGGTGCTGAAAGCATTCTTTAGAAATGTTGGCCTATATTGATAGGATAGCATCTTGCAGTTGATGGAGATTTGTGGGATGCACATCCAGGGCACGAAGCTCCCGTTCCACCACATCCCAAAGATGCTCTATTGGGTTGAGATCTGGTGACTGTGGGGGCCATTTTAGTACAGTGAACTCATTGTCATGTTCAAGAAACCAATTTGAAATGATTCGAGCTTTGTGACATGGTGCATTATCCTGCTGGAAGTAGCCATCAGAGGATGGGTACATGGTGGCCATAAAGGGATGGACATGGTCAGAAACAATGCTCAGGTAGGCCGTGGCATTTAAACGATGCCCAATTGGCACTAAGGGGCCTAAAGTGTGCCAAGAAAACATCCTCCACACCATTACACCACCACCACCAGCCTGCACAGTGGTAACAAGGCATGATGGATCCATGTTCTCATTCTGTTTACGCCAAATTCTGACTCTACCATCTGAATGTCTCAACAGAAATCGAGACTCATCAGACCATGCAACATTTTTCCAGTCTTCAACTGTCCAATTTTGGTGAGCTCTTGCAAATTGTAGCCTCTTTTTCCTATTTGTAGTGGAGATGAGTGGTACCCGGTGGGGTCTTCTGCTGTTGTAGCCCATCCGCCTCAAGGTTGTGCGTGTTGTGGCTTCACAAATGCTTTGCTGCATACCTCGGTTGTAACGAGTGGTTATTTCAGTCAAAGTTGCTCTTCTATCAGCTTGAATCAGTCGGCCCATTCTCCTCTGACCTCTAGCATCAAAAAGGCATTTTCGCCCACAGGACTGCCGCATACTAGATGTTTTTCCCTTTTCACACCATTCTTTGTAAACCCTAGAAATGGTTGTGCGTGAAAATCCCAGTAACTGAGCAGATTGTGAAATACTCAGACCGGCCCGTCTGGCACCAACAACCATGCCACGCTCAAAATTGCTTAAATCAGCTTTCTTTCTAGGGATGGTAAGATTCACCGATTCGCATCGGTGCATCAGCATAAAAGCTAACGATGCGATGCATCGATTTAAATAAGTGTGCATCGATACAAGTTGGCATTTGTATCGCGATGCATCGTTTCTAACATATCTGCATCGGTAAAAAAATGATTTATTCATATATAATTACCGGTATTAGTAGATGCGTTATACTTTTACTATTTAGAAAGTGACCAATCATTTGTGACCAATATTTTATTATGTAACTGCTGCGTTCACACCGAACGCGGATAGAGCGCCTGTAGCGGGTGATGTCCATGTTAAGTCAATTTAAAGACGTGTTGACGCGGGTCTGGAGGTCCTGCGGCGCGATTTCGCCTCATTCGCGCGTCCAGTTCGACTAGATTGATTTCTCCTTTCTGAACTGTTGCTCAAGCGCGTTCTCTCATCACAACTGCTGCAGCTGCTACGGGAATATGACGTATCACATCACTACGGAGTGCAAACCGTGTCCTGAGAGTCACCTTTAAACCCTAAAGTAGGACATTTAAGTTAGTCTGGTTTACAGAAGCCTGTGACTGCAAATAAGAGTTTTTCATATATATATTTTTTTACATTTTTGAATACAGTTATGAAAGACCTGTTTGTGAAAGTTTTTTTATTTTATTTGTATTATTGTTTATGTTAAAACAGCTCCTGCTTTCTGGTCACTGTATAATATATGATTCACATACACCTGCTGGCAAGTTACAGAACATTTCTTTATTGTTTATCCCTGAGCATCCTTAGATTGTTTCACTGTTAAATGTGTGAGCTGTTAAAAATGTAACTGGAGACAGGACAGGAAAAGAATGTCTGTTTTTATTTAGCCTAATCTTTTGGTTTTGTGAAAGAGCCATGCATTAAAAGTCAGATGGCACTTAAGCTACTTTGTGATCTGCTGTATGCCTGAACAAATAAAATAAATGTTAACTATCTATATAATATTGAATTGCATAGCATCATATTTTTCTCCATTGCATCGTATTACATTGAATCGCATCGCGTTGAATCGAATCGAAATCGGATCGCACCGCATCGTAATAGTAGTGTATCGTATTGCATCGCATCGGTAGCTGCTTATATGTATCTTTAATGTATCGTATCGTTGGCTATGCATCGAGAAGTGTATCGCATCGGCCTCAGCTATGGAGATGCACATCCCTATTTCTTTCCCATTCTGACATTCAGTTTGGAGTTCAGGAGATTGTCTTGACCAGGACCACACCCCTAAATGCATTGAAGCAACTGCCATGTGATTGGTTGATTAGATAATTGCATTAATGAGAAATTGAACAGGTGTTCTTAATAATCCTTTAGGTGAGTGTATATGTGGTATTAATGATGATACATCATTTATCCAGGATTTGAAAAAAGTAACAAATATTAAAGCCATCCATTGTCACCCTGTGGAGGCTGAGAAAAAAGTGTGAAGATGAAGGAAAGATGTGGATTTGTATTCTTTCTTTGTAGTTTTCTTGGCTATGTCGAGTGCCAGGAGTTTGTAGTCGGATAGTTTGCAGATGCTGCTTGTGAGATCCTATAAAACAAAGTGATCCACAGCTGCGAAAGATAGTTTGATATCATCACCATGTTTGAATGAAGCTTACGATTAAGAACAATGATGCACCTAAGCTGTATTATACAGTTTGCCAGACATTTCTCATTTAGGAGACTTTTTTTTCTCTTTTTCTGATAAATATAGTTCTGCTATGATGTTTGAAGTCTAAGATCTTGTTGATTTAATAGTTTTGGCTCACTTTTGCACCACAAAGGTAGTGAAATTATAGAATGATCTAAACAAAGCAGCAGGAGGTTGCACTGGATACTTATTCTGTCAGAACATCACAAATCCTCTGCCGTCCTAAAACTCTTAAGTGCACAGAGGACAGGGCTTTGACATCTCAGCACTCCCCAAGAAGCATAAGCTTTCCAGGAAAGCAGAAAGCACCTGTTTCAGATGGTTCCTGTGTAACACCTCTCATGGTTTGGCCATGGAATTGGCATGGAAATCAGATGAAAACTCACAGCAGAGAAATGCAGAACCAAAGCCCAACTTCACGACAGCTCACTCACTCTGAAACACATGAACGTTCAATCTCAAGACCCTTGAGGAGTATTGTTAGAATTGCAACTTTCCAGAAAAAGAACATAATGTAACTTCACATGAAACAGAACACATTTTGGAATCCAGAGCTAGATTTCAGCTCATCCGGTGCATTCACTTTCCCAGAGAGAGGGTTGTGATTGATGGAGAATGAAATGTAAATAATCCTGTGAAGTATGACTTCATGCAGCCTCAGGAGGAAGATAGTAACTTTGAAGTTTTGCCACTGTTGGTCTCAAGACTTCAACATTTGCAATAAGTGAAGCGTGATACCTCAAAATCAGTCGCCATCAAAATCACCAATGTTCCACATCAAAAATTCAAAATACTTTTGAGGCCATAATTATTTGCTTTGCACTTTGAGTATATCCTCAATGAATTGTGTAATCCTGAACTCTTTAAAGATGCTTATAATAGACCAATTATGCACACATGCTTACCGGTATGCCTGCTCAGGACTAGCTACACAAAACGCAAAGCAAGGAGGGTCGGAATAATGCGTGTCGAAAGTTGTAATGCCACAACAGAAACTTCCCAAACCCTACCCTACAACTTGTAGTCAACAGATTGTCTAAAGGGGACCATCAAAATAAAGTGTTCCCTTTTTTAAAATGTATGTGCCCCCAATCTTTAATCAAAATAACTTCCCCTCCATCCTCCAGTGACATCTCCTCTTCTCTGATGACGTGTTTACTTATTTGAGATCGACCAATAGCAATCAACAACCATCCAATCAATTCCCCATGGACAAAATCAAGTCCCGTCCTACAAGAAGCCACATCACTGGGATATACATCACATTATGGAAGAAAAGACTATTGCAACATCCGTTTCATGCTGACATCCCTGATCCACCTGTCAGCATTAAGTATATATGTGGTATTAATGATACATCCTTTATCCAGGATTTGAAAAATGTAACAGATTTTACAGCTTTTGCGACCAATTGTAAAGACCTTTTAGCACCCGCCCATCTTTCGTGCCACCTTTTACTCCAACCTGCAGATACCCACACTTGCCCTGGGGAATTGGTGTACTGCCCCCTCTACTGGTTAAAGGAAGATACTTCACTGAGACCATTATAATTTTTTTTTTCATATTTACTAATTTAATACTTTTTTAAATTGCAAATCATATAATTAGCGTAATAGTTTAAGTGAAAGTTAACTAGGTTATTTGAATGTAAAAGTATGGACATTAATAATATAAGTGTTCATGTTTTTACATGCATAATATAAATTCTAAAACTGTTTATTTTGAGAATTTTCAATGTGGTCTCAGACTTTTGGATTTGTGCATCTGATGTCGTGGTAACATCCAAAAACAAACACAATGATATCTATAAAAAAAAAAAACATTCAGTTTATTCCCATAAATACACAATTTACATGTTCAGCACTCGATAACAGGGAGTTTTATAGAAACAATAAACAAATAAGCAAAACCAAGCTCTGGGATGGTCTATTGTTATGTACACAAAGCAGTTGCATAATACAGTTGATGGCTTTGTCCAATAGGTTTTCATTGGATAATAAGAACATGTGCCATGGAACGTTTGCTAGTATGTGGAGTAATCATCCATCAGTAATCTGAAATAAACACTTAAGAACCTTCACCGCAACTTTTGTTTTCACCTCATACTAACACCATGTGTGCCCTCCACCTCTGGACATTATAACATTAGGAAATGGTGCATGTCCTGTTCATGTCTTCTATTGCGTTTTCTTGTGGTTCTCTCTGGCAGCTTTTCTCTTTAACTGCAGAATCTTCAATTCTGTCATGGTTGAGAAGGTCCTCCATACCCACACAGCCTAAAACACAGAGACTGAGTTTAAATCAAAATCTTAAACATACTTTGTAAACATAATTAGATGAGATGCATATTGTAGTATATGAAGAAGAATATTCTTAAAGGAAAATATTACCACAATAATAACTGTGTTGAGCAAGAGCGGGACTGAGTATACTAGTGATATGAACATTCCTTTTGAATCAAAGTATTGGAACTTTGAAAAAGACCTAAAAACAAAATGCAGACACATTCAGTATAAGAACAAAATACATAACATTATGTCGGTGGGTTGTGGTGGGTGTATAATTACCTACCTCCAATTCATCGCTGCCAACTCATTCAGGTATTCTGCACTGTAAACCATTGTGACTGCAAAACATTAAATACTATGTTATCTGTTGATCACAACACAATCTAAAGTGCCTATATATATATATATATATATATATATATATATATATATATATATATATATATATATATATATATATATATATATATATATATATATATATATATGTATGTGTGTGTTATGCCTGTATGCACATAAACACATGTCGATTTGACAGCACTTATGCTGCACTTATATATATGGTGAGATAAACATATAATCATATATAATTTAATATAATTAAATAAATATAAATCAAATTATGTTAAGGGTGCTTTCCCAATCTAACCGCACAAAATTCACAAAACGCATATAGTCTGAGCTGTTTGTCGTCTTGTAATTTTCGGAAATTAAATTTTTTGTTTCACTATAATTGTATACATTTACCCTTACCTTTAACAATTTAATTATTGCAGAAACTCACCCATCAAGAGAAAATGACAGATCTGAAGGCGGTAGTATTTGCAGGATAGGATGGTGAAAGCAAAACAGAAGACATGGAATGCCAGCAGACAAATCAGCCAGGATTCAGTCCAGTCAACCTGGAAACAAGTTTACATGATGATTACTATTACTAGTTCTTCTAGTAATAAATCGTTTTCTTTATTTAATTCGGACCACGTGACCTCGGATGTACTGAAAAATAGCGACAAAACAAAAACTCTTGATTATCTTTATGTCTAAGAGAATCAAATGTTGCTGTAAACTTACAGACTGTAGAAAGCTCCATAATGATGTGACCCGAACATTGCTGAATCCATCGATTGGAATGGCGCTAATATTTTTAGCTTTGGACTCGGTCATTTTGTTTGACTACACGCAACTAAACCACACACAACATGAACACTTCCGCATTCGTCACTTTCTTTCTCTCGCGAAAATACCCGAAGCTCACCAATGGATGGCGCTATTACGCTTCTTAAACATGTAGTTGATGCTAAGAGCAGTTTATTCCCAAAAAGGAACATGAAATATTTAATATTTATTTTCAAATACGGTTTTCTACATTTTTATATCGAAATAAAATAGAATGCCTTTAAATTCCCGCATCGATTTAAAATGAACAAAAATAAGATATGTAGAACGGATATGTCAAAATAAAAGTTCTCTGCAAACCTTTATTTTGCAGACAGCTGGGCGACATGGCAAACCTTCTTACAAATATAACAATAAAATAAGATATCAAACGGTGAGAATGTATATGATTATCACATGTATAAAAAAAAACAGCAGATGTTACAATTTAATGTCAAAGAGAACTATAGATCGTTCTGACATGTGGTTCTTCTCACTGATGCTGTGTGCATGATGATGATCCCGATTATGATTCAGTTTTTATTACGTTTTTAATAATATTAGGCGAACATATCCTTACATCTGGATGGTTCAACTGTTTATTGGTCATTGCAAATACCAACTAAACTGTTCATAAACTATTTTATTATTAATAATAATATTATTTATATGATATTTACTATTATAGATTAATTATAATTTATGCCTGCATTTAGAATAGAAGAAATAAAGTTTGGTTCAGGTTTCGGTGTTTTTTGTTGTTGTTGTTTTTTTGGTTCAGGTTTGTCGCATTCCAGCCAGTGATGACGCGCTTCCTGTGACGCAGAGAGATTTTAAAACATTGTCCTTCTCAGTAATGGCGGCTACGTTCCCTTCGCCTTCGCTAAATAACAATAAATGGTACTTCACGCGCGAACAAATCGAAAACAGCCCATCTCGCCGAGCGGGACTTGATCCCGACAAAGAGCTCTCGTACCGACAGCAAGCTGCTAACCTGCTGCAGGACATGGGACAGCGGCTCAACGTGTATCTTTTTCAGTTTGTAAGGCGTCGTTCTCGGCATCTGCTGACGCCGGTTTGGGCGGCTTGTGTGGCGTTGAGTTTCAACGTTGTAATGACCTGAAACAGGTCTACCAGTAAACACGCCTTTTGTATTGTGAAACGTGTGAATTAAGGCGAATGGAATAAACGATTTATGTCCCAGTTTTGTGTTTTTTGGGGGTTAGTTTAGGCCTCGGGGCCTAGCTTGAGGTGTCTTTCCTACTGAACAATAGCGCAGCCGGTGTCATTGCTTTTCCCACTCTCCGGTTTCCACTATTTTCTTAATTATACCATTTGTTTACACTCCAGTTATAGACTTATATGTTGTTTATGCCATTCCAAAATTCGTCTGTTAGTATTGCAATTCAACATATCCTGTCGGGGAGAGATTTGCCCTGTCTGATACAGTAACAGGACATATAAGTTAGTAATTGGGGAGAGATTATGAGTTGTCCCGATTTGTTTTTTAGGTTAATTATGTGCCTTCAATTAATGGAGAGCAGTTAAATTCGGTTTTTCCATTTTCAGGAGTGGATGCTTCCACTCTCTACATTTGAATATGGTCAAATATTAATGACAGTTGCTCTAATTAATTAAAATACAAGAATTGAATGTGAATGACAAGCCCATACCACTTTGGGGCGGACGTGTCATTCTAAATATCTATGGTGGTTATGACCCTGTTGAAATACTGAGTTTGTTGATTTGAACCATAATGTTGATTTGAACAGTAAGGCTGTTTTGACATTAAACTGAAGTTGCAGTAGTCCTGTCCAAACGGCTTCTCGAACAAGAAAAAATGTAGATTGGTACTTGATTGGATGGTTGTGGTTTGGTATTGCTGTGATATCATGTGACTGACAGGTTGCCCCGCCTTCGGGCCAATAAAAACATCATCAGAGAAGAGATGTCGCTATAAAAGGGAGGGGAAGCTATTTTGATGAAACATTACAAGGGTAGGGTACATTAATTTACAAAAAAATGTGCACAGATAAATAAATTACAATAAATGCCATGTTCCATAATGAGATAATAATTTTTAATTTTGATTTCATGGTGACTTTAAATGCTTGTAATGTCAATGCCATCCTTAACTTTGGACGATCAGGTCACAACTTACAATTAACACTGCCATTGTGTATATGCATCGGTTCTACATGATCCAGTCCTTCACCCGCTTCCACCGAAATGTGTGTGCCTTATCCTTCGACAAGCTTTTTGCTAAACGTTCATATGAAACAGCTGGCTGGATTGGACAGGAATCTAACCTCTTTGTTAATGTCATGTGTTGCACAGGTGATTGCTCCTGCAGCTCTCTTTTTAGCTGCGAAGGTGGAAGAACAGCCTCGCAAGCTGGAGCATGTGATTAAGGTGACCCATGCGTGTCTCAATCCTCAGGACCCGTCTCCAGACACCAGGAGTGATGTAAGTAATGATAGAATTTATGTCCGATTTCTTTTAACTGTCTGTGATTCATTGGTTCAATGTACTTTCTGTGTTTAAATGTAACTTATTAGCGAATAAGTTCTTTTGCAGCAACGTTTTTTTTAAAGGAATCGTTCACCCAAGATGAAAATGATGGAATTTTCCCTTTTTTGAGTGAAATACTTAAAAAAATAAAAAAAAATTCCAGAGTCCTTGATGAATGGTGGATTTTCAGGTTGTTTTTTTTTTTTTTTTTTTTAGCCATCTTTCCTGTAAGATTAACTGTTTTTCCCCCTAACTATTTAGCTTGACAAAATTTCTTTACCAGCTTTTTAACTCGTATCAGATCAATGATCGTTTTTATCAAATAGGGCTGGGTTAAAAATATAGATTTCTCGATTATAAGTGATTCTCGTTTTGATTTACTGATGTTCTTCTTAAATCCCAAGAATCGATCTTTTAACAGTTGATGAATAAACAAAACTTTGTAGCGTGCCTCCCATCCAATAAATCACAATAAGCTTTGTGCTTTGATATGAAACAGAGTCTCAGCTTTCAAATTATGTCAATTTAATTATGAAATTCAAACAATAAATATGTTTTGCTGGCCACTCATGAATGTAGTGTGACAGATCGCTACAGTGCAGCTCAGTTCAACGGACCATTTCTTCCACATTACGTTAAAGCAAATAATCATGCATGAACATCAGAAGGTATGCCTGTAAGATACAGTACAGCTTACCAAAATCCACTTCATGTCTCATGTAATCGCTTAATCAGTGTTTCAACAGCGGAAATACGTCAGTAAAACAGCTTGTAAGCAATATGTCATGTAATGTTACATTTACCTCAGAAAAAACATTCAATGTCTATTAATTCATTAGTCTTCTAGAAAAATGTACTCCAGAGAGCAGCATTTTGCTAAATATATGCATTATATTGCATATTCATTGTATTTTTACTTAACCTGTTCAATATGTACAGGATATTTGAATATCCGTTATGTTTTGTTAATGGATATTTGAATCCGTTATGTTTTTATGACAGTCACCATTTACATGTTTATATTTAAAAAAAATGAGTAAAAACAATTGTCATTAAAAAGTTATTATTATAACACTATTACTATAAAACTTCCTTTTGTGTAATGTAAATTTAAGTAGCTTATACAAATTGTAACTTTTAATATTATAGTAATATACTTTATCGATATCGAATTGCAAGCTTGTGAATCGAAACGAATCGTGAAATTTGTGTTAATAATACCCAGCCCTAGTATCAAATGTCAAATTTAATGGCAGAACCACAGCATCAGACATAACATTGCTTTTCTTTTGAACAGGTTGTGCAAGCCACAGTTTTCTTATTTCTATATTTTCATTTTGAATCAAAATGAACTCAATTTTTTTTTTCTCTTAGGTTGGATATGTATAATCTTCTTTCTTCAGTCTTTATCTGTTGTGTTAGTATTATTCATATGCCTCTCACTGTCATATGTTGATGAATTGAAGGGGCATAGCTTGTATAATAAGGTGCTGATTGGCTTGGTGCAAAAAAAGGGTCATCTTAATTTGACGAGAGCGAGTAAACGTGTAGTCCATGACCAAGAGAACATGTGAGTAACCTGCCTGTCCTCTCAATCTCAGACATACCTGCAACAAGCCCAAGACCTGGTCATTCTTGAGAGCATTATACTCCAGACCCTGGGTAAGTTTGGAAGGGCAAGAATGGGTCAGTGAATCACCATACTAGAGAGATGTACCAAATAACCACATTTATTCTCATTCACTGCTAATTTCCAGGAGTCAACAGGACTATCACAATCTCTTAATTAAGAGTCATTACTACTCTCACCTTTTTCATTTCTATTTCCATGTCAGTCTGGCAATGCACCCTTCCTGTGTGTGGTTTACGATGCTATCGATTTTGTATGCTGATCCTATTTTAATCTTGAGGACAGTAGGGATGTCAAAAGTACTGGTACTAAGTAAAAAAAACATTGTAAGTGTACCAATCTTTTTGCAGTACCAACCTCAATCCTCTTGAATGCTGGATTTTTTTTAGTAAAAGAATTTGTGCAATAGCATATTCATTTTATAGCATATTAAATCAGGAAATTTCACTGGTAATGGTTTCAACTACTGACATTTGTTTATCGTGATAACCCTGGTGTAAACCGTCGTCTGTGTCCTGCTTTGCAGTCCTCCGCTTTGGACAATTTTGTTCTTGTGCCCATAATGGCAATTTGTTTTGAAAACTTTGACTATAACCAAATCGCCCCACAGGCCACTTGCAAGGAGCTTGGCTCAAAGATATCTCACCAGTCAAGCACAGGAAGCCCCATGTTTGTGATTCACTCACTCATCATGTATATTGTGTGTGG
Source organism: Rhinichthys klamathensis goyatoka (assembly GCF_029890125.1). NCBI lineage: Eukaryota > Metazoa > Chordata > Actinopteri > Cypriniformes > Leuciscidae > Rhinichthys > Rhinichthys klamathensis. The sequence continues at coordinate 1,802,484 of NW_026606682.1, forward strand.
GGGACACAAAAAAAGCACTTCACTGCAGTACAAATGAAAAACTAAAAGTCTGTCTCTCTCTCATCTCCTCTCTTCCCTTCAGCTTTTGAGATCACCATTGATCATCCTCATACACATGTTGTCAAGTGTACACAGCTTGTGCGAGGTGAGAACCAGCTGCTCACTGTAAACTGTCCTTCGTATTGCTCGGTAATGAGTACTTCTAGCCCACCAAGCTCACAGATTTCACATCTGATCACGAGCTTTCCTTTTGTTCCAGCGAGTAAGGATTTGGCTCAAACCTCATATTTCATGGCAACAAACAGGTATGTTCAGATAGCATTACTTATGTAGAAGATACCTTACTTGTGTAGAAGTTTTCTCTGTGTACACTACCAGAACTATGTGAGGTTACAGTTACATCAATCTTTAATCCAAGTATGATGAATGAATCTGGAAATAATGTCAACTTGAGTTTTTATTTGATTTATTTATTTGAAATACAAATAATTTGTAACATTATATACATGGCACTTGATTACAAATGTATTAATTAATTCTTTAAAAAAAATTCTTACTGACCCCAAACTTTTGATTGGTAGTTTATGTATGTATTACTGTAGTTCAACAATAGCAATAAATGGTTTCTAACAAATATTTGTTTCTTCTCCTGTGTTTTTGGTATCTCTGGGTGATCTCATTGCTGCAGTCTCCACTTGACTACATTCTGCCTACAGTACAGTCCGCCCATTGTAGCTTGTGTTTGTATTCATTTGGCCTGTAAATGGTCCAACTGGGAGATTCCGGTTTCCACAGACGGCAAACACTGGTGGGAGTATGTTGACCCCACAGTGACCCTTGAGCTGTTGGATGGTATGTAAATGTTGCTGTTCTGTGTCTTTTCAAGTGATTTTCTTTTGAAATGGTTGTCTTTTTAATAGAGAGAAAGTTTAATTCTAAAGATCTGGAAAGTATGTGATTTACTTCTCTGTTCAGTGTTTCATTAATTAATGCATTGTGGTTTATTTAGTTCAGTTTACATTTAAAGACAGTTTTACTAAGATTTTTAGGAAGTAACCATTGGAAGAACTTCAGTGTAACATTGGACAAAATTTTGGGGGTTTAGCCGGGACAAGAAACTATATAGCCATTTAAAGAATTTCTCAAATAATGTGTGATTTTTGCCCTAAAGATTTTTGATAATGATTTCACAGAGCTCACTCATGAGTTCCTGCAGATCTTGGAGAAGACGCCCAGCCGCTTAAAACGCATAAGAAACTGGAAAGTAAGTCAGTTTGCCTCCATTTTAATTATATCTGGATAACAGCAAATAATGTGTGCCTACAAAGTACAGTAGTCAACATTTGAAGTGGATCAAAACCTTTCATCAAAGTTATACATTGATTTTGAACAATACCCGTTCTTGTCTTAGGACAACTTTGATCCACTTCAAATGTTGACTACTGTACTTTGGGCACTTAAAATACTGTTGAAATATTAAATATCTATAGTAACCAAGTGGCTGTTTTTTTACACACTGCCATTCAGAATTTTTGGGGTTTTCATTAAGTTTTTTAATGTTAATGTCTCCTATGCTCACCAAGGCAGCATTTATTTGATCAAACATACAGTAAAAATATTACATTTTAAAATTGTTTTTCTGTTAATATATATTTTAAAATGTAATCTTTTCCTGTGATGCAAAGGTGTATTTTCAGCACCATTACTCTAGTTTTCAGCGTCACATGATTTGGTGACCACATTTGTTTTTCCAAGATTCTTTAATGAATAGAAAGTTAAAAAAAACAGCATTTATTTGAAATAGAAATCTTTTGTAATGTTAATTTATGTAAATGTCAAATTCACTGATCGATTTAATGCATCCTTGCAGAATGAAAGTATTAATTTCTAAAAAAAAAAAAAAAAAAATCTTACTAACCCCAAACGTTTGAATGGTACTGTGTTCTGACCATCCAAATTGCATCCTCATAATCTTTTTTCTTTTCTTTTTACTTGTGCTTTAGGCTGCAGGTCAAACTGCCAAGAAATCAAAGGTGCAAGATGGTGATCAGTCAGAAGCCATTATGAACATGATCTCCATGGCATCTTCTGACACCACGTTGGCGGGACTGATGAGCCTCTCCGCTCCTCCCTCCGGTTCTTCCATGGACTCCTCAGCAGATGATCCCAGCGCTGCAGCCTCATCCCAACACTGGCAGCCTTCCGGCAAGGAGCAGCCCACTGCTAACGAACTCCACGCGCCTGCTAAGGTCTCTCTGAGTGAGTATCGGGCCAAGCACGCGGATGAACTGGCGGCGCAGAAGCGGAAGTTGGAGAACATGGAGGCAAGTGTGAAACAGGGATACGCCACTGCCGCACAGGCCCTCATGAACCAGCAGAGGAAAGAGAAGCACCATCACCACCAGCAGCCCAGCTCTAGTTCCTCAGACCTGAGCAACCCCTCACCTATCGTCCTGAAGATCCCACTGGATGAGCGAGAACGCAGTTCCATAAAGACGCGCTTCCCCGTGCGGGGCCAATCAGACGGCGGGGGGCACAGCAGCGGGGGGCACAGCAGCAGTAGCAGCAGTCGTGGATCCGAGCAGGACATTAAAGTGCGGATTCGGGTTCCAGAAAGGCGAAGTGGGTCCGGAGAAGACGGGAAAAGTCGCGAGAAGCACAGAGATCGGTCCAACCACCACCACCATCATCACCATCACCACCACCACTCCTCCTCTTCCACCACCGGCTCTTTATCTGCATCGTCTTCCTCATCCTCAGCACAAAAACACTCAAGTTCTGCCAGCACCTCAGGAAGTAGCAAAAAGGTCCCTGGTGACAATGTGCGAACAAGCTCTTCGTCATCGTCGTCTCGAAAAAGGACCCACTTGCCAGATCCTTCCACCGGCACCCACCCCTCGAAAGTCAGCAAATCGTCCAGAAACTCTTTTCAGTTGCCGACGCTTTCCGGAGTGCCCTCCCACGCGATGGGGCACGGGTCTGACATCCTGAGCCTCTCGCACCATCAGGGAAACTATTCGCACTCCAAGGCGGACAAAGCCGACACGAATGGCCACAATACGGGCGGCCAGTCCAACGAGTATCAGGACACATTTGACATGTTGAACTCGCTGCTCAGCGCGCAAGGGGTGCAGCCGGCGCAACCTCAGATATTTGACTATCGCTCTCAGTACGGAGAGTACCGGTATAGCAGTAGCGCTCGCGGAGGAACCCAGCCGCCACCTTTACCCTCAGAACCACCTCCACCTCTGCCACCCTTGCCCAAATAAACCCTTTCATCCCCCCTCCCCACCATTCGTCCGTCCACATACACTGATCAGATCAGTCGTCTTTGGGAGTCCGGGGTTCCTAACTTTCTGTGATGTTGAGTTTGACAGCAGAGTAATGTAAGGCAGAAAATGTACCTGTATCGTTTTTGTGCGGTTGTGTGCGAGCGAGTGTGTTCACAACACCCATCTGTGGCAATAATGTTAAAATAGAACAAAATATTGCAAAAAAAAGGCAAAAAATGTTATTTATTGAAAAAAAGATTGTACATACTATTTTTGATGTCACTCAGTTTTATATCGGCGCTAACAGAAAAACATAATGGAATTAAGGGTATGTATTACAGAATGAGAGGGACCCATTGTCCTCTTTAAAAAGTGTAACCTTGAATGCAAAAAGGAAAATGTTTTTGGTTTATGTATGGATTTAAGTCTTGCTAACAATATATGTGTCTTTTTTATTGATTATGGTATTTATTATTAGCCTTTTAAAACCATAGTTATTAGCAGTCGTTGCTTGAATGCATCAGGTGATATCTGGATTTTATTTTTATACTGTTGTAACCTGCTTCCCAGTCTGTATTTACTTGATCGATACGTCATGTATGTTTTGAGAATGAACATACGAATCCCCAATATTTGCATCACAATGTATGTTTCTAATATACGAGTAGTAACTGAAGTAACATTTTGATTTTGTTTGGTAAGTATTTGTGGTCTTTTTTTTGTTTGTAACTTTCAGCTTTGTATTCTGTAAATGACTGAAAATTGACAAATTATTTTTACAAGTTTTTTTCCCCAAAAAAACAAGGATATGCCTAATTTGGGAAAGTATGTCTGGTAAACCTACAATTCAGAGGCAGATGCAGTCATTGTTTTAAATGGTTGTAGAATATCATGCTCATTTATAATACACTATACACAACAGTATGTCCAGCTTGTACTTGTTTCATCTTTTACTTCTGTTTGTTAATAACACAAACCCAAACGGTGTTAGATACAGGCTATTTGTCATACTATGATGTAACTGACTTCCAGTGAATGAGTGAATATGAATCTGTGATGGACAAAAGTACAATCTGATAAAAACATATATCTTTCGACCAATTTTCAGTTGAACTAATGTTTTTTTTTTATGCTTCTTTGGTTGAAACAATGATAGCGGGCCATGCAAATATTGGTTAACTAACAAATTGCTGAAATTCATTCTGTCTGCATCTATGAATGAGTCATATTGAACTGGTGGTACTTTTGTCCATCATACCCCTTTTCACATCATATTAAAGAGATAGTTTTCTATCATCATTTACTCAGCCAAAACTACGATTTTCTTCTGTAGAACCCAAAAGAAGATATTTTGTCTGTATAAAGTCAATAGGGTCCACTGTTTTTTTTTTTTTTTCAAAACCTCTTCATTTTTGGATGAACTATCTCTTTGAATATGGCGTCCATTTTATGGTCTATTTATATCTGTCTCAGTTTAAACACTCAAATCAGCACTTATAGATTGAATGGCGAGCATGCTGACCGCTCATGTTTATTTGTTGCATTACCTCCATTTTTGTTTAACATTAAGGTGCTTTTACGCCATGTTGTAATTACCGTAATTACGAGATTTCAGCTCAAAATTACAGCCTAGATGGGAATTTTCTGAGAGCTCTTACTTGTACCACGTGACTGCTGTACCACCTTTAGGCATTAATACTTTTGCCATAGACATGCATAATTCCCAGTCCGAGGACGTGAACAGCTCTGAATAGAACGTCACGTGTTGTCATGTCGAGACTACGGTAATTACGACACAGCGTGAAAGCTGCATTATAACCGTATCAAGGTCATTTTGGTGTTTTCGAGTGATAAACCATCCAATCCTGATTCATGAAATCTTGCATGAATGATACAGTGCACATTAAAACTGATAGGGATTTAAATGTTTTGAGCCAATCGTTTTGTACCTTTAACAATATTGTCCCCATATTCATATCTTGCTTGATCATGTTTTTGTATCCAGTTAATAGCACAATAATGCAGATTACTATATGGATCAGTCTCTGTAACTTTCCTCCTCTGATTAAATGGCATGACTTTCATTGATCAATTTACACACAAAAAAAATGGAAGCATGAAATTGAGTTTCTACTGTCAGAGTAAATTTTACTTTAATAAATGTTGCGTTCTTTTCTTAAGATGTTAGCAGGGATTCCTCCATACTTTGACCCTTTTCCTGACTGTGCCTGTTGATGATGAGGAACATTTCATGAATATTGTGAAATTAAATGTAACACTATAAGCTATAAAAGATCTGTCACAGTTTTGGCATATATTCCTTATATGATGCACTCCTCATGTCCTGTCCCTGTTTTATCGTTTCTAAGTAGAATTTGAAGGTTTAACATGTTTTAGTTTTGTGTTTGCTGGTGTCTAGTCTGCTTCAGTAAGACTAAAGAGAAGGCGTTTTGTGGGTCTAATGCAATTCATGTCACCACTGTATTTTCTATGTACCTCCATTTTCAAGAATATAGCGTTTTATCAAATGTATATACTGTTTTCTGTGTTTTAGTGGTACCACATGAACTCTCAGGTTTTGAATTGAATTGTTGGGGGTGTTTCTTGTCAGAAGTTAAGGTTTGCATTTTTGTGAACTCGGTTCCTTTTTATAAATGTGGTTGATGTACAATAATGTTTTATGAGAAACATACTTGTGGGTGTTTTTCTTACCGATTGCAGTGTAAATTGTTATAATGTGACGGACGTTCTACTCAAGCTTCTTGCCGTAAATTCACTTTTCCGATTTTTATACGACAACTTGACCAGTTTTGCTTCCACCTGATGTCAACAACACCTTTATGGTTTGCCTTTGAATTCAGTGCTGGAATAAAGAGATAAACCAGGAATGTTAAATGTGGCTATTTAGGACACAATTTTGAAAATCTCAAACCATTCTGAAAAGCTGAAAATCTGGGTTAACCAAGAAGTCACAAGAGCTGTTGTAATCCTGATTAACTTTCCATTCCAGGCATTGTTGTCTAGCCGTAATGTGTAACTTATTGTTTTATTGACGCCTTATTGAACATTATTTGAATTAGTGGCATAATTCAGATGATATATTTCACCCCAAGATCAAAAGAAACATTTTACATTTATATTATAATGTACCACTAAGACTTTTTTGTTGTTGCATATTGTAGTTATTTTTGTCAATTAAGTGCATTTTCCCCATCCTTTTTAGTGCAATGCAAAAACATGTGATCCAAGTATTTCACTGAAATATATAGTGCTAAATTGCACCCGTTAACCTCTGTGCATTAGTATTCACAGAATGTAGATGATTCTTGCGGACTTCACAGTGCATGAGTGCCCAGACCTGAACAGACTCTATTGTTCTTGGAGTCAGCCCTCCTTGATCTCGCATGACTCTGATACTGTACCAGCCGCCTACAGCAGGTTTGACACAATTTCCCCTTCATTTGCATTTAGCATTGTTTCTCATACACATCTCAAAATGAACACTTGCAAGCTTATCTTACCAAAACTCATTCTATTGCATTTGTAAGGATATGTAAAAAAAAAAAAATTCAGATAAAAAAACCGTAAGATGCTTATGGCCACTGACCCAATTAAGAAAGAAAGCCTTTAAAAGCGTCAGATTTCCAGCCACATGCAGTGCTCCACTGATATCACATGTAAGCATTCTCCAGCTTCGTTCCTCATTAAAAGAAGCTCAGCTTGGAAAAGAGCTTGTAATCTCAATGTGACTCTTAAAAAAAATAAGCCTCAATATGTCAAATAAAGTATTTTACATTCTAAAACAAAAAGGTTGTTCAGTGGTTATTTGCAGTGCTTATATATTTTAATATATATATATATATATATATATACATATATATATATATATATTTATATATATATATATATTAGGGCTGTCAAATTATTAATCGTGATTAATCACATCCAAAATAAAAGTTTTTGTTTACATAATATATGTGGGTGCACTGTTTATAATTATTTTATATATATAAATACACACACATGCTTGTATATATTTAAGAAATATTTTCATGTATATACTGTATATAGATTTATATATAATTTATATTATATATAAATATAAATATTTTATATATAAATAATATTTTTTTTCTTAAATATACATGCATGTGTGTGTATTTATATATATACAAAATAATTATACACAGTGCACCCACATATATTATGTAAACACAAACTTTTATTTTGGATGTGATTAATCGTGATTAATCATTTGACAGCCCTAATATATATATATATATATATATATATATATATATTAAATCTATGGTAAGTAGATGTTATTGATGTTTTCTTACAAGTCCTTCAAATCTATATTTTGGTTTTTGGTTTCCCTTTATATTTTTTATAATAAATTACTTTAGGTTCAAAGTGGAACCTTTAAGTGCACATGCGTGACTGATCAGCATAATTCATAAATTAGTTTAATCAATTAGTGCAAGTAAAATTTAATAGTATTGTAATCTGATAACTCTCATCGCACAGCATCACTAGGAGATATTGCACATTTGTCTGTGTGTCGTATCAGCATCCCCGACACCTAGAAGCTTAGAGCTGAGGACAAGACACTCAAAGAAGCCCGGAGATGACTACACCTTTGATTGAAAGTGTGATTATTATACTTTAATAGTGAATTTTTATTTGCCTAGACACTTTAGTTTATTATAAAAAGAAAAGTAACCAATTAAAAGAAATTTAATTGATTACAAAAACTGCCCATCGAGGCTTTGATTTTTATTGTTTAAGACTTGAGCAAAAGCAAACCACAGTCTTCTGTGTCTTCTAAATCTTCTGTGTCTTCAGTCTTCTAAATTGTAAGCATTTGTAATGCTCATAATTTCGGCCAGACTTGAATTACTTTACCTAACCTGAGAACAAATAATAAGGTTAAAGGTTAAAGCCTACACACTGTGAAACTGTGGGTGTGGTCTTAAGTTATGGGAGGGGCTATTCAGCCACAGTCACAGATGTGTGTCTATATAAAGAGCGATGCTTCTGAAGCCGAAAGTCATTAAGGTGCCAACAACAAAGTGACACAATGAAGCTACTTTCAAGAATACTGATAGTGACCTGTTTGTCTGTGGCTTTAACAAGTAAGTAAAGATTATTCCAATATTATTTATATTAATTGTGTGTTTTATTAATTGGACGCAGCACCATGTTCTTTATATCGTACTTGGAATTGTGTTTACCAGCATTTATATTTAGTGGAGAGTTTTTTATAACTGCATTGAAAAGAACACTGGTTATCAGGAAAGTCGAAAGAAAATGGTTAACTTAATAGTTAACTATTTCAATTAATGTTGCTGGAGGGTATTATTTTGTCTGGACAGTTAAAACCTTCCCTACTACAATTCCTAAACCTTACGGGTAAATTTACTGTAATGCTGCAAGACAATGTCCTGATCTTCTTGACCCCCTTATATTCATTAAAAGTATGTTTAAATTTTTGAGTTATGCTATAGCCTATTCGCTTTGATCGGTGAGCAAGCCTGTCCTTTATGCAGTAAAAGCAAAAGTATGGTCACATGTACAGCTGACCATCACATGCACAGGATTTGGGGTCCCACTGCAGAAAGTGTGCTAAATATTTTATCTGGTCACATGCCCTGACTCTCATTCTCTTAACCAATTGTAGACTTTGGTTAAGAGTCAGGCAGTCATTTAGAGTTTAAGGGCTTTCAAAGCCTTTTCTCTCAAATCATTTTCAGTTTCCACCAAATAATCTCATTGCCGTTTGCCAACTTTTCATTTCTGTATAAGGACAAGTTGACAGAACAAGCAACTCGAAACCCAGATTCAATCAATATCAGACATGGAATACAAAACAGTTCCCAGTGTGGAAAGATGGAGACCCACTCAACAAAAACAGCTGGACAGGTAATAAAATTCAGTCAAGAAATATATTTTCTAAATCATTAAATCACACTTAAATCAACATGTTAAAAAAATTTGTTTCATTAGTGTTCTGTAGCTCAAATGGTAGAACAAAGTCATGGGTTAGATTCGCATGAATTGATAAAAACTTATATCTTGAATGCAATGCAAGGTGATTTACACTCTTAAAAATCAAGCGAAGCGTCAGTTCTGGCAGGTCACGTTAGTCAAGCTCGCATCAGCTGACACTCGGCTGATCCACGTCTATGGAATACAACGCCTATCACTGTATTCGCTCCTACAGTATTATCAACAGCTATTGCGTTTCTCAGCAGCCAATTCCCTCCTCCATTCCCACTTCCCAGCTCCTCCTCTCATCAGTCAGATTTGCCATTCTGATTCCCCCTGAATCAGACTAAAATTCTCTAATCATGTTGTACATTAAAATTAATTAATGATATCTGCAATACATGTTGGTTCTGTTTACCCTAAGGAGGGTTATTGCTGCTCTCCTTGCTGTTATGCTAGGCTGCATTGATGCGCAGGGACTTCTTGCCCAGAACAGAACCATACCACCAATCCAAACTGTATGCTAACTGTCAATCGTATTTGACGATAGTGGTCCTGACAGAAATAAAGGTTCTTTATTGGCATCTTTGGTTCCATGAAGAACCTTTAACATCCATGGAACCTTTCCATTCCACAAAAGGTTCTTTATAGTGCAAATCAGTTCTTTAGATTATTAAAAATACTCTTCACACTAAAAGGTTTGAGGAACCTAAAATGGTTCTTCTATGGCATCGCTGTGAAACCCCCCTTTGTCAAATGCATAAATGTACATTTCTACAGGTGGACAATTGAAGTTTGAAGTGGGAAATGATGCACCCACCTTGACCGGTGCCAAAATCACCTTCACCATTGACATTGTGTTCCCTCACAACCAGAAGGTCCTGCCAGATGGACAAGTTGTTTGGGCAAAAAACGGCACTTTCAACGGTATATTTCTATGATCTTTATCTCACCCTATTTACAAAGATGAAAATGTATATTCTGCTGCCAGTACTATGACCAACACAAGTTTAGTTGTATTAATAATAATGCACAAATATGTCAACTTTCTAATTTAGGCACACAGTTCCATGAAGGAGAGCCTGTCTATCCTGAGGAGAACTCTGTAGATGCATGGAACGCTGTGTTCCCTAATGCTCCTCTCCTTTCCAGACAGGGGGACAAGCAACCTCCCTATGTGTTTGTATGGAAAACCTGCGGTAAGGATAGAAGCACTTACTTTACTGTAATGTGCAGTTATCTCACCAACCTGACAATCTGCTATTGTGTTTGACAGGTAAATACTGGCAAGTGCGCGATGGCCCTTCCTCATCGCTGACCATCGGCACTGATGATGTTCCTCTTGGCTCTTATATGATGGATGTTGTCATCTATCACTACAGGCAAAAAGATAAATTCATCCCTATTGGACATGCATCCACACAGTTTAGTATTACAGGTAAGCATAATGTAAACAGAATCTCGATCTTTTGTTTAGTTTGGTTTTCAGATCTAATGAAACTATTTTACCCCTGTGTTTCCAGACCAGATTCCCTTTGCGGTTTCCCTGACTCAGGTAAATGACAAAGACGAAGGCGATCGGAAATTTATCCAGAACAGAGCGGTGGCCTTCAGCATCACCCTTCACGACCCCAGCCAATACCTGAGCAAATCTGATGTGACTTTTAACTGGAATTTCGGGGATGGCAGTGGCACTGTAATCTCCAGGGAGCTCACCGTCACGCACACTTATATGGCATCTGGTGCCTTCAAACCTCAAGTTGTCGTACAAGCAGCTATTCCGGATTCATCTTGTGCAACTCCACCAAACCTTCCGACTGAGGCTCATCCCACTTCCAACACCCTCACCTCTGAGAGCCTCATTGTCCCAACTGAACACATCACTACAGGTGCACAGCATTGTTCTATGTAGTGTGTGTGCACAGGTTTGGCTATACTTGTAAGGGCCAAATATCCTCACTTTTATAGTGAAATATTATGACAAACCACTAGTGAGGATATTTTACTGGTCATCAGTTAAAAAGACTTATAAATTGGTCAACACATGTTTTTATTTAAATCTAGTGTTTTGCGCGTGTTTCTGTGTGGGCAATGTTTTGAGTTAGGCAATAGAAGATATCATTAACCTGACATAAAATCAATGGAAGTCTATGCAATGTATACTAATATAATATAGTGAAATATGTAACTTATATTGTGTGTGCATGTGTGTGTGTGTGTGTGTGTGTGTGTGTGTGTGTGTGTGTGTGTGTGTGTGTGTGTGTGTGTGTGTGTGTGTGTGTGTGTGTGTGTGTGTGTCTGTGTCTGTGTGAAGAGATACTAAAATACTATGTACAGATATATAGATAAATAGTAGCCTATTTCAAACAGTAGTTTAGATAGATAGATAGATAGATAGATAGATAGATAGATAGATAGATAGATAGATAGATAGATAGATAGATAGATAGATAGATAGATAGATAGATAGATAGATAGATAGATAGATAGATAGATAGATAGATAGATAGATAGAATCGTCAAGTCGTCAGCATTCAAGTAGCCTATTTCAAACAGTAGCTTCAGCAGCTCGGACTGTCGTAGTTAGTTCACAACTAACTTGTCTAACCCTAACAATAAATTTAATTTACAATAAATATTACTAAAAGATGGTGACTTACTTTTCGCGGAATCAGTAGAACACTCAATCTCTGGGGATCACATTTCGCCTTTTCTTGGCTCGTTAGAGTCGAGACCAAATTCAGAGTCAGACTCGCTCCGACTTGAATCAGTGAGTTGTCGACTGTCTGCAATCAGATCACGCCAATTCGATAATGAATAGTTCCCTGTGATTTGTGAACAACTAAAACAGGTTCCTCGAAAAGAATCGATTTCAAGAGATTCGTGTGTTCAAATGAATTGAACATCTCGGTTTCAGAGCGATTCGATTTCTTTATTTCGAAATAACGAGGAACGAAACGATTTATAAAATGTAGTAGAGTAACAAGTAAAACATTATTCTGTAAAAGTTAAGATTTAAGAAAAAAATTGTTAGCTACTGACCACCACTGTTTATTCTGTGTGAAATACTAGCTAGAGCATAACAGAGAAAAACATCAGTGCTAATTCTGGTCAGAGTAAAACTCAAAGTATGGTACTTATTTACTTTATGCATTTATGAACAGATCATCCTTCCAGTCAGCCTTCAGCTCCCATTCTGAAATCCACAATGAAAACCATTCCACCTGCACCTACAAATGAAGTTCCAACAAGATCCAGCCTTGGGAAGGTCTTTAACCTCAGATCTGGATCTAAGATGTCCGAAACATTGAACACTGCGACAAAGACAACACGGAAGACAACTAGTGAGTTGCAGTTTTCTTTTTCTTTTTTTTTCATTCAGAGATATTTTGAATTATAGCTAGTTAATTATATTAATATAAATTAGGGCTGTCAAATGATTAATCGTGATTAATCACATCCAAAATAAAAGGTTTTTTTTACATAATATATGTGGGTGCATTGTGTATAATTATTTTATATATATAAATACACACACATGCTTGTATATATTTAAGAAATATTTTCATGTATATACTGTATATAGATTTATATATAATTTATATTATATATAAATATAAATATTTTATATATAAATTATATGTTTTCTTAAATATACATGCATGTGTGTGTATTTATATATATACAAAATAATTATACACAGTGCACCCACATATATTATGTAAAAAAAACTTTTATTTTGGATGTGATTAATCGTGATTAATCATTTGACAGCCCTAATATAAATATTAACTATAAATGATGTGAAAATATATATAAATTTACATGAGTTTGCAAAACAGCAGCTGCTGACATGGAGGCAATTTTGGAGAAAGACACAACTGACTGTGTGATTTACCGTTACGGATCCTTCGCAACAGATATTGAGATTATCGGTGAGTTTCTTTGTTTGACCACTTGTACTTTAATATGATACATTATAGACCTTCATTGAAGAATAATGTATGTTTGTATCCTCAGAGGGCATTGAGAGTGTGCAGATCGTCCAGGTGGCTGTAGCTAATGGTTTTCTGCTAACAGAGATGGAGCAGAATGCTGTTGATTTCACTGTTTCCTGCCAGGGAAGGTGAGGTCTGGCAAAGCATGAAGTTGGAACCACAAAATATAGCGTGATGGAGAATTCATGACCTTACCTGCTCTTTTTAGCCTCCCCACTGAAGTGTGCACTGTAGTGTCGGATGCAGACTGCCATATGCCAGTTACGACCATCTGCAATGCTGTGAGCCCCTCCTCAGACTGCCAACTCATCCTCCGACACTTCTTCAACGACTCTGGGATCTTCTGTATCAATGTGTCTATGACGAATGATGTCAGTCTGGCTGTCACAAATGCCAGGGTTAATATTAACATAGGTGAGTTTATTCACTGTTGAAATGTCATGCATGGTGCGCCAGAATGAGAACAGTTCTTCAAAAGGCTCATAGAGTTATTGTGCTATTGAATCATCTTGCATGTCTCTATCTCGGTGCCAAATTTAGCAGGTTCTAGGTTGACATCTGCAGGTGTCGCTGCCCTGTTCTTGGGCATCCTGACTGTTGCATCAGCATTGGGTGCAGTGGCTTTTGCATATAAGTGAGTCATTTTAACACAGAGTAATATCCACGCACTGATTTATTTAGCTGGCATGAATCATTCATGAATTATTATTAATTATTCAAACTGTTCCTTTAGGTTTCTTAAAGATTAATCAGTAATCAAATTGGTGTGAACATTAACTGGTAAAACTGGTTGGAATACAATAACTGGCCTTATTTTTCCACTTTTCTAGACGTCTTAAAGGGTATCAAAGGCTGACTGAGGTCCCTGCATGCCAATCCAACAACGCTGGCGTGAGCTCTGTACCAGCACTCTTCTGGAGCATGATGAACCAGCAGACGGTGGATCAGAAAAAAGGAGTAGTGTGAATTTTACTTTAAAACCAATGAAAATTGACCTGGAAAAGAAATGTTACGTTAGCACTATTTTGAAGTGTAAAAGCATCAACCTGTTTTTATCATTTCGTTTTTTTAATCTTTAATGTTTAAATTTGGATTTTTATACACATATTTGACCCCAAATCATTTTCTACAAAAACTTGTTTTTAATTACAGCATTTGTCTTAAATTTTGTACTTTAAACTTGAAGAGGAAACAACTGTCATTTGAGCCAACAAAGCATATTTAACAACATGTTGACCTCTGGAACCTTATCCATGCATTTTTTTTTACGCAATTGAATAAAATATCACAAAAGCTGCATTACTTTCTGGCCTCATTATCTTCGACATTGGTGTCTACAATCAATTTAATTAAGGTTTTCACTATAAGACCTTTTGATACCATGACCTGCTTTCCTTCTTTCGTGCAAGCATACCACTGCTGTAACTCATTTGCACCTCCCTAAAAACCTAGAATGGCCTTAATACCGACTGCTGAGTGACTACTAATCTACTTTTCCTTCATCTGAAGTTGTTGGAAGCCAAACAAGGTTAGTAAGCAGATTACTTGTCTTGAATGCCCAGAATGTCTTAAAACCAAAAGCCTATGTTAACCTCCACAAAAAAAGATTTTTAAAGCATTGCACATAGACAGATTTTTGATCACCATCAATTTATTCAGTCAAAATTTGGCAAGCAAATTCCACAAATAAAAGTCATACTGGCCATATAAATAAAACAACTGATCAAGAATGTGTCTCTAACATTTAGGAGTAGACTTTACACTTGATACCTCATGTATATCGTTTGTAAATTTACGGTCTACTGTTTTCAATCTTAGACATTTAGTGACCATTTTAATACTCCTCGCCCTCTTCCTCTCCTTCACCCTCAATGGAGTCGACTCCGACCTCCTCGTAATCTTTCTCCAGGGCAGCCATGTCCTCTCTGGCCTCTGAGAACTCGCCCTCCTCCATACCCTCACCCACATACCAGTGCACAAAGGCACGCTTGGCGTACATCAGATCGAACTTATGATCCAGACGAGCCCAGGCCTCAGCAATAGCCGTTGTGTTGCTCAGCATGCACACGGCCCTCTGCACTTTAGCCAGATCACCTCCTGGAACCACAGTGGGAGGCTGGTAGTTGATGCCAACCTTGAAACCAGTGGGACACCAGTCCACAAACTGGATGGTGCGCTTGGTCTTGATGGTGGCGATTGCAGCATTCACATCTTTGGGCACAACGTCACCACGGTACAGCAGGCAGCAAGCCATGTACTTGCCGTGACGTGGGTCACATTTCACCATCTGATTGGCTGGCTCGAAGCAAGCATTAGTGATCTCAGACACAGAGAGCTGCTCATGGTAAGCCTTCTCTGCGGAGATCACTGGGGCGTAGGTAGCCAGAGGGAAGTGGATACGGGGATAAGGCACCAAGTTGGTCTGAAACTCGGTGAGATCGACATTGAGGGCACCATCAAACCTGAGGGAGGCTGTGATGGAGGACACGATTTGACTGATCAGCCTGTTGAGGTTGGTGTAAGAAGGACGCTCAATGTCGAGGTTCCTACGGCAGATATCGTAAATGGCCTCATTGTCTACCATGAAGGCACAGTCAGAGTGCTCTAGGGTGGTGTGGGTGGTCAGGATGGAGTTGTAAGGCTCTACCACAGCGGTGGAGACCTGAGGAGCAGGGTAGATGGAGAACTCAAGCTTGGACTTCTTGCCATAGTCCACAGACAGACGCTCCATCAACAGAGAGGTGAAGCCAGAACCGGTTCCACCACCAAAGCTGTGGAACACCAGGAAACCCTGGAGGCCTGTGCACTGGTCAGCCTGAGAAGAAAACCTGTTGGTCAGTAACCAAACATAATATATAATTCATTTTATGTTTGTTTATTTACAACTACCTACCAGTTTGCGAATCCTGTCCAGCACCAGGTCAATGATTTCTTTTCCAATAGTGTAGTGACCACGAGCGTAGTTATTGGCTGCATCTTCCTTTCCTGTGATGAGCTGCTCAGGGTGGAACAGCTGACGGTATGTCCCAGAGCGCACCTCATCTGGACAGATAGGTCATGAGTACATGTTTAGTAAACTGAGTACTCTGACACACACAATATCACAGATAAAATGAAGTCTTATCCTCTTACCAATGACAGTTGGCTCAAGGTCTACAAACACAGCCCTGGGGACGTGCTTTCCAGCTCCAGTCTCACTGAAGAAGGTGTTGAAAGAGTCATCGCCTCCACCGATGGTCTTGTCACTGGGCATCTGTCCATCCGGCTGGATGCCATGCTCAAGACAATAGAGTTCCCAGCAGGCATTGCCAATCTGGACTCCAGCTTGACCAACGTGGATGGAGATGCACTCACGCTGTACAAGGGAATGGGGAAATCATTTTTTATAGTTTTTATAGTTAACAACAAAAAGCCCCAAATCTTTTTATAAGGTCGCTGGCTCTCAAGACATGCTCAAAGGCTCACGTTTGCTCATTCTGTTGTCATTTGAATGTGTTCAATGTTTTAGGTAAGACAATTGACATCTGACTGACATTGCATCAGAAACGCACCACCATAAATGCGCTGTAAAAACCCGCTTAAACAATATTTATCTTAAGGACAGATATACAACAAGTGAACTGGCATAGTAAAGACTTAGTAGGTTACCCATAAGGAAGAACAAAGAAAGCAGTCTGTCTTTATTCAAAGGGAATGAGGCAGCAGAATGGGAACAAGGCAGATGCCCCACCCACACAGAAAAGGCTTGCCAGACCGTGTCTGACTAGCCGTTAAAAGAGAACAATAAAAATGTTGACAGAAATCTACCTTTTCCCATTTATCGGTCATCTCAATGGTCTACGAAAAGAGTATGGATTTCAATTTTGGAAGCATTAGTTATAGTAGCTTTTTAGATGCAGAAACTTAATGGCATTTTCTCAAGGGCTGTGTCCTCTATTTGAAGGGAATTCAGAATATTCTTTGGTTAATATGTATGTTTTAATGATCAATTCTTGAATATTTATATTTGGTCAATGCTAATCTTGAATATTTGGTTGAATCGTTGCATTTCCCTAAAGACAAGCATGATAAAAACTAAGGCAGTTACCAGAAATTAAATAAAAAACAATATCAGCAAAATAATAAAATGCATGAACACATTTAATGTAAAATTTCAATGGAGACAGTATAACAATATCAGCTGTGGAATAGAACAGGAATAGAAATCCAGTCATCTGCTGCACAGGCCCAACATGAGCTTCTGCAGACAGCTGCAGTCCCCACCCAGTTTACTCCTCATGCAGATGGGAGGAGGGGTGGATGCAAATTTCAAGAAAATTATATGTTAATATCTGATGGGGGGAAAAATCAATCTATTTGTGCATTTTTGTTAAGACATCATTTAAGTCACATTTATGAATTAAAATAGCCTACATGGTGATTTAAATTATACAGCAATTGCAAAAGAATAAATATTAGATTATTATATCGTATATAATACATAATGATTGAGACAGAGATAACGCACACTGTTTTGACAATCATATTCAATGCATAGGCTACGTCAAAACAAAATCAATTCATCATGTCAGATGGTTTTGGAGATGCACCCTCAAAACAGGTGTACTACTAGCCTAAATATGATTTATAACCAAAAAGGGTTCATGCATCATGCAAATTTGATAATGTTATTTATAAAGGCATTTGACCATCAACGCGTAATTTATTCTGAAGGCACCGTTGAATGAATGGATTGATGAATGGGTGAATTTTAATCGGGATGGCGTTTGCAAAGGCATTTATAAACTAAATGTCTGTACGATTAATAACATTTTTAACTGTAGCATTCTTTACATTACAGCACTTAAGATTATTTGTAAAAATAAATCTTTGCGGGCGTCACGTCGACGCAATGTCGCGAGCTTTTCCTCCATTTTAAGGAAAGGGCGCGCGCTGAATGACAAAGAAAAGCCGCTCGAGCCGCTTTGAAGAATACCAGACGAGCATTAAATGACAAGTACATTTGGGACGAAAACCTTTGCCGCGAGTCGCGACAATGTTTGAAAGGGAAAGACAAATAATTATAGCCTACTCACCATTGTTCTGGAGGGGATGGAGCGCTGAGGAGAATATCAGAAGGCAGGCAATTTCTTTTTTTGGTGGAGTATACTGTGAGTATACTGTCCAAGATTGAGTCAGTCAGTTGAGGATGAGGGGGAGGAGTTGAATGAGCATCACGACGGAACGAGGAAGAGAGATTAAAATGTAGCAAGTGTTTTGTCCAATATAAACCAGTGCAATGCACATCAGATATTGCTTTACCGACTAGTGCATTTCTAGTTTTGATATTCATACAGGAATATGAACCTGTTAACATCATTTAGCCTTGTAGGCCTACACGTTTCCTTTCACACAAGCAAGCAAAACACAAGATTATTGTGACATGTTAAGGAAACATTACGTTTTATCATCAAAACAAAACAGAATGATAATCGTTTTAATAATCAGTGAATTTGATAGAAGAAGAAGACAATAAGATTCAGGTTTCAAAACGTCCTTAGATCTGCTGAATGAAAAATATCAGGACACATACATTTATTATCTATTCAATGTGTTATTAAACCTGTGATAAATGAAGATATGAAACCATCAGGTTTTTTGTAGCCATTCTAGATATCCTATTGTAAATTAGGCTACTGTAAAATCTAATGTAGGCCTAGACAGAAATGCCATTTACTATTTACTATATTGCATATCATAGCTTGTGATTTACGCCTGCTACAGACTGTGTATAGGCCTATATATAGCCTATATATTTCATATATATGTATTGCTATAGCCTTTATCATATTTTATCTTTAATTTAATATCACAGTGAATATTTAGAGCTGCTCCAGCAGGGCTCAACCAGTCAAGAGCAGTAGGTGACTTTCTCTGTCTTTTGTAGATTAACATTGAGAAGACAGACGGTTTATTAGGCTGCTGTCACTTTAAGAGCTGCACGTGTTCAACATACTGTTACACACGCATTATCTTTTCAACTGTTTACGTTCACTTAAGACATAACATAACCGATATGTTTCACATGGATACTTGCCTATACAGACATTTTAACATAATTTTGTGTGAATTTGTCCGTTCAAGCGCTGAGAGGCAGCTTTCTGGGATCCGGATCCGTCTTGAAAACGTCATGTGATTACTGTACCACCTTCCTGTAATAATGTAGGGGACCACTGGTTATACATAAGTCATGTAATAGTTCATGTTTTTACTTGCACATCTAATTTAGTTTTAGTTCAAATGACGCATTCAATCAGCATTCAAAAGCATGCAACAGAAGTGCTCTCTCTCTCTCTCTCTCTCTCTCTCTCTCTCTTTACCATCAGTTAACGTTAGTAATATGTGAATAAAATACAGTAAATTCAATCTGTTCATCATAAAGTGATTGTCTTTTCAGAAAATTTGGACTAAACCTCTCAATTCATATGGATTAGTTTTACAATCTCTTTATGAACTTTTTGAAGAGTCAAAGTGGTAGTTGCGTAGCTGTCAATGAAGGGACAGAAATTAAATTAAATTAAAAATAACTTCATTTGTGTTCCGAAGATGAACGAAAGGCTTATGGGTTTGGAACAACACAAGGGTGAGTAAATGATGACATAATTTTCATTTTTGGGTAAACTAACCCTTTAATGCATCTACCGTATAGTCTGACATTACATTAATGAGAATTGAGATCCAACAGTGTGAGATGGCTTACAGCAGGGATCCTGTTCATACAGTCTGACAAGCAAAAGTGTGCACCCAGCTTTAGGCTACTGTTTGAGAAAATATTGCATCATGTTGATACCAATTAAATATTATTTCTGACTAATACTGAATAAAATAATTTAAGTGACCAGCATAAAACAGCAAAGACCATACAGCAAACCATATTGAATTTGTTATTGTCAGCAGGGACATATTAAACTAATTGTTATATTGCCTGACTTTTTTTATTTTGTAAAGTGTTGAGTTTTTGAACACTTTAAAGTATAAAATCTCTGAATGTAGAAACAGTCAGACAGATGCTATCAGACTCGGCCTAGTGTTGCATGGTACCATGAACCCTCTCACTGTCCTGTTTGCAGTCTCTCCTCCCTCTGTGTCCTAGATTTTGTTGAAATGATGTCATCGTATTTGTCACGTGGGCTGTCAATGTCAGTGAGCTGTTCACATCTGCTGGGTTTCTGAAAAACTGGAAGCCTTTTTGTGCCTGTTTAAACACCCATGACTGGACATTCCTAATTGCAGGGTCTGAGCACAACCATCGGTTTGAACCTGATACTATGTCCCCAACTGAGTCTTACTTCCTTTATTTTATGTTTAAATACATATTACAGAATACAGTAATAACTATATCAGTTAATATAATCAAAAATAAAAATAATATAATCTCAAAATAATCTAAGTATTCCATCAGAAAGTGAAGTCCTATTGGCTGGAAAACTGCAGGGAATTCTCCCAGCTGCCTGCTACTATGAGAATAGGATGGGAGGGACGGGTCTGTGTGCAGTTGCCAGTGGTGAGCAAACTTTAAACATAAACCACAAACCCTATTTGGCATTATGCCATTGGCTATGTGTACTTAATGTCAGTCTGTAACTCATAATAAATGAGTCATGGGCTTTTTTACATCAGCTAAATGCTTGCAGTTCTCTACACATGAATACAGTATTGCTCCTTTAAAAGACTGTTTTTGTTGTTAGTAAGAAGCCTCCATACTTTGTAAAGTCATCATAAAATCAAAACTGACCATTCTTGGATTTTTTTTTATGTAATATTGGAGTATTTATAACTATTTATTTATCCATGCATGGATAGGCATAATTTGTGCCCTCATAATCTTTAACTAAAATAACTAGCCTTAGCATGAACATGTTCTCTTCTCTAATGACGTGTTTACTGGTGTGAGGGTGGAACAACCTGTCCGTCACATGAGATCACAGCAATACCAAACCTCAACCATCCAATCAATTTCCCATGGACAGAATCAAGTCCCACCCTACATTTTTTCTTGTTCGAGAAGCCATTTTACTCTAATATATGTCAATAGGGAAGAAAAGACCAGTCCCGGCGCCAGGACAAACGACTTGGGCAGGCTTTTACAATTCTCAGGGGGGGGCTTGTGTTAAAATCGGGAAGGGGGTGTAATTTAGCCTACTTGTTTATTTATCCATTTATTTAATAATTTACTTGATTTTATTATCACGGAATATGACGTGCGCGAAATGTGAACCATCATTTTGCGAGCAATTGTTGATTAAAAGAAAAAGAGTTGAGATCATCATAGGGATAGCCTGGAAAAGACTTTCATTTTTTTCCTATAGATGTTAGGTTATTAATTCCAATAAATAACTTTAGAAACCATAAGAGGAGCATATACTGTATGTTCACTGATAGCCTGTTCTATTCTGTGTTCACACATAAATCAAGTGACATAAATCAAGTATCAATAATCTGGCTAATATTTATTTAAACTCTATTGTTCAACTTCTGATATCAAAACGCCTCCGGTGTAGATAGCAGTTAACATCTGGAAGTACAAGGTGAAAGAGAAGCTCTTAATCGAAATGAAAAGATAATCGTATGTATCATGTCCGTCAGTATTTGCATAACAATTTGCATATCAGTATTTTATCTTCCTGTTATACCCCCTTGGTCATGCAGGATAGCAGTAGCCCTTTTTTACGCCTGCGTCATTGACAATATTGATTTTTGGTCCTTGCCTTAATGGGTTGTGCACTGCAGTGAGCAGGATCAGAGATTATGCTGAAAAAGCAACAGAGATGCAATCTGTCTCAGAGCAGTTGATCTATATGGCATTAAATCTTGCCTAGAAAAATTGCTAAATGAAAGGACTATATATATATATATATATATATATATATATATATATATATATATATATATATACTGTACATACAATAATGCAAATGGTTACAAGCATAATCACATTAATAATGAGTAATTTAAAAGAATACCAATAGGTGTATAAAATACTGAAAATATTTAAGAATTACAGAGAATTGCTAGCCTGAAAAGCATTATTATTCTAAACATGTACGAGGAGGGGTAATTGTTTTCACTGCTCAAATGTTGTTAGCAACCAAATAGCAACCAGCCTATAAACAGTGAACACTCATGCATAAAAAAAAGAAAGAGAAGAGGCAGAAAAAGGACATGTAAGAATAGGCTAGGTTTTAACTAAATGGCTAAAGTAAGAATGTTGCATTTATCAATGACAATTCAATAATTCTAAGAGGTTATATATGCATTGCAGAAGTATGGCAGCAGAAAAAATGCATGCAAGTAACCATGGCGGAAGACAAACATCTCCTGAGACAATCACCATCTTTCAAAGGCCAACGACCATGTCTGGCTCATAAAATATATTGATTCTGGAAAACATAATCTTTTGGGGCTCACATGAAATATACTAGAGGAAATGTACCTTTATCCTCTTAATATTGCATTTCATTGTGTTTATACTAACATTACTCTCAATTTCAGTGTCTCCAGACTGCCTGTCGAGAAGAGAATAGCTGAAAATATTTACTTTGGGCCACTTGTATTTAAGATAAGATACATTTCATCATTTTCATAAATAATTTATTGATTCTCCCTAATTATATAACCTCCACTTATCAGAAGGTCTTCTAGTTTTGTGGAATTTCACAAACAGACCAGCCACTAGTCAGGTGGCTATAATTAAGAGGCAACACCGCATTTATCATTTCTCTTTTTCTCAGGGATTTCTCAACATTACATCGAATCAACTCCTGACGAACACATTAACTATTATTTGAATTATCACTCCGTGAGTCATATAAAAAGGCCATTTGCCATTGCATGTTTAAAACAATAATATCTTAGTAAAAACCTAAAGTAATATTGCCAAACTATATATCATTTGAAAGCTTAAAATCTCTAGTTTTCATATTTGGTGGCTGTTATCTAAAATAAATTACAGAGGAGCAGTAATTTATCAATTTGCAACAAGAATATTTCATATTCATTAGGAGTATTTAGGCCTTTATTTTGAAATAACAATAAACACGAAAAATCATGAAAGATTGGTAGAAACCTCAGTTTGTTTTCATGCCATGAGTTCAAAAGATAACACCAATTCCATTTTATGAGAAAAAAAGGTCTGAAAATGTTTTAAATATAAAGAAAAATGTATGGATTCTCGATTTCTGATTGGCTGCGAGCTATAACGCTATAACGTAGTCTTTTTATGCATTTATTAGAGGTTGAATTCAAATCAAATACTGCCAAACCACCCATACTACTTCTGAATAGGATGTCTACTTCATAAATTGTATGAAAATTATGGAAATACATGGTTCAGATCATAGGCGGAGTTTGACATTCGAGCCAGGGGGGGCAAAAAAAAAAAAAAAAAAATCATTGTAGCATTCATTCATTCATGTAGTAATCATTAGGCGCGTTTCCATTACAGATTTGCGCAAAACTTTTGCGACTTTTTCTAAATGTCGATAAAAAACTATTGCGAAATGACGGCGTTTCCATTCACCGATGTTATGCGACTAAAATTTATTTTTTTCCTCTCGTGATAAGTCATTCCAAAAATCATGGTAAACGGATGTTGGTAGGTTTAAAGCCTAGGCTATATCACAGCCACCGCACTAGAAATTATTATTATTAATGGAAGGAGACGTGGTGTTATCCAAGCATTAATGGTAGACCCTTATACTGCGAACGGCACATAGCCTATAGCCTAAGAGTTCCTGGCTGTTTCTCCCTCATTTCTGCTCCGAGGTCTTGATTGTGGCATTTCTTTGAGGTTTAGAATCCAGTATTCCTGTAATTATTGTTTCTTTTATGAATTTAATAAAGAACTCTGTCTCGTATTATGTCCAAACGGTCAGTGTACTTTTGTGTCCATTCGTTTTTCCTTATTTAACCCGTAATTGCAAAACGAAAAATAAACGGTTGTATTTTTAAAACGCAAAGTCGAACACCAAAATTTTAATTTGAACTGCTACACAGCAAATGCTGCGCAAAATAAATAATATGGACGAATTTTCAGATTTTTGTTTATGACTTATTGCCCCTTTATTAAACATTTAAAATATTGACAAATTAATATGAAAAAAATGTAGATTTAACTGGTTTTCTAAGGCCAAATTAGAACCTGGAAATTATATTTTTCCCGTAGTGCTGAATGAGAAGATAACCACAGGCTACAGAAAGGGGATTTAGTTGAGTTATAGGCTATAATAATTAATAAATGTGTCTGAAAAAATAACAAGGCATTTTAATTTTTTATTAATAAAAAATTAGTGTCGGCTAAAACATATCTCCATCTCCGCTGTAAGGCGGATGCACCTTTAGAGAGAAATGCACCTCTCATACGGATTACATAATCAGAAGGTATTAGCTTTCGAATCGAATTTGTTCGTTTTAAAGTGGACATTTCAAGCTTTAGCTTAGGCTATTTTGTTTCAGTTATAGCGCTTCAGTTCACGGAGACCATGAAGCGCGCCTGATTGTTGTATTTTATTTTACAAAAGCACAACGTTTTCTTGTTATTGTGAGTGTACACAAATAAAAGTAGTTGCGAATAATGTATTATTATTTTCTGTATGACCAGAAATGATAGAGTAGGCTAGCCTATTTTAAGTTGTTTCCACTGTTGATAGGAAAATGCAAGTGTTCGCGCCCGCGCCCCGCGCCTCCGTGCCATCCAGTGCGCGCTCCACATTCCGCACACACACTTGGATATGCGTCAAAATCTTGTTTAGCCTACTTGTGATCATCTTAGCCCTGTATTATGAATGATATGTGACGAATTGCTTTGTTCCTTTTTTTTTGATAAGCGTCTTCTACATATGTAGCCTAATAAATGTTATAATAATGATGATAATTATTATTATTATCCCCGTGTCTTCTCTAAGTCAGCTGACTGTAAATGCGCAAAACCTGTTTCCATTGCAGTTTTTTTTTTTTTTACTAAAGCAGTATATAAAATCAGATGTGTATTACCACCATTTAGTTGTTTTGTGTTATTTAAAATATTTATAATATATATATATTTTTTAACAATGCAAAAAAATTAAATAAACGGGTTTCAGCAACCAGGGGGGGGGGGCAATGCTCCCCCTGCCCCCCCGCAAACTCCGCGCCTGGTTCAGATCCAGTGTTGTGCAAGTTACTTCCAAACTGTAATACATTATATATTACTTGTTACTGTTATTTAAAAGTAATTCATTACCTTACAATATTACTGTCTCAGAATTGTAATGCGTTACATTACTCCTGTATTACTTTTGAGTTACTTTCACCAAAATAACTATACAGAAGTAGAACTTAACATTCTAAATGACTAGGGCTGTAACGATATGCGATATGAAACCGAAATCGCGACACTCTTCCAACTCCCAGCGTTATCCATACCTTCCAGATCCAATGCTACCACATCTTTAAATTACTATTAGTATTATTTGAAGTTAACTTAACATAATAAAATACGTAGACCTACACCACAAAACTAGTTGAGGATAAATTATTTAAAATTTGGGAATTCCAGCGTTATGGACATGACATTTGCAGTCAAAACTTGAAATATAAATTCTCAGAAAATGCATTAATACCAAAATATTGAAACGTCTGTTTATCCATAGGCTCCTCCCTGAAAGGAGTCCAGACATTAGAAAAATATCAGTCTACACATGCGTTTTATATTTAATATTAGGGAAATAGACAGTCATGCGTGACAAAACTTCTAGGAGGCAACGATTTTTTTTTATTTTTTTTTTATTTTTTATTGTGAATTACACTGCGCAAATCGGATGAAGAAGGGTTGGCTCTCCACAGAACATAAAATATTGATTTTATTTTATTTTCGTGTTCGCATTTATGAGGAAAAAACAATGTTACAGACGTGACAGTTCTCCATTACGGACGCGACCGCTGAAGCGGCACTAAAAGACTGCTTTAGAACTTTCACAAAGACCTTAGAAGACACAAAAGCCTTTCTTTAAAGTGAATTTCGTTTTGTATTAATTGTATCTTAATTGTAATCAATGTTTCATCAACCAATTACTTGGATAAGTTGGATTTAATAAATAAGAAGTAGGCTAAATATAGCAGACAATTGTAGGCCATCACGACACGGAGGTGAACTGGAGCGCGTCTCATAAATGAACCGAAACTCAGCGTATAAGGTAGCCTATTCACGGACCTGAAAAATATATCTATATTGAAATGTCTACTTGTAAACAGAACAATTCAAACCGAAAGAAAACAGACTCTGCTTATGAAATGAAATGTGCATTTCTCTCTGGTGCATTCACTAGCTGCGAAGATCGCGAGTCAGCATCGTCAACTTCATCTTGACTTTATTAATAAACAATTAAAATGTCTCCTTGCTATATTTGACATATTCATAATCATTGCTTTTGCCGGTTCTTTGTGACAGCTTTTAGGTGCTTTATCGGCAGCGCCGCCGCCCTTACATGAACGCGTCACCACCGCATCAAAAACATGATTGCGTGATGAAAACATGAAAAATACCACATAAACATAGCCTAACTGTTTAGAAAGGAAACACAGAACGAATAGCATAATGCGCATACGTCCATCTCGCGAATGTATAGTCTTCTTCATGATGAAGACCATTAACCGCTTTTCCACTGGCCAGCGCGAGCACAGAGGCCGAAATCATACTTCACGGCACTCCTGTAAAAAATAAATCGCTATACAAATATATCAGACGCTGCCATTTAGTCTTTATTTACAGACTTGGACACCACACGCGGCTATTGACTGACCACGAACAGGTAATTTAGCCTACTTGCATTTTTCATTCGTTAATGTCTCGCGGTCTTGCTGTTTTTTGTTTGTTTTGTTTTTACAATTAAAACTAAAAGTCTGTTGTAACGCAAGCCTTACTGAACATGTACCGAGTAAAATATTACTGAAAATTGATTAGTAATGCCTTACACTACTGCGTTACAGCAAAAAGTAATATGTTACTGTAATGCATTACTTTTGTAACGCGTTACTCCCAACACTGTTCAGATCACTCAAAACATATATGAAAATGGAGGCGCCCTTACATGGGCAGTAATGGAGTCTAGTGAAAAAGTTGGGTACTGCGCCCAAATAAAATCTTACTGAAAGCTCATTTTTTTAGATATCAACCTAAAATTTGGAATACAACTTGTTCAGATTCTTGTCTTTAATTTTCTTGCAGTTTTAGAGTAAAATATATTTTGTAATATATATATTTTATATAAAATATTAATAATTATATTTTTACATTACACCATTTCATAAACTCAAACTTATATAACTTTTTTTCTGTTTCATTTTTTATCATTTCTAGACTTCTACAATAATCTGGAAAATGTATTCTTTAAAACAAGACCAGCCATAGGTCTATATTCCAAAGCATTCCTGAATTACAACCATTTAAGTTTGGATAGTGATTTTTATGTCTATGCAAAAAAAAGGGGGGTGCCAGTTAACAGGTTAACCATATTGTTATGTCTTTGGAAGGCTTTTGTCTTTCAAATACATTTTTTATTATTCTTATTAAATTATTTATTTTAATTTGACATTTCTATGATTTACATAATTATAGCTTTTCATTAAACTCACAAACCCAACTTCAATCACGAACCCATAGGAAACACTAATGTAGCGTTTAATGAACTTCATAGTTGATAACAAAGACGGGGTTATATTTTCTTTATCTATGTATTTTTAGATCAATATGATACAAGATAATCCTATTAAAACATGTGTAATGTAATGGATTACATTACTAACTTGTCATAATTCGGAATCAGTAATGAGCATTATATATATGTGTAACCCCTATCCACCAACCATTTACACTAGGCCAGAGTTTTCTGATAGGGACCTGAGTTCTTTTATTCCTAAATGATCTTTTAACCCTGTCTTCTAATATAGATTATCCTCCAAGGAATCACTTTATGCAAGCAGTCTATTTACTTATAGAGCATGTTGCTTCTATATTACTTTTAAACTGCAAAAATCACCCACACACTCACAAATAAACGTTTAAACCAATAAAAAAATTGTATTAAATGTCAATGAAAGTGAAACTTTGTATTTAAATCAAATGAAATAGATCAAGAATATGAATTTGACAAGGTAAATGAAAACAAAAAACAAATAAAATGTGTCAAAACAACCCTCTGTGATTGTATTACTTTTTAACAGTAGCTAAACACTTTTTTCACATTATCACACCAGGATTGTCAATTTTAAGTCACTTTCTGAATGTATTTAACTCACTAAAGTTAACCATATAGGCATAAATCTTCTCTAATTTCTGTTTAACTTTAAGTTATAGGCCTACTATCAAATAAACTTATAACACTGTATAACTATTGTAAGCTTTACTAAACCTTTAAGCTTTTCAAATATGCAAATATACACTCAAACCGAAAAGGGAAAAAACTGTCACAGAATCATTAGTGCACTCAAATGTTTATACACATCCCACCCCGTTGCAGGCCTGATTCGAAGCTTGAGTGCGTAGTGGCCGAGAAAACGAAACTGGCCCCTTCACTCAAAAGAGCAAACAAAAATATTGGTTAGGGTTACCTCAATCTGGTTACTAGTGTGCGTTGAAACACATTCGTCACATTCAAACGGTCCTTAGTCCCGTGTCGCAATCTCCGTGCACAACAGATGCGGTGGTCGTTTGCGCGTTGAATTCTCAAAGTTACTTAACAATGCTCGCAGTCCTTTTCATCCCGGAAACGAAAGTCTGCACATTTATCCTGAATCTCCGCTCGGTTTAAGCAGATAACAACACCAGTTTCAGTCCAGAGAACATTCACATGCACAGCGTTCAACTCTGGCCGAGCCAAACATACAGCGTCTGCCAACTTACATGAAACAGTCCGATGTCATGACGATCCACTTCCTTAGCGAAGAAATACGAGCAGTACTTCTCATTACAAGAAAGATTCGCGTTTATCAAACACTCAAAGCATCACTCAAATCATGTCTGTTCTCCCTCGAACTTTCTCTCTCTCGTTTTTTTCTCTCCCCCAATCTCATTGGCTCACCAACTTGTCAGTCTCTTAATCGACCAATGCACATCAATTCACAACCCAAAATGATGTTAGACACGTTTTCCGCATGTACCCCACAACCAAACTCTAATATAGAAATGAAAAAAAAACAATACATATTAAACATTAAACATTTCAAATTACAAAAAAATAAAATAAACATTTTATCATCCTTTCACCCTCAGTAAATATAGAAAAATGACAAATACATACATCAGGGTTACATATGTATATACAGATCAAAAATATTAAGGTTTTTTAATGTTTTTGAAAGTAGTCTCTTCATCTCACCAAGGCTGCATTTATTTGATCAAAAATACAGTAAAGAAAGTAATACTGTGAAATATTATTTCAATTTAAATTAACTGGTTTCTGTTGTAATATATTTTAAAATGTAGGCTAATTTATTCCTGTGATCTAAGATGAATGTCCAGCATCATTACTTTCATTATTCAGCATCATTACTTTTGACCAGTAGTGTGTAGGCCTATATATATATATATACTCTGTTGACAGAATGTGGCATTGGTGTAACTAAATAGGGCCAGATGGAAGAGTGGGTATTAAAAAGGATGGGCCATCCCCTCATTCCCTGCTGGGACAGCTGCATCCTCCCCCTGTGTGCTGCTATTCAGATTCAGGGTTATGTGATCTACACATAATGGCCGTTAATGTAGGCTTCTGTGTTGGATACAGTATCTAAGCAACTCCGTTATTCATCGCTTAGCAACGGCTGGAGGATGGAAGGAGGGCATGGGGGGTTGGGTGTCCTAGTCCCATCATGGCCTATATTCCTAACGTCTATGCTGGGTCATTTCATCTCATAGCTATTTATGACTCAACATTTTTAAGAAAATATTCAAATGCATTTGTATTCCTTTCTGAAGAGGAATAGTGAAGGAGGTGCTGAATAAAGGCTGCTGATTGTCATAAACTATAAACTATTATTTCTTAAGTTATAGTGTGTT
Organism: Rhinichthys klamathensis goyatoka; assembly: GCF_029890125.1. Lineage (NCBI taxonomy): Eukaryota > Metazoa > Chordata > Actinopteri > Cypriniformes > Leuciscidae > Rhinichthys > Rhinichthys klamathensis. The sequence goes on from NW_026606682.1 coordinate 1,832,810, forward strand.
TGCTACATCCCGTAAATCTATTCTCACACAAAGCCTTAACTTCCCTTTTCACCCCAGGTTATCATATAGTAATTTCAGGCCATTTCTTATTTTAATTTGCTAAATTTCACCTTGGATAGGCTATATACAAAAGTCCCTATTTTAGTTCCTTTTCTAAGCACAATTTAAAGTATAAGAATATGTGATAACTAACTCCAAAATTTACCCCAGGCTAATCTCTTAAAAGGGGCAGAAGGTGTCAAAGAGAACAGATGGAGAATAGGTTGATCAAGTTACACAAAGTTGCTTGTACATAAAGGTTTACATATACAAGGTGTTCGTCTAAAATTATTACTAATGTAATATGATACAAGTGTTTTAGAGTCATTAAAAGCATATGGGAAGGGTAAGGGAGAACAACTAAACTTGATACAAATTTTAAAATCATAATTTCACCTTTTCTTTTTTCTAGAAGCTGAATACAGCAGTGTTACTGAGACGTGATAGTTGAATTGAAACAAAATCTCCTGCACAATCATGTCTTGGATTAAAACGTTATTCAGTATTTCAGATGTATTGGGTGAGGTTCTGGGAGGTGTTTCACTAACCCTAATCTTTCTGACAACCAATAGAAATGAGTCTAGCCTTCTGAACTTGGCAGAACTCATCGCGTCTGACCAATCAAATGTGAGATACGTAGTCGCCAGGACAACACGTATATAAAGTGAGGTCAGTCCGGTATAACGTTATTATTCTTACATCGACCCCTAGTTGTCGAACTGTAAGATCTCTCCGTTGAGAATCTTTCTCGCCCGGCCAAGCAACACTTCCAGAAACAATGGTGAGCACTTATTTCATATAGTATTTCTACTTTATATTGCTTATTTAAAGAAAACATCATTTTCATTCAACTTATTTACTGTGTATTATGCGTAGCCTATATTAATATTTCGGCAATAAAATAGAATATGGAACAAGAACATACACGTTTTTACGTATTCTGCAAAAAAGCGGTAGGCTACATTCTCAAAAATGATTTTGTTTTGTAAATAATGTATTTAAATGTTTTTTATTATTATGCTAATGTATGTATTTAAATGTGTGCATTTTTACGTGTAGTCATTGATGCATTAATAACCTAAGAAAGAATGTGAAAAATAAGAGAGGTATTATTAGGGATGTGATGCTCGCTAGAACGAGACAACAAAGAGAATAGAGCCGCATAAATGATCTGGGTGTAGCCGTCTCCTCTCCTCCATACTGTCCGGTATAGTCATTTTGAATCATGGACAAAAAACGAGATGCAGCGCCTCCCACAGGATATGGTCATTGGTCAATTATTTATTTATTTATTTTAATCATATGTCCTATTAATAATATCATTTAAAAAGTTTATTCGAGGGACGAGTAGCGCGATTAAATTTAAAGTGATTTAAAATTCACCCAAAAATGAAAATTGTGTCATCATATAGGCTACTCACCCTCAAGTTGTTCCAAACCTGTATCTTGAGGTTGATAAATGATGAAGCAATTTTCATTTTTGGGTGAACTATGCCTTTAATTATTCTCAGAAATCGTATCACATTTCAGGGCTGTTGGTGAGGCTGTTAAATATTCATGTTGATGTAGGCAGCATCACTAATGCAGCTGATGGACATTACCAGTAAACCAGCAGTTGAGGGTGTAATGTGATCTCACGATATCTAATATGATATCTCCCTGGGATTCGACTGCACAGAAACAAGATATACAGGCTGTAGCCTTAGAAGTTTAGATGTGAGATGAAATAAATAAAGCTTTGCTTCACAAGAGAGTGATATTTACATGTTTTTTTCTTAAGTTAGATTTTAAACTATGCCCTTTCCTTCACAGCGTGAGTGCATCTCGATCCACGTTGGTCAAGCTGGAGTCCAGATTGGCAATGCCTGCTGGGAACTCTATTGTCTTGAGCATGGCATCCAGCCGGATGGACAGATGCCCAGTGACAAGACCATTGGTGGAGGCGATGACTCTTTCAACACCTTCTTCAGTGAGACTGGAGCTGGAAAGCACGTCCCCAGGGCTGTGTTTGTAGACCTTGAGCCCACTGTCATTGGTAAGAGGATAAGACTTCATTTTATCTGTGATATTGTGTGTGTCAGAGTACTCAGTTGACTAAATATTTACTCATGACCTATCTGTCCAGATGAGGTGCGCTCTGGGACATACCGTCAGCTGTTCCACCCTGAGCAGCTCATCACAGGAAAGGAAGATGCAGCCAATAACTACGCTCGTGGTCACTACACTATTGGAAAAGAAATCATTGACCTTGTGCTGGACAGGATTCGCAAACTGGTAGGTAGTTGTAAATAAACAAACATAAAATGAATTATATATTATGTTTGGTTACTGACCAACAGGTTTTCTTCTCAGGCTGACCAGTGCACAGGCCTCCAGGGTTTCCTGGTGTTCCACAGCTTTGGTGGTGGAACCGGTTCTGGCTTCACCTCTCTGTTGATGGAGCGTCTGTCTGTGGACTATGGCAAGAAGTCCAAGCTTGAGTTCTCCATCTACCCTGCTCCTCAGGTCTCCACCGCTGTGGTAGAGCCTTACAACGCCATCCTGACCACCCACACCACCCTAGAGCACTCTGACTGTGCCTTCATGGTAGACAATGAGGCCATTTACGATATCTGCCGTAGGAACCTCGACATTGAGCGTCCTACTTACACTAACCTCAACAGGCTCATTGGCCAGATTGTGTCCTCCATCACAGCCTCCCTCAGGTTTGATGGTGCCCTCAATGTCGATCTGACCGAGTTCCAGACCAACTTGGTGCCTTATCCCCGTATCCACTTCCCTCTGGCTACCTACGCCCCAGTGATCTCCGCAGAGAAGGCTTACCATGAGCAGCTCTCTGTGTCTGAGATCACTAATGCTTGCTTCGAGCCGGCCAATCAGATGGTGAAATGTGACCCACGTCACGGCAAGTACATGGCTTGCTGCCTGCTGTACCGTGGTGACGTTGTGCCCAAAGATGTGAACGCTGCAATCGCCACCATCAAGACCAAGCGCACCATCCAGTTTGTGGACTGGTGTCCCACTGGTTTCAAGGTTGGCATCAACTACCAGCCTCCCACTGTGGTTCCAGGAGGTGATCTGGCTAAAGTGCAGAGGGCCGTGTGCATGCTGAGCAACACAACGGCTATTGCTGAAGCCTGGGCTCGTCTGGATCATAAGTTCGATCTGATGTACGCCAAGCGTGCCTTTGTGCACTGGTATGTGGGTGAGGGTATGGAGGAGGGCGAGTTCTCAGAGGCCAGAGAGGACATGGCTGCCCTGGAGAAAGATTACGAGGAGGTCGGTGTCGACTCCATTGAGGGTGAAGGAGAGGAAGAGGGCGAGGAGTATTAAATGACAGAAAGAAGTGTGACATATAGGAACCATGAAATGGGAAAATTTAATGAAATGAAGATTCAATGAAAATTTAACCTCACAACCAATAAAAATCATGTTGTTACAGTTCTTTTGGACATCTGAAATAAACCTTCTTTCAAACTAATTAAAGGGTGTCTTGTGTTAAATTGTTGTGTATAATTATATGAATAATGTATAACAGATATACCCTAGCAATAGTAGTGTTTTAAAGATCAACCATCAAACAGGTGAAGTATATAACTATTGTTAAAATGTATAAAAAGCATTGAAAAAGAAGTAGGAAAGCATGCTTAAGGTCAACCATGTTTCAATGGTAATGGTTCTCCTGTCCATACATTTAGGTATATTCTGGGTCTTAGTGCTATTTATTATAAACCTTTTGTGAGCTTTATATTCTAATCACTGAACACATCAGACACACTTTTGGCAGAATTCAAGAATAAACAAACTATTTCATCCAAAAAGTAACATGGCTGCCAACTCTCATGCTTTTCGCACTTTCCATATCACACATCCATAAAAAAAAAAGGAAACTGCACCGACAGACAAGACAGAGCAGGTTTCTTTTGATATTAAACAAATTCTCAGCTCTCAAATTCTGTCAATTTTATTACGAAATTCAAACAATAAATACCTTTTGGCGTGTAAATGTGATGACAGATTGCAGAGAGGCTCGTGAACCGATCACCTCTTCACTCTTTAGTTAATGGTAAACACGAATGAACAATAGGTAGGTTAAAATACGGTACAACTTACCGAAATGTATATGCCTCATCATACATAATATTGATCAATCAGTGTTTTTCAACCTCGAAAAGAAGTCAATAAAACTGGAGAACAATATTACAGTTACCTCAAGCCATAATGACCATGCACGTTATTGGGAGAGGAGTATTTTGCTAATGTGCACTAGCCTATATTACATATGTATTGTATTTTTACTTAGGCTATATCATTAAAATATTATAACGTTGTTGTTATTATAATAAAAAACGCATTATATTTCATTTGAGTTGTTATTTTTAACCCTTAATAATAATACCAGCTGACAGGGATCTCTATGTTAACAGCATTAGGTGATTTTCTTTTTCTTGAGAAAAAATAACATGTAGGCCTATCTATTGTAGCTAATAATTATCCAAATGATTCGATATTGAATCAAGATCGGAATCAAATCACAAGAATTTAATTAATTGGATTGAAATCGTGAAATTTGTGTCAAGCCATAATAACAGTAGCCCAGTCATTGCACCATGTAAACATTAACATGTTGTCACTAAACTTAATAAAAATCAATTTAGTTATCAAATCTTTTGACAACCGCAATACACTTATTGTGATTCAATGTTTTTTTTACATCCCCCCAATCCACCCCTTTCCATTATTATCACTCTAAGCTAAACAGTTAAACTTAAAAGTTGGCAGCCGTGCATGAACACAACATAGCTTTAGCCTACACAATAACATTCTGAACATTGCTGCAGTAAATTACAATAATTTTAATGAAAGACTTTTTTGACTATTGTAACTATTTTTATTCTTTACGATCCAATTTTAAAACAGATCTCTTCTCTGCAGCAACATTTCCATGAGAACAATTCAGTCTGTGTAACTTTGTGGGCAGTGCAGATATAACATTACATTTCTTGCAAATGCCATCATTGTGTGGTATTCTGATGAATACATAATTATCATAAAATGAAGGGGGAAAAAATGGGTGTATTATACTCATGAAAATTAAAACCATTATCCGAATTTCTGAGACAGTTTACTCATGCCAAGTCTATGATTAATGATATAAACACTGCCTTTTTTTCAATGGCAGGTAATTATGTGTAAGCAAATAATAACCAATGCACTTTATTGTCAAAGACTTGCTTAACTGGTAAGCTAATGAAAAATACATGCAAAATACAACAGCCATCTATGCCCATAATTATGTACAGTGCTACACACCCTATTTTAAACAAAACAAAAACCAATCAAAGACAAAATAAGGTTAATTGTCTTTAATTGTATTAAAAGGTCCATTTTATGACCAACATTCATCATTATACTCAAGTTCGTACCGCCTTGGCTTGTACAGATTTTCTAAAACAAAAGTTATTGTTCAATGGTTAGAATCAGCCAATGGGGTGTCACTGATTCTCAACAGAACCAATGGGAATGTGACAGGAAGCGAAACGTCTCCTCGCGCTCGCTCCGCCTTGTGACGACTGACAGGAAAAGTATAAATATTCCCACCCCGCATTTCCCAGACAGTTCATTCTCTCACCAGACTCATAAAAGTCAACCTGTGAGAGCGTTAATAACAGAAAAAAACTACGGTTTTCTATCTCCTCATTTTTTTTAAGCGAAATATTCATTTTTAAAAATGGTGAGTATAAAGCTGTTTTTAAATTGTGTAATTTATAAAAGAGGTATTGTTATTTATCATTAAGGATGGGTGTTTTTACGTCATCTGTGGTTACGGTTCTTTCTTTTACTGTGCATTTAAAATTATGGATTATTATTTTAACATTTAGATTATATACTTTGGTTATGATTTTTTTTTAAGCATCAAACATAACCTACGAAATAATATTGGTCTCATTTATGTATTTGGACTCGCGGTTAATTAATTATAATAATTTTTGTTTTAAAACTTTTTCTGGGTTTTTTAATTATTATTTTTTTAACATGTTTAACTGATTGAATTCCAAGGAAATCAGTTAAAATGTATCTTTGATAGAAACATAAAGTCCGTGAAGCTTTGTATAATTTGGCGCACAATTCAATAACAAATGTGCCGTTTTTTACCTTGAAATGACAAATAAAAACGCAAATCTCATTATCAAGGTCGCTGTTAAGAGGTAAGAGGATTTACTGACGTGTAACGTTACAGTGAAACATCCTCCTTTTGTTCTGATGATTCTGCACAGTCACATCTTTAGCAGTGTGCTACCGGCACAGGAAGTGAGTCAGGAGGACCACGTGCGTTCTAATGAAACTTGATGAATTCCAGTGCTCTTGTGTCAAGAAGTTTAAGCCTTAATAAGTTCCTCATGGTTACGCTTAGTGGCCATCTGATTCATGCGCATGACCAGTCTAAAACAGAGAGGTGTTTAACCCAATTCAGATTTGTCTAGTTAAAATTCTATACAATATACTAGGCTAAATGCCCTTCCATTTCTAAAATTAACGTTGTAGCTTGGTTTGAGTGCGGTTTTACATTGTGTGTGCTTTAAATTCCATTTTAAGTGTTTAATGAAACTCTTAAAATGTTTTTGTACTTCTAATATACTTTAAAATTTGATGATGTCATTTTAAAGGAATGCAGGCTACACTATAACAAAGCAAAGCCAACCCCGCCCCCCTTCTTTGAAACAAGGGCTGGTCTGTTTCATCAGCTGTTTGTGTGGTCAGGGGTTTGTGCAACTATAGCAGTTTCTGATTTGCAGTGGAGGCATTTTCTATTAGTGCTTCTTCAATGCAATACTTTAAAAAAATGCTTGGGTACACAAATCCATTCTTGTATATGTTAACTTGCACATCAAAGAGCCTTTTGTTTGTTTTACGAACTAGTAAAAGTGGTTTTAATTTGTGAACATGCGCAACTGAATGGTTAAATCATTACTTGCAATTAAAGAATGTTGACTTAAGGTGTGTAATGTCTATAAATCTATTTCCTCTCTTCACAGCGTGAGTGCATCTCCGTTCACGTTGGTCAAGCTGGAGTCCAGATTGGCAATGCCTGCTGGGAACTCTATTGTCTTGAGCATGGCATCCAGCCAGATGGGCAGACGCCCAGTGACAAGACCATCGGAAGAGGCGATGACTCCTTCAACACCTTCTTCAGTGAGACTGGAGCTGGAAAGCACGTCCCCAGGGCTGTGTTTGTAGACCTGGAGCCCACTGTCATTGGTATGAAGAGGATGTATTTATTTGTTATAATATTTTCTACCATTATGTTTAGTTCTCTAAATATTTACTCATGACCCGTCTGTCCAGATGAGGTGCGCTCTGGGACATACCGTCAGCTGTTCCACCCTGAGCAGCTCATCACAGGAAAAGAAGATGCTGCCAATAACTACGCTCGTGGTCACTACACTATTGGAAAAGAGCTCATTGATCTTGTTTTAGACAGAATTCGCAAACTGGTGAGTCATTCAAATAACTTCAAAGGCATTGTAATTTAATTGTGTTGAATTATGTTTAATTAAAATAATACTTGATTGCCTTTTTAACATGAATCATGTCTTTCAGGCTGACCAGTGCACAGGCCTCCAGGGTTTCCTGGTGTTCCACAGCTTTGGTGGTGGAACCGGTTCTGGCTTCACCTCTCTGTTGATGGAGCGTCTGTCTGTGGACTATGGCAAGAAGTCCAAGCTTGAGTTCTCCATCTACCCTGCTCCTCAGGTCTCCACCGCTGTGGTAGAGCCTTACAACGCCATCCTGACCACCCACACCACCCTAGAGCACTCTGACTGTGCCTTCATGGTAGACAATGAGGCCATTTACGATATCTGCCGTAGGAACCTCGACATTGAGCGTCCTTCTTACACTAACCTCAACAGGCTGATCAGTCAAATCGTGTCCTCCATCACAGCCTCCCTCAGGTTTGATGGTGCCCTCAATGTCGATCTCACCGAGTTTCAGACCAACTTGGTGCCTTATCCCCGTATCCACTTCCCTCTGGCTACCTATGCCCCAGTGATCTCCGCAGAGAAGGCTTACCATGAGCAGCTCTCTGTGTCTGAGATCACTAATGCTTGCTTCGAGCCGGCCAATCAGATGGTGAAATGTGACCCACGTCACGGCAAGTACATGGCTTGCTGCCTGCTGTACCGTGGTGACGTTGTCCCCAAAGATGTGAACGCTGCAATCGCCACCATCAAGACCAAGCGCTCCATCCAGTTTGTGGACTGGTGTCCCACTGGTTTCAAGGTTGGCATCAACTACCAGCCTCCTACTGTGGTTCCAGGAGGTGATCTGGCTAAAGTGCAGAGGGCCGTGTGCATGCTGAGCAACACAACGGCTATTGCTGAGGCCTGGGCTCGTCTGGATCATAAGTTCGATCTGATGTACGCCAAGCGTGCCTTTGTGCACTGGTATGTGGGTGAGGGTATGGAGGAGGGCGAGTTCTCAGAGGCCAGAGAGGACATGGCTGCCCTGGAGAAAGATTACGAGGAGGTCGGAGCTGAGAGTGTGGACGGAGAAGATGAGGAGGGAGAAGAATATTAGAAATGCTTCTCCCTTCCACTGCCTGTTCTGTTTCTTGTCCATTGTCATTTTTATGTTTCCTTTTTCTTCACTTTCCAGCTGTCAACTGGCTAAAAGGTCAATGTGACAAGCAGGGCGGGGTCGAGCGCCGTGAGAAATTGGCGCGAGGCCGGTGGCGTGATTGATTATGAGCGACACCTGTGCATTGTACCGTCTCATTCTCTCTCGACCCCGCCCTGCTCGTCCCAGTCAATCTTGCATATTATGCTCTTGAAAGAAATAAAAGGTTGTATAATTACATGCTCTCCTGTTTTCATTCCTGTCTAATGACCCTATACTTTATCCCCATCTTGGGGATGCATCTTTGTTGCATTTATTTGATTTTAGGTAAATTTCACACCATAGGCTAAGTGAGTTGATTTCTTTCAATATAACATCATACAGTGATTTAAAAAAAAAAAATGTTATAGTCATTTTAAATATTGAATACTCATTTACGACAATGTAATTTTGAGTGTAGTATGATCTGTCTGCTTTGTTTTGAAGGCAGAGGGCAGTATTGCTGTACAAATGGCAGTTATAATGTGTTGAACAGTGCAGCAGAGAAATTAAATGTGAATTGACCGATCTGTCTTGTAAGCTTTCTATTGCTTCTGCAAATGCTTAAGTGTTAACGACTTACCACTTTATCGGAGTGAAATATTCTTTCATGTTCCAGAGTAAATGGTGTTAAAAGAGGCCTGTCAACCACCCTAATCTAAAATTGGGCCTGGCATTCAGACCCTGTCAGGGGAGAATATGTCAAGCTGGTGGACAGGTGGAGTTTAAATATATATTCTTTGTTCCCACTTGCCGCTTCTTCAACAAGAGAAGATTCTGCATAATATATTCTTTGTTCTCATTTGCCTCTTATCATCGATAGACATTTTGTGGTATTGAGCTGTCAGAAGGCAAACTGCAGATAATGATGAAAATGCAGTGTAACAGAATGCTTCTAGAAACAGAACGTTCTAATGCTGACACTCAAAAGTAAAGAGATTGACAGATGTGCAGTTGAAGAAAATTTATTTGAATTGTGTGGTGAATTTTCTTTTATTGTAAGAGAAAACCAAGTAATGAAAGGTATCATAACCATGCTGAATACTATTTCTTTAATTATTAGCTAAATGTAATGCATATGCAAGTCATGTTACAGAAACCATCTGATGAGCAACTTGTATTTGTACAGCTTGAACTACAATTCTCTTTGAGAATACAGCATTTATTCTCAACAAATACATCTTTAAACTTTCAAGGTTGCAAACTAGTGTAAAAAACTAAATGTAGTGATTTTAAAGCAAAAGGGTTAAAACAATGGGTTACAATCTGTATTTTGAGTCTCTAATTTGTAAATTCAGAATTAGGACTTGTGAATGAGTCGGATACAACTATTCTATAAATGACTTTTTATAACACCCCTTTATTTAATCAATAAATAACGTTTTGGACAGTTAACAGTATTGCCAATCAGACCTTTACAAATTTGAGGTATATTTACTGGTCTACAAAGGGTAAATTGAGAATTTCTAATACTGCATTAGATAAAATAATGAAATGTGCATTTTTCTGATATTGTACATAATTTAGAAATGTACAAAACACTCAAATGTCCACACATGCATAAAAGATTTGGGACATGTACATTTTCACTTAGTTTGTTGCACAACCTGGTTTGGACATTTTCAAATCTCTTGCATACTGTTTTATGTCTAATGCAGGCAGAAAAAAAATGTTGAAGAACCATCACAAATTCACAGTACAACAGTTAGTAAGCCACAACATTTCTTTTCTGGTTCCATTCAGTAAATAGTGGTATTTTAATATTCTTGTTTAAAATCTCTCATGGCAACTTTTGGAGGCTCTCTCTATAGGGATGCTTCAGCTTAATAAAATAAACCTTTTATCGTCATAGATCTCATTTCCATATTAAACCGTTCTCATAACTTTTTATACCAATTGTATAATTTTTTTCCAGCCATGGTTATTCTTTGTCATGCAGGGGAGACTTTAAGACATTGAATGTGCATACAGCATCTGAGATTGGGATGCATGACACTACCTGGTGTTAAAGCATAAGTGCACTGGTGGATTTTATATTTGTTCTAAAAGAAAAGAAAAACAGTATTGACCCATTTCGTAATGTCATAACTATTTGTTTATTCTCCAAAGATGAATATTACGTGCTAAATGACATATTCTGCTCTATAGGATATGTGACATGATTGTGAATGTGCACAATGTAAATTAGCCCTTATTATAGATGATTCGCTTCCAGCTGCATTAGATTTCAACAAAACTGTTAAATGCAGCAGTACCTTTCACAAACAAAGCAAATGCTTTATTTTATAATGTTCAGGCACTGGGACACACCGATCATTTGCGAGCACTCGGTCCAACTGCAGATGGCAACCATCTGAGTAGCTCAGGAGGGCTGCACTGAAACTGGATAACGCAACAACAGAGCCGTTAATGGAGCGCAGTGCATCCTCACAGCTCCCCACGGTAGTTTCTTTCACCTGGATGGTTTTGGCTAGAAAAAGGTGTGTGTAATAATACCCACAGTGTTTTGTCAAGGGGGAAAAACACAGTTGCATTTAATAAATGCACTCAAAATTGGCAGAATAGAGGTAGGATATGTAGCAGCTTACCTTAGGCTTTGTCATCTCAAGACAAGATGTGAACAAAAAGAATTGCCAAACCAATGTTCAGGAATATAACCATGCAGATCATAATCGTGTTTGGCCCCTAAGAAAAAAGAGTTCACAACCGTTAGTGTCTGTTGTGTAAAGTATAATAATCAAATGATGGTGATCCAGGTGGCATTTACTTGTGGAATTGATCAAAGGCCACTTTACGGCAGTTTAGCTCCAACTCTAATAAACACACCTGAACCAGTAAATCAAGCCTGTTCAGGGTTGCTGGAAATTTCCAGGCAGGTGTGTTGGAGCTAAACTCTGCAAGAAGGTGGCCCTCCAGGAACAAGAATGGACACCGCTGTCTTAGAGCAGGAGTGTCCAATCCTCCTCCTGTAGGGCAAGTGTTTTGGGGTAGGTTGGAGCTAAACTCTATACAGGACACTGGCCCTCCAGGAGCAGGATTGGACACCCAATGTTTAAGAGGAACCATAGAAATAAAATCCCAAATTCTTCAGATGCAACGGGTAAAAGTCCTCTGATTACGAATAATTTCTTTTCTTCCATACTAGGAGCAGCTGATCGGTGTGGCGTATGCTCGGTGAGCCACAAGATGCTGCTGTGACGCAATGCAATACTGGGTTTCTGACAGACCACAAGGGGCTTTCTGAAGGTGAGAATTTGTTATTTTGAGGTTTCAGCCTTGAATAGATATGCCTGATTGTGAAAAATGTGGTCAGAGGACCAGGGCCAGGGCCAGGGCAGATTTAAAGGGACACAATCTGTCTGTGTTTCAGAGTGTTTCTCTACTCAAGAGCTGTTTAGAAGAATGAGCTTTCTCATTCCATGGCCCAATGGGAGGACATCTGAAACTAAGATAGGCGGGCCACTGTACTCTAAATTGAGATTTACTAATTAATGCAAGAAAACAGGCAAAGGTTATAAAAAGCAATTTTGTTGAATCTGTTTTTGTTATGCTATGCAAGTCTGTAAGTATGTCTGCAATCTTTGGGATGTCCAGTTGGATTCAAATATTCATTAAAAAGACCAATTGAGACCTTACTTGTTATCACAAAGAATATCAGGTTTGATTTGTTAGCCTTACCTCATCTAGCTCCAGAGACTCTTGTATGACTTCACTAGGGGCTTTCACAATAGACCTCTGCCTTGCATCAATTTTGGCCTCGACCTTGGCAACTGGTTTAGCAACCGGCTTGACAACAGGTTCTTTGGGTTCTGGCTTAGGCACTGACTTGGGCTCAGGCTTTGGTGCAGCTTTTGGGGCAGGGCTTGGTTCTCGTTTCGGTGAAGGTTTAGGCTCAGCCTTGTTGGTTAATTTCTTCTCCTCCCTGACTTCTGTCCAAGATCTAGGCTTGATTTCTGTCATCGAAGCTGGGCGCTCATTTACAGGCTCCCTTGTTTCAGCTCTATGTTTGACTTCAGCTGCCTTTGGCTCTGGCGTGACTGCTTTGGAGGACAGCTTAGGAGCAGGGTGAGGTGGTTCTTCTTCGTCAGTGGGGCGGACAAGGCTGGTTCTTACTGGCATTGCAACAGGGACAGGTTCTGCTGCTTTTGACTCTGAGGCCATTTTCTGCAGGGCTTTGATTTCCAGGTCCGAACCCTGCTCTGCTTTGGCACTTTGGCGGCTAGGGGTACGGGATGGGGCCTTGCTGCTGGGAGCAGAATTCTCCTCAGGAGGGGCTGCTGGACCGGGAGCGACGGCAGAAGTAGAAGACGGGGTGGTGGGTCTACTGCTCGGCCTACTCCCTGCTTGACTGCTGCCTCTGCTACCACTGCCTCGACTGACCTTGTCTCCATTCCAGTTGCCAGGGCTCAAGAGATTTGGATCTTCCTTGCTGGGTGCCTGAGGGACGATGACTGGAGTGGGTGAGGGGGTGCGTGCAGAGGTGGAGCTTGGTCTTGTACTTTCCATCTCATGCATGAAGGGGCTCTCTGGGGGTGTCGGTTGGGAATCCTCACCCAACAAGGGTTCGTGCATCCCAATGTCCGTGTTCTCATGCATCTCAGCAACCTCCTGCAGGGCTCGTTTTTTCAGATACTCAGGACCTGAGGGACACCATGTGATGCATGCATTATTACAATATAGGTTCTATAGATGATATTGATACTGGCTGATTATAATTTAACTCATTTTACACATACAATAATTATTGAATGATAGTTTTAAATGTGCACTAATTAAATGCTTATGTTTTCCAGGCTTTTATTTATGTTCCTAAGCAACCAATAAAATTAGGCTCTCTGCTGCCCCCACAACATAAGTTGGTGTTCTCTGGAAAATGTTGGAGTTTCAGGTAAATTCATCTTAGGTTTATGTTTATTAACCTGTGATACCCATCTTGTGCAGAATAAAATACCTTTTCTAATCACTGATATGACCACTGTACATTTACAGTCACTTTTACAGTTGATATTTACAGATATTTATATTCAATTAAAAAAAAATGGTCAAAAGAACAATTAATTTCTTGAGATTTAAATGTTATCTTTATTTTTTCAATCTTTCATTTTGCCATTCCTGACAATTGCTTGGTCTCAGATTCATGCTCAAAATATAGTATCATAAAGGAGTGGATGATAGAATAGACTGCATACTATAACTATTTTAGTTTTGATTAAAATTCTTACAAGTGCTGGCAGTTATGAGATAATTGGAAGTGCATGCATTAATGTATTTGAGGGTATACTGGAGTCCATGTGCTGCCTCACTGTCTGTCTATCTCTGAATCTTTATCACATTATCACATTTCTTTTCAATAATTTTAACAAAAGAGCAAAAGAGGCCTATACTGTATTTTAAACACCGAAACACAAGACCATGGTCTTGAATAACATGTTCAGTTTCAGGCTAACAAAGGCCAAGAATGCAACCACTCAAGGACAGAATAGAAGAAAGATGAAATGTGATCGCTCTTCTTCAGCTTTGTATAAGATTTTGGAGACAGACAGTGCCAAAATAAAACCATCAAAAGCTTAGCAGTGCCCTTTAGATGGACAGACAGGAACACGGTGAGCTGATGAGGGGCTTTTGTCCCAGCAATCTAATCCTGTTTGCAGACACTCAGAGATGTTTGCATGTGTTCTTTAGGGACTTAAAACATTATCAGCACATAAACTGTTCTGTAATGAATGCTGCCGTACTGAGATCTTAACCAGCCTCCGCTCCTGTGCCTCTTTTGATATACATTTAGCAAACAATGAAGTCTTCTACCTACCTGGTTGATGGAAGGAGGGAGAGAGCTCTCTGGCAACCACACGAGCTATACTAGACTCATTGTTAGCAGCGATAGCCGACTGTTCAGCGGCGTCACCTTTGCTTTTGGCATGGGCCGTTCTGTGAAGAGGGAGAAAGCATTCAGTCATTGGTATTAAATCAAATGCTGGGAAATCAAGTTAATGTTGTGGTCAAGAATGAGATTGGTGGGGGGAAATGGTGTGAAAACTTATATTTGCCCTTTAAAATGTTGTTATATAATGTGTTTACCAGGGTTGGGCACAATTCAGAATTGAAGAACTGTGTTCCTTTCACTTCATGGGTGTGAATTTGAATTGAATTATCCACACCCCACGGGAAGTTGAAATGGAATGAAAGAAACTGAATTGCAATTCATAGAAATTCAACAATGGTAATGCATTCTGGGAAGTGTTCTTCCACCCTGCTCCCCAATAGTTTATTAAATATCATTTAAAAAAAAAAATTGAATATAAGTTGATATTTATAATTTAATAAATATCTATTTTTAATTTTATGTATTAAATTACTTGTATGTATAATGTTTATGTATACTTGTTTATGTATATTTACTTTTAGTAAAAAATTGCAGCTACATGAATTTCTTTTAAATGTCAATTAAAGCCTTCTCAATTCCATTCTGAATGGTGCGCATCCTGCTTACATATTTGGCAGATGGTTTTAACCACTCGCAGTGTATATTTGAGATACATTTTTTGTAATCATTTTTTATGTTTTTTGTTTGTTGTTTTTGTATCTTCTGTTCCCTGGGAGCCAAAACCACAGTCTTGGCGTTGTTGTTAACATGCGCTACCAGTCGAGTCATAAGGACTGAGCATTTCTATGGCTTTAATAAAACCAAAATAGACATTTATTAGGACTGTATGTTAACACCTGTCTACAACAGATGCATAAATGTAATATGTTGTGGCAGTGTTTCAGAGGTGCACTATTAAAGGAAAACTTTTATTAATTTCTGCCATTAGATTAATATTTTCATGTGGCAAAGATACCATCTTCAGTTCTCATATAGTTGGACTATTTGTTATGTTATGAGAGGAAAGGCATGTGACCTTTTTCGGTAATATTAGACGTGTATTTGTCTAATTTCAACCATATCTTGCTAGTAGAACTAGAGCAACCTAAGACATCCCGCCTCGTCTTTATTTAGAGAAATGGTTTAGCAGTTGTCTGCACTATAAAAAGTAACGTTAACATCCCCTCAGCACTTAAGAATCCCATGCAGTACCCATCCCAGTCAGTGCATTAGAACAACAATAATACTGAAGAATGTTCCAGAGAACGCCCTACTGACCCAAGCTGCAAGTGTTTGGGTTGCTCGCCGTGTGTTTGACTTGAATACAAGAGGAAGAAGTGTGCTGGGGGGTCGTATGACAGGGGGGGTTATTTATAGCAGAGGAGGGTGTCCTCTTCACCCATTGAGCCGAAACTAAAATAAATCACTCTTTTAACACCCTGCGCCTCACAGTGAGAGATGAGTACTGCTGTGATAGGACACGCTGCTTTAGAGAAGACCACCATTTATTCTTTACCGAATGCACTGATTACATTCTTGAAATCAATTATTCATCTGTTTTATTGGTGTTGGTCACATTAAGAATTACTGCACTGCAAAATTACATTAGTTACAGCGTGATTTGACATCAAACACCTGTTTCCCCCCCCCATATTTACACATTTTTTCAAGCAGTTATGCAGAAAAAACAACGTTTTACACATTTATTACTTTTAACAATAATGCCTAAGTTTGCATTTAAAGTATGTATAAGTGCTTTTGTAACATGTCTGTCTTTACGCATGCAGTAAAGATGGCAAACCTTCATTCTTAAACATTTTGTTAGTCAGTTTGATTAAAAACTGTTTGTAGTATTTACTCTGTGATATTTTCCATACTGTAATTTCATCCTGAGTTCAAAATAGCCCTACCACTTAAAGACACTGTACTGAGGGTGGCTGTAAGTGGAACGTCTAGAAAAGTTCAGACCCTCCCATTGATATGTCATAGATATACATTTACCGTACTGTCTGCATTAAATTCTTGGCAGGTGCTTTCATAAATTCTACTGTAACCAACTATTTCTTAACGCTGCCATGCATGTACAATAAAAAAATATATAAATTTAAAATAATGTTATAAACTCATGCTTTCAGCTACAGCAATGTATTGTTCTGCATTACTAGGTTAGTTGCTTGTTGACAGATCTGTGATAGATGCCATTTTATGCAAAGATACTTTTAGAATGTGTGATGTTAGTAATGAAACCCATTGACCGTAAATTCATTAACGTGTAAATCAAGTTCAAGAGCATCGTCCTAATTTTAGTAATGCTTCTCATGTGGGAATTACTATCCCACTGTATATCTATCTTTGCAATTTACCATTTCACACCGCATTACAGGTCAGCGTTCCAAATATATGATGTATGTATCAGAATACAGTTAAATTTATATATTTTTGAATTGCCTTGCATATGTTTTTAATCACCTTTTGTATTTTAGATCAAAAGTTTTTTGTGATGTGTTGTCCCCCTGATCTTTAAAATTTTATCAGCTGACAAATTTCATATCACATCCATTAGAGCAGAAAGAATCAGTTCAATGACTGATGGTAGAATCACTCTTGGTGATGAATGATAAGCTATATGTAGTAGCAGCAGAAGTATTATCTGACATAAACTCTCTCTAATTGGTCTGAATTGTTTTTTCTTTAGATCCATCATGTTTTTTCCATCCTTATTTCATCTGCATAAATAAGAAAATATGTACTTAAAAATGCAGAAAAAGCTTTAAAAGCACTATAAAGCATCATAGTCTATAATTATGCATCCGGGTATCATGTACTCTGATAATCACCAATAAAATGAGCTGCAGTGCCTGAGTTCAGGATCTAAGCAGGGTGCATCTATATACTGCCAGCCTTCTCACTCATTTGCAGGATAGGCAAAATTTATATCCCATGCAACGATCCGACACCATTGCTGACGCATTTTTTTATGTGATACCATCAAGCTCAAAAGAAAACAGGACTTTCAGGGTATATATTGTATATTCATATTTATATATATATTAGATAATTAGATAATATACAATATTTGTATCTATATTAGTTAATTGTATATATTTCTGGAGGAATGTGAGGGTGGAAGATTACATCAAGTTCGTCTGTGTGAGTGTCTAAGAAGCTGAGGATAGAAGAGGCTATCAGCTGTTGCATTCCCCCATGATTGTGATATAGCAACAGTGCCTGTCCTTTTTTAGGCAGGCCTCCTTTTCTGACACCAGACCCATGTGCGTCATTTACACCCAGTGCCGTGGCCTCCCGAGGAGTCTCGTCTTCCCTCTGCTGTTCTAAATACACTATGATTACAGCAAAAGGGCTAACCGGCACCTGGACCTCACTGAACAAACTCTACGGCCATTCGTTTTCTGATCTCACCACACTGGCAGAGGGCAAGGAAGTCTGGTACAGATAGGACAGGGGGTTGCAGATATGGGGTTAAAATAGTAAAAAAAGGTAAAAATATGTATTTTTTTTATTTTATTTTTACTTTACTTTTACTTCACTTCACTTTTACTTCACTCTATTTTATTATTTTCTACTATGTGCCATAAATCCTGAGTAAGAAGGATTCCAGCTAGCAATAACAACAAGTTTACTGTAGACAGTTGTGTGTTGGTTTTGAGTTCCGGTTGTTCTCTCTGATTTGTCTGGTTTGGTGTAAGGAGTCTGTTTCTCTCTTTCCAATAATGATCTATAGACAATTATATGGCATTGTATGACTCCACACATGAAAAGTGGCATGGAGGTATTTATTAACAATAGGCTCCTTATTTGAACAATACTTAAACATTACTTGAATGTTATTCTATGAAGTTAAAATTATGCAGAAAGATTTGCATGCGCAGGGTAGGATTTATGAAAGTGTACATATGATTGCAAGGCGTAAATTAAATTTGCATGCATAAGAGAAGCTTTGTAAATCCCCTTTCAAGTGTAAGAAAAAAAAATAGATAAAATCAGTAAATCAAGAGTCAGTCAGTGAGAACCTCATTTAATTGGCTACTTGAAGACGATGGACCCGCCTTCCCCCTCACGCTTGCAAAACTCCAATGAGTGAGAGAATGCGCCTGAACTGTAAGTGCAGCTAAAAGAAAGACGGAACAGTATATTTCGGGTTATTTCAGGAACTTTTTGCCTATACGTACATTTAGAAATTTGCAATAGTTGATTTTTTTTTTACACAAAGTTTGGTGGCTTTACGCAGTCAATCTGTTTTGCAGTTCTTGATACTGTTGTTTTCGCTTGCAAATCGCTGTTCACAGGGTTGCAATGCTTTTGGCCGTATTTTGGCGGAAAAAAACTGTAAAACGGAAGTCAGAAGATTGCAGATCATATTTATTTTGCGTTAACAAGAAGCTGCAGTTTCAAAATACATGAATTACACTTACCAAAAAAAATAAAAATAAAAAATAAACAGTAAAATGCTGCAAAAATGTTTTTCAAACACTTGAAGTTGATTTACCTTTACAAAGCCTCTCTTGGGCATGCACATTACTTTACACTTGCATTCTTATGAACACTTTCACAAATCTTACCCATGCGCATGCAAATCATTTTGGCATCATTTTACCTTCATATATTCTGGCAGATATGAATGCTTTGCTTATGTATAAGGAATGAGAACAATGAAGACTTGTTTTTTGTTCCTAAAATGTGGGCTTTGATTGACTGGTTTTCTTGTCATTGTGTGCATTCTGGTTTAAGTCTGCTGTCAGGTTGTCATCTTTAATAATGCATGAATTCATTTTTATGGGATGAGCATCAACAGCATGCATTTGCTGACTGAGAACCTAGGGCTGTTTGTCTTTGGTTTGTGCATCTCCTTACAAGGAAGGAAGATTTTATCAAAGCCGCTGCACCTGAATTTGGCCTGTTGTTTATAACAGTTAGCATCTGATAAACTACAGATGCTGTCAGGACTGTGTGGAAATCTAAATATTTTATCCTGGAGGGAAGCTATATTATTAGTGTCAGTGCATTAGACTCGTCTTTATCATGTCTGGAGTTAGGCCTAGCCACCAAGACGCCACGAATAGAAAAGAAGCTTGGAGCATGAGGCCTGCTTTGAGACTGTTTGTTTCTGCATTTGGAGACTGTCTGGAAACCAACACCAAGGTGATATCAGGATGTTTTTTGTTCTCCCACAAAGCACATCCTCTGGCTGGCAACTCTGTGTAAGTGTTGATAGTTATCTATCAATTCATTGGGGGAAAATATATATTTAGTTTTTTTTTATAATTATATATTAGTTATATAATATACACTGCCTGTCAAAAGTTTGGAATAATACATTTTTTAAAATGTTTTTGAAATAAGTTTTTAATGCTCGCTATAGCTGCATTTATTTGATAAATAAATACAGTAAAAAACAGTAAATACAGTAAAAAAAACAGTACTATTGTTTTTATTATTACAATTTAAAAGAACCTTTTCATTTTAATATATTTTCAAATAGAATTTTATTCCTGAATTCTCAGCATCATTACTCTAGTCTTCAGTGTTGCGTGATCCCTCAGAAATCATTCAATTACTTATAGTATTATTATTTTTACTGTATTTTTACTATTATTTTATTTGTACACTGTCTTGATCATTCACTGTACATTATCCCTTATATATATTATATGTATCAAGGAGGATACATTATATGTATAAAACAATGTATACATTCAATTTCAATTATATTATACAAAAACTGCAATTATGGCCAGTTCAATTATTTACCTTGAGTTGGCGATTTCGGCCTTCTGTTTTGCTATGGCAGCTGCCCTCTGGGCTCCCTCCACACTTCGCTCCACTTTCTGCTTAATCTTAGTGCCCTTCAGCTGAATCATCTTCTTCTTAGCAGACTTCACCAGCAGGTTGTTAACATACTTGCCTTCTTCTTTTCCACCCTCAGCGAAAGTGGTGCACCCATAACCGTGACGTTGGTTGTTCAGCCATTCGCCCTCATATTTAAGCCCACTAGAACGTTCACTGATCCCATAACCTGACCGCTTGTCGTTTTTCCACTCTCCTATGTAGACTTCAGTGGTGGTGGCGTCAATGTCCGACTCCACGGGGGGAAACTCTTGACCTTCACCTTCCCCTTCACTCTCACCCAGGCTGATGGTGGAGTTGGCATCGCTGGCGGCGGAGCTAAGAGCTGACTCACTCCGCAAAAAGCTGATCTTGCTCTTCTGGCTAGAGAGGGATGTGCGGGAGTCAGACTTCTTCAACTTGCCAAGAAGTGAGCCACGGCGGAAGAGGCTTCTCTTCTTGGGCTTGATCGCATCTGGGTCCACTTGCAGGGTGAGGGCGAAGCCGCCACGAGATGGGCCCAGAGGCATGGGCGCGTTGACCATGGTCTCCTGGCCGGATGCGTTGGTGGCGGTGATGACCGGGACGTCCTGCTGCAGGAGCGTCCCATTGCTGTGTTCACTGCGCAGGGAGCTCAGAGAGTTCCGCAGAGGAGAACGCACCACTGCTGCCATGCCGTAGGGAACGCTCTGACGCACCCCATAGCCGTGCCGCATGCCACCAGTGAACTGCCCCTGGAAGGTACCTGTATTGCCAAAGACATTAATCAGGCAACATTAAAAACATAGTTCACCCAAAACTTTAAATTCTGTCATGTCGGTCCAAACCTGTATGACTTATTTTCTTCAGTGGAACACAAAAGAAGATATTTGGAAAACTGTCTGTTTTTCTTTTGTCCATTTAAATATGATATTTTAAAGTTGTAAATAAAAAGATTATTGGAGAACATTTTACAAGAAATACTATTTTACTCTTTCTACTTCAAAATTTCACATTTAATTTAACGTGTTAAGACGCGTTCACACCTATTAACCAGTGTTGGGTGTAATTACTAAATAATCTTGTTGCTGTAATTTAATTACTTTTCCCTTGGAAAAAGTCAATTAAGGGTTTACAAAAAAATTTATGTCATTTAATTACAGTTACTTCTTATGTAATTGCATTAAATATATAGACTATAGAACAAAATGTATATAAAACAATAGTGGATTTAGCATCAAAATGAAATATCTTTTGTTAAACTGTATGTTTTTAATGTAACCTTCTCCCTTTACACACTTTGGTCAATTCAATTTATGCAATTGTATATTGTTTATTTGAAAGAATTAAAAGTGCAGTTTCTTATCTATCCTTTTATTGTTCGACTGGTTGAGGTTGATGTGCGATTTAGGAAGTAATTAGTAATAAGTAATCCTTTTTAGAGGGAGTAATTAGAACAGTAATCTAATCACACTGTTCAAGATGTAATTAGTAGCTAGTAATTAATTACTTTTTTAGAGTACCCAACACTGCCCATATGTTACGTTTCAGTCCAATGATGATGGAGATTCAAATAGAAGTGTCTTTATTAACACAAAGTAAACTCAGGTAATCCACAATGATGCAAGACACAAACACACAAACAATACCAGACAACGAACTGAATGCAAGGAGGAGCTTAAATACACGGAGATAATGAACTGAATACAGAAAGAAGTGCTTGTTAAATGAATGTCCATGACAACTGATTAGTGGCGGGAAACTGAAACAAAGGAAACTGGTAACAGAAGAGAAACAAACTAAAAGTCCATGAAAATTATACTAAAGGTAAGCTAAACATAATGGTGACAGAACGCCCCCTACCGGAAAGGCGCGGCTTTGAGCCGTAACAGATGGACAGAGGGGTAGGGAGGGTGGGGGCTCTGGAGGTGGACGAGGGGCTGGCGAAGAACCAGACCTATGCCCCGGGGACTGGGGCAGAGCAGACGGCAGAACGACCCCTGGAAGAGCTGATGGTGGACACAGCCATGGAGGGTCTGACGGTGGAAGGAACCATAAAGGAGGCGATGGAAGGATGACACAGGTGGAAGCGCAGAGCACATATGGTACACAGGCCCACGGCAAAATCAATGGTAGGAGGAGCCAGGGTGGAGTTAGAAGCTGATCCGGAGACACGAGTGAAGCCGAGGCGATGACAGAACCGGACGACACCGTAGGATCGGGGCGGAGCAGTTACGAAGAGCCAATGAGGTGGAGCCAGGGTACCGGTGGACTGAGGCGACTCCGGTGCGACCGAGGACCAACGTGGATCCGGAGGGAAGGCAGAGCCTGATGGAGCCGAAGGGGTGGAGGGATGAAGCACAAGAGGCCCATAAGTCCGCACAGGCAGACCAAAGTGGAGCCGAGAGGGCGAGGAGCCAAGGTGGAGCCGACAGGTTGTTGGGCCAAGGTGGAGTTATGGGAATGGTGGGCCGAAGCGAAACCAGGGGATCCACACACCAAGGCAGAGCTGGTGCCCAGCAGATCCAATACGGGCAAAAGTCTTTAAGCTGGCCAAGACCAGTGGCGATGAAGTTTTAGAGCTCGGCAGAACCAGTGGAGAAACTGTCTTAGAGCTGAACAGGACCAGCGGCGATGAAGGCTTTGTAATGGGCGGAATCAGTGAAAGAAGGCTGTCTTCGTCCTCAAACTCCTCTCTATTTCCCTTTGGCTCATATGTAGAAGTCAGCACACAAACCTGGTCAGACTGGGCGGCGACATTCGGCTCCGGGAAGGACGTGACTTCAAGCTCTGGCTCCGTTGCAGGCATTGGCATAACGTTCTCCAGTTCTGCGGTGGGCTCAGGCTCCTTTCGTTTTGTGGGTGAGTGCTCGCGCTCTGCAGTGGTTGACAACACATCCATCAGCTGCAGGTATGCACACTGCAGACAACGGAGGATCACCTCTTTCCAGGTTCCTTTTCCCATGTCTGCTAAGTCAAGGGGCTGTAAAAGTTCGCCCCCATCCAATAAAGAGACTTTATGGTCTCGTCATCTAAGTTGGATCTTGCAGTCAGTTGACTAAAGCAGGCAGAGAAAGAGTAAGGCTCAATCCCAATTCACCCCTTGGCCCTACCCCTTGTTTTCGAGTGTACCCCATGGCCCTTAAAACAGAGTTACAAGGGCCAAGGGGTTGAAATATTCCCCTACGAAATGGAACAACCCTTCATGAACCCGATACGTCATCAGTCGTCGGCGATGGCTCTGCCGTTATGGAGTTTTTACAGGATTTCTTCATGACAACGACTGACAATCAGCGCAGCTGCTCTTAACTTTGAGGAAACATGATGCTTATAACGTTCCTTCCTCGAAATGTATGTCTTTTATGTTTCGGAAAGGTAATTTATTATGCAATTTCTTCATTTAAATGACTATATCATTATTATAAGAGTAAATGAAGTGCACGGTGGTGTCATCTGGCGCTAAATTTAAATGTTTAACCGTTTGTGAAGCCATCTCGCCGGTGATTCGCGATGTATTCTGCGAACTTTCTCGTGGCCCTCCTTTTGGAGTGTGCCTTTGAAAAATCTCAGTTTCGAGGACTATGTACCCCTACCCCTTAGCCCTACCCCTCGATCTAAACAAGAATCGGGACACCCTACCCCTTGACGTGAACGCGCAAAACGGAGGGGTAGGGCCAAGGGGTAGGGGCAAGGAGTGAATTGGGATTGAGCCTAAGAGTCCAAGAGAGATTATTACTGGCTAAGTTGATGAGCGTCGCTGCAAAATCCATTTGGTGGTTCGGTATTCTGTCATGTTACAGTCCAATGATGATAAAGAAGATTCAGATAGAAGTATTTTTATATAAACACAAAGTAAACAATGATGCGATACCGTGTCCAAGGACAAACAATACCAGACAATGAACTGAATACAAGGAGTAACTTAAATACACCGAGATAATGAACTGCATACAGACAGGTGTGCTCGTTAAATGAATGTTCATGCTGAATCCGAAATCGCCCCTAAACACTCAACCCCTATTCCCTACATTAGTCCACTAATACAGTTTACTTGAAGGACTGAATGAAAACGAGGGAGCGAATTCAGACGGTCGTTCAGTGTACATTGGCTGTACACTCGTTATTGCGGTGCAATGTGGGATTAAATGAGTGCACTCGATAACATCCACTATGGTTTTGGACACCACTACAAATGGATATACCCTCGAATAATGGCCTATATGAGGGTATAGGGGACGATTTCAGATTCAGTCCATGACAACTGATTAGTGGCAGGAACAGGAAACAGGTAACAGAAGAGAAACAAACTAAAAGTCCATGAAAATGAAAATAAAGCTAAACTGAACATAATGGTACCACTATAACAATAATTAGATTAGCATCCACACCAAGGGAAGATAATGTTAATTTTTTAAAGAGTGCACTGGATTTGTTCCATCTGCTTTTAAATGCTTGCGTTCTTTAGAGTCAGGTTGATTCTGATTGGCTGTCAATGTTTTATTGTTCATCATCTGGAAAAATAAAACGTTCTGAAAGTGATTTCAATGATATTGTTCTTCTTTGCCGTTATAGTTGCAGTGTGGACTTCTCTATTCTCATGGAATTAGAAAGATCATTAAAACTTTATCATTATCCTTATAGCTATCGTCTTTGGTGAGAACGGGCCTTTACCGTTTCTCTAATTATCTGGGGAATTTACAAGCAATTTGTGAGTGAAAACGGTTTCAAAGTAAATCCTACACTATTTTTTTTCTGTGTAGCAGTTAAAGTCAGTGGTCTCCGAGGTTGTTTTGGACTTCACTGACATTCTTCAATACATAATATTGTGTGTTCCACAGAAGTAAGAAAGTCATACAGGATATAAGTGAGTAAATGATGACAGAATTATCATCCCTTTAACTAAACTCCAGATTGAATTACAACACTGCATTGTATTCAAATTCAGGCTACCCGTAAGCTCATTGTCACTTCAGGCATGAGAGACAATGGTATTTGCAGCGGTACAACTGCTAGCGTGCTGTGTCTTTCATAACTACCTCTGGGGTAATAAACCACGTGTGGTTATTTATGTCATGGGGGCTTGTGGGTCTAGTACTGTCATGCAACACATGTCTGAGATCCATCAATCCGCAGGGATTGGTAAGGCTATTTATTGTGCCTTTATTCATACAGTGCTGCACTAGCACTTATCATTACTAATAGTGATGACTCAGCTACCACGTCAATAGATACAGTATATAGGAAAACACCTACACTAGACACACTCTTAAAATGTCGTAATTGCATCCTTTTCAACCAATAAACAGTGGCCGCAGAATGTATTTGGACATTGAGCCGTACTTTGAAATCTATGAATTTTAATACAATTTTAGTGGATAAGTCAGTTTTTCATCACAGTAACTATTTCACTAATGTTTGCTGAACCCAAAGTGTTCACTTGTATTGTTGAACATTATATTTTTTATATATTGTAAAAAAAATATTCTGTTATAAATAATGTATAATCTTATATTATACACTCACCTAAAGGATTATTAGGAACACCTGTTCAATTTCTCATTAATGCAATTATCTAATCAATCAATCACATGGCAGTTGCTTCAATGCATTTAGGGGTGTGGTCCTGGTCAAGACAATCTCCTGAACTCCAAACTGAATGTCAGAATGGGAAAGAAAGGTGATTTAAGCCATTTTGAGCGTGGCATGGTTGTTGGTGCCAGACGGGCCAGTCTGAGTATTTCACAATCTGCTCAGTTACTGGGATTTTCACGCACAACCATTTCTATAGGGTTTACAAAGAATGGTGTGAAAAGGGAAAAACATCCAGTATGCGGCAGTCCTGTGGGTGAAAATGCCTTGTTGATACTAGAGGTCAGAGGAGAATGGGCCGACTGATTCAAGCTGATAGAAGAGCAACTTTGACTGAAATAACCACTCGTTACAACCGAGGTATGCAGCAAAGCATTTGTGAAGCCACAACACACACAACCTTGAGGCGGATGGGCTACAACAGCAGAAGACCCCACCGGGTACTACTCATCTCCACTACAAATAGGAAAAACAGGCTACAATTTGCAAGAGCTCACCAAAATTGGACAGTTGAAGACTGGAAAAATGTTGCCTGGTCTGATGAGTCTCGATTTCTGTTGAGACATTCAGATGGTAGAGTCAGAATTTGGCGTTCAGAATCCTTGTTACCACTGTGCAGGCTGGTGGTGGTGGTGTAATGGTGTGGGGGATGTTTTCTTGGCACACTTTAGGCCCCTTAGTGCCAATTGGGCATCGTTTAAATGCCACGGCCTACCTGAGCATTGTTTCTGACCATGTCCATCCCTTTATGGCCACCATGTACCCATCCTCTGATGGCTACTTCCAGCAGGATAATGCACCATGTCACAAAGCTCGAATCATTTCAAATTGGTTTCTTGAACATGACAATGAGTTCACTGTACTAAAATGGCCCCTACAGTCACCAGATCTCAACCCATTAGAGCATCTTTGGGATGTGGTGGAACGGGAGCTTCGTGCCCTGGATGTGTATCCCACAAATCTCCATCAACTGCAAGATGCTATCCTATCAATATGGGCCTACATTTCTAAAGACTGCTTTCAGCACCTTGTTGAATCAATGCCACGTAGAATTAAGGCAGTTCTGAAGGCGAAAGGGGGTCAAACATAGTATTAGTATGGTGTTCCTAATAATCCTTTAGGTGAGTGTCCTAATGTTATTTTGTTTAATGTTTTATTTGAAAAATGTCCATGTGCTGCTTGGTTTGATATTTTGCTATTTAATGCAGTGACATACAATCTTAAGTGTTTCTTAAAGGAGAACTCCGGCGCAAAATGAACCTTTGGTCTAATTACACATTGTTACCTAGTCAACCGTTATCTGAGATTTGTTTTCATGATTATCGAATGTAAATAGTTTTATCTCTAAAAACAGTTTAGCCTATAAAGCTAGTATAACGCTAGTATATTGGGCATAGTGTAATGACAAATAAAAATCGCTTGTTAATACCACTAACAAGGCTCAAAATAGCCCCACACTAACACGGTAGCATAATGCCTGTATACGCGAAGTTGACTGTATGTTTAAAATATCTTCTTATTAAACTGTCTGGACACTGACAAAGTTCTCAATGCTTCGGTTTGAAGGTAGGGACCCTCATTATGCTACCGTGTTAGTGTGGGGCTATTTTGAGCCTTGTTAGTGGTATTAACAAGCGATTTTTATTTGTCATTACACTATGCCCAATATACTAGCGTTATACTAGCTTTATAGGCTAAACTGTTTTTAGAGATAAAACTATTTACATTCGATAATCATGAAAACAAATCTCAGATAACGGTTGACTAGGTAACAATGTGTAATTAGACCAAAGGTTCATTTTGCGCCGGAGTTCTCCTTTAAGCATTCAAATACTTTTCACAGTCACTACTGTATGCACATGCACATGAAAAGCTAAATCTATAAGGTCAAAACTGCTGATTAGCCCCAAACATAACAC
Organism: Rhinichthys klamathensis goyatoka; assembly: GCF_029890125.1. Lineage (NCBI taxonomy): Eukaryota > Metazoa > Chordata > Actinopteri > Cypriniformes > Leuciscidae > Rhinichthys > Rhinichthys klamathensis. The sequence goes on from NW_026606682.1 coordinate 1,860,701, forward strand.
CGCGGTGTTGTTGAAATTGACACTTACATAAGACTACAATTTTTTTTTACAAAGGATTTAAACGAAGGGAAAGTCAGTCGACGTAACAGCCTAATGTGGCTCAACAAAAGAAAAACAACTTGGCCACTAGTGAATGTGCCTTTTTATTTGTACTCACACCACACGTCTAGAAAGAACAGGATTTGTGACACTAATTTGTAACCACCCTCCATTCTGCACTGGCAAATGTTTCTTAGCAATAGGCATTTACCCAAAAGGCCATCTGTGGCAACACCAGGGTTCCATCAGTGTAAGCCTCATGTTTATACTACTAACATGTATTCAGTGAATGACTGTTCATCTGAATGTAATAAAGATTTATTTTTTAAGAGATATATTCATATGAATCTTTTAATGTAAAAGGTTCAGTGTTGGGGAAAGTTACTTTTAAAAGCAATGTGTTACAATATTGCATTACTCTCTTAAAAAAGTAGCCTGGGCTGGGCTTGCTTGTTTGTTTTTAATGTAAATGTAGAGGACCTTTCACACCAAAAGTGAAATGTATAAGGCTCAAGCTGAAGGAAATGCAAAATCACGTCTGTACGGTATGGACGCAACTCAAACAAACCTTTCAGCTGTGCTGCTGTTCTGGAACGCAGAAGATTAGGACAAAGCAGAAGAAAGTTTGACACTCTTACTTCAGCAATAAAAACAACAGCAACAACAACAAAAAGAAACACAAACGTGATGTTTATCTAAAGTCATTTTTGCTTATTAGTACGGTTGAATTGGATCATTGAAGGTCAGCAGCAAAACATGTTAATAAAGTGAGATTACATTAATAAAGTAGGCCTATATTTGTGATATTTAGCATATTTAATTATTCCAGGTTTGTGTAATATTCTGAGTTTGCACTTCCTGTTTTTATTCATTTCGAGGAATACTGAATCTTTTTTTGTGTGCAAGTGAGATGAGTAAATGCATGCTCACATTTAGTCTAGAACTACAGTAACCATCATGTTTTCACAGCTCACACAACGCCTGCACTTCTGATTTCTCTCAACATGGGGACAGGAGAGCTGTCAATCAATGATAGGAAAACGAAGCAGCTTGTGTTACTCATTTAAAAAAGTCAATTTTGTAAAAACTTGAAAAAAGTATTGTATAGAAATTACAGTATTGTATGCTATACTATGCAGGATGTGAATTCTCTTCACACGGTGATATATATGATCTTTCTAAAATATAATTTTTATTCATTATTTGAATCAAAAGTTAAGACATTTTATACAAAATTGGATTGAAATGCAAAATAACCATTTCCAAGATGACTTCTAGATGTTACTTGCTAAATTAAACGTGTAAAGTAACAAGGTAACGTGACAAACATAGTGAAGTAGCCTAATGTGTATCAAAGGCTACTACTGTGAAACGCTTACCATACAATACAGTTTAACTTAGCTACTATTTAAAAACTAGATGAGTAAAGTTCGTAAACAAACTTGGAAGTTGACTTGAGAAAGCTAGACCAGAAAGTTTGAGTTTAGGTTTAGAGGTTTTGAGTTTACAGGTTTTAATTTTAATAAGATATTAGGCCTATTCACTAAATTGTGTTAGCCTATTCCATCCATTCCAGTATTCCATTCTAAACAGTCACTGTATTTAGTGCACCAGCTAGGCTACTTTTTAGCGTGCGGCAACACATCGTGGCCATTGTACTGGAACAAAGATTCATATGATTTGGTTATTAGCGAATTCTGAGCCGGTTCCTTTTTTGGGGGATCAAAACCACTGAATTAATTTCACTCAATTAATTTTTATTTTTATTTTTATGGAATAGCCTATATTACCACATTTCTGTTAGTTTAGTATTTTTGTTCAGCAGGCTAACTATTGCATTAGCCTTAACATTTAGCCTATTTCTGATTTGTATTATGTGTTTTGTTAAATTCAGAAATTATCCTCTGTTCTAATTTAGCACAAACATACTAATGACAGTAAATACAAATAAGCATTTTTTCCCTTTGAGGATTTCACTGTAAAAAAAAGTTGCTGCTTTAAATAACTAAGTACAATCAACTTGGATGTTTAAGCCATCTCAACTTAAATTTTATTAAACTGATTTAAAAGTTGCATCTTGTATAACTTATATATATTTTTTAATTGCTTGACTTATTTCGATGAATTAAAGCAATGTAAAAACATATGTTAACATAACTTATCGATCATATCATGTTTTACAGTGTAGGCGACTCAATTCCAGTCGGAATTGGAAACCGACTCCTTGAACTCCTCACCCCCGGTGTAGGCATTGCGTTACATTCTAACCCTGGTCTTAAAATGTCAGCTCACAGTATGCAGTTTGCACTCACAAAAGTACATTCTCCGACCTTACCGCCATCCGCATAGGTCTCCGTGCCATAACCATCCTGCAGTCCATTATTCCAAGTGCCCTCGTATCTGGCACCGCTGCCCTGACTGATGCGCGTCCCGTATCTGCCTTTGAATCCGTGCGTCCACTCTCCCTTGTAGATCCAGTGTCCTTTGGTCTCCAAACCCAGACCATGACGCTTCCCCTGGGACCAATACCCCTCGTATGTGTTTCCACTCGGCCAGGTGTAGACTCCCACCACCTCGAACCCGTAATTCCAGGAACCGGAGAACTCTCCTTGTCCTTTCGGTCCGGTACAGATCCCGTGCCCGTGCGCTTTACCTCCCTCCCAGCCTCCACAATAAGCTCCGCCATCATCGAACTCAAAGCGACCTCCGCTCATCACTCTCAATGCAATTACTTCTAACTTTTGAAACTTTCAGATATGACTGAAAATCAACAACAACGAACGACTTAATCTCTATCAGGCGCTGTTAAATCCATCTGTCAAATTCCTCCATAGATGCGTAAAATGGAGAGAAGATCTTTTCCTGGTGCTGAACTTGTAGAATCGTCGTATAGGCTCATCATTTGTTGATAGGTAGGCTATATCCTTAAAATAAACGTCCTAAAGCTTGAAGTTGAAATGACTTGGGAGAGGGAGGATTGTTTTTGTTTGTTTGATTTTAATTTTTTTGTTACATGATATTGTTTGAGTTGATCTATTTAATCGAATTGTCGAGCCAGTGGTCTTTCATGGCTTTCAACCCCTCTCCCCTCTCCCTGCCTCCCCTCTTTGCACTTGGTGCTGCTGGAAATGTGTTTGCAGTCCCAACAAGGCTACCAGATCCCAACACAGTTCCAAAAATACAGGCCAATCGGCCCTCAGCACCCAGGCACTTTTAAAAGCACTGCCAGATCACTTGCAGAAGGGTTTGGGCTCAATGTCCATATCAGGGGTCGGTGGAGTCTGAGCCTGTTATTTCAAGTGTTTATTTTTTAGTTTATAAGTTAGATGCTAGAAATTGTTAATGCTGTAGCATCCTTTTTCTTTTTTTTATATATATAGGGCACACTGCTTACACACTTTTTTAAAGTAATAAAGACAAAACGAAAAGGGAAAAGTGGAAAAGTGAGTACACCTCACAGTAAACAGATCATCCTAAGCAGTCACTGGGTCAAGACTTGACCTTTTGTGTTTTGCAGAGTTTAACTGAGTAACATCAGTCTAATAGTGCAATAAAATTGACAAATATTTTATTGCATCTAAAATGATTTCTGTTGTATTTTATATTGGTATTCTGATTATTTATTTGTTTGTTTGTTTGTAAGATCTTTATTTCATTCTCCTCTGTTTCTTTTCATTTTCTTTGTTTACTTTAACCTTACATTTTTAACTTAACTTTACATTTTTTTCTAGCACTTGTTTTGTACTTATGAAATATCATATCATGTTAACAAGCATGTAAAGTAAAGCTTTGTTGACTCTGATTCGATAAATAAATAAGCAAATGTCTATAGACACTGACGTTGTTTTTAAAGTATTTAAAACTGAAGATTTATTTATTTATTATTTGTTTATAATATTTACTATTTATTTTTTCCTTTTATTTTAGTCTCATTTTTCTTCTTTTCATTTTCTTCTTTGTTTAATTAACAGTTTTTTTTTTTCATTTGGTCTGTTTCCTAACATTTTTTTTTATACTTATGAAATATTATGTTAAAAAAATTTTTTAATTTAAAGCTTAATTGACTGACTCTATAAATAAATAACCAAACGTCTAGACACTGGTGTTGTTTTTACAGTAGTTTCAAATTGAAGATTTTATTTAGATTAATTTATTAATAATATTTTACTATTTATTTTTCCTTTTATTTTATTGTCCTTGTTCTTTTTTTCATTTTCTTCTTTGTTTACCTAACCGTATTTTTTATTTTTATTTTGTCTGTGTTTCCTAACACTTTTTTATACTTTTATATTGACTGACTCTATAAATAACCAAAAGTCTACGTACACTGGCATTGTTTAACAGTAGGCCTTTAGTTTCCAGTTGAAGTTTAAAAATATATATATTTTCTCTACGGTAAAATGATGTGTCAGTCTTGGTCTTAGTCGAGTGATTGTTGAACAGAGGCCAGCTTGCACTCATTATCCATGCTGATAATGCTGACAGAGAAACCTGTATCAGCTCCACTTGATTTCACAGAAGAGCTTTAACATGCGTGGAGGGAAACCGCGCCCTCTGCTGGTTTATATGTAGTACCGCGGTTGGCAGATGTAATTACAGCAATATTCATTCTTACTCCATCTTTATTTAACAGAACACACCACATCGTTTGAGACCAATATTTCACAGTCAGTTTATTTTGCATTTTTATAAAACATGTATTGTATCCTTGTAGGCTAGTAGTTATTAACAAAAAAAAAAAACATTAAAATGCCATTCATACAGAAAGTTACTTGAACACACCTCTTCTATGATGGGCATGTTTTTTCATTATTTGTTATTATCTAAAGTAAAATAATGTTTAGACGGTTCACCATTCAGGAATCATATTGTAATAAAGACAAAAATATACCTGTAAATATAATGTTTTGAATTTTTAAAAATATTTCAATGTTGTTCAAATCAGTGTTGTGTAACTAATATGCAATTATATCCCAGAGAAGACCCCTGCATACCCTCATGACTGTGTCATGACTTTTTAAAATACAATAATAATGTGTATAATAATAATACTACTAAGGTGTAAGGGAAAATAACCAACATGAAAACAAATATGACATTTGTGCATTTTGAACTAGATCTCTGAAATGCTTATTTTGCATGATGAACCCTTTATCGCGGACAAACAGAATAAATGAGCAAGTCGAAAGTGCGGCTGCCGATGGTGTCGATGATGCCCCTGTTCGCGGTGCTGAAACCTCCAGGCGCTCTCTCTCTCTCTCTCTCTCTCTCTCTCTCTCTCTCTCTCTCTCTCTCTCTCTCTCTCTCTCTCTCTCTCTCTCTCTCTCTCTCTCTCTCTCTCTCTCCCTCTTCCCCTCTCTCTCTCTGCTCCTCTCTCACACGCACAGAATCCTCTGTCATGGCGTCTTCCAACAATGTTACTCCCACCAACTGTAGCTGGTGGCCCATATCAGCCATGGACGAAGATGGTAAAATCACAGACGGAGAGGAGAGTCAAGAGCCCACGATAGAACACAAGCCATACAACAAAGACCGGCTCGTTCTGTATCACTGGACTCAGTCCTTCAGCTCTCAGAAGGTAAGAAAAACACAGCATGAAAATGGTGGGTGAACCTATACTATGCAGTGGGACCAGTATTGCCAGACAGATAATATTGCGCTGTCTCTGGGTGGACGCGTGTTTTATCGGCCTACCTGTCTGTTCCGTCCTGTGTGAAGACATTACGAAACCTCAGCAGAAGATGGAACATTTTGACTTGACTGGCTCCAAGTAAACCGCATCCCAATATCATCGATCAGTTTTATGCATAGTGTCTATTAGATTGATTTAGGGGCAAATAAAGAGCGGATTTAACTGTATATAATGGGCACAAAGCTATTGTTGAAGAGTTGCGTGTTGCTTTGCTCTGGAGGATGATGGAACTCTAAATTATTCATTAAAATGAGGGAGCTTTGTGAAAAACAAACGGTGATTTCGTATTCTGCTGCTGTCAATTGCTTCGTGCACATTTCAGTCAGGGTCTTATGTGTCCCTCATAAATGTTAACAATTAAAACTGGCACCAACTTTTAATGGGTTATTCTAGGCATTTTTATTAACATATCAACAACAAACAAAAAAAGAGTACATTTATCTTATTTTTAATTCTCTTTGGCCAGTGTTTTTATCTTATCCCTGCTGTATTATATATTGTAATTATTTAATTTATTTTTGAAATGTAAATACACACACACACATATATGTATATATATATATGCACATTTTAATGTAATAAATATATATCACAAATATATATGTAATAAATATGAGGCATTTACACAAACACACACTATAATATAGGCCTATATACATGTATATATATATATATATATATATATATATATATATATATATATATATATATATATATACAAAAAATACACACACACACACACACACACACAGGTGTATGTGTGTGTGTGTGTGTGTGTATATATATATGCACAATCTAATTCAAAATGATAGTATTTTTTGCAATCAAATTGCGCATATGTATTATTGCTTTAAATGTTTAGCCTATATATATTTATTTTATACATGTGTGTGCATATTTTACATATAAATAAATACATAATTTAGAAAGAAATAAATGTATGTATATATAAATATAAATAAATACAATATTAATTTCACACATTTACACAAACAAACACATATAGAATATATATGGATATGAAATATGATAGAATGTTTTCCAATCAAACAGTGTGTGTGTGTGTGTGTGTGTGTATATATATATATATATATATATATATGAACTAGAAACATATATAGGCCTATATGTATGTATAAGCGTTAAACTGTCTTTTGTCTTTCTAGTAAACACCTTGTAGTGTCATGACCTTGAGGCTATAAGGCTAAATGGCTAAATATGACCGTCAACCCTTTTTTAAAGGCATTGCAAATTTCAACATATATTAAATGTTAAACGTAGCATGATATGCCACAATGCAATTTCTTAAGACTTAAAGACATTCTTTGTCTGATAAATTTTTTATTCTAATACGATTTTTATTTTAAAAATCACTGGAAAAATGGAAAAGGCCCCATATTTGGTGGAATAACACCAGGTGTGAGGCTTATTATTTGTTGTTCAAGAGACGTTACCTAAGCTAAACCTGACACCTGACAACAATATTAAATTGACCAAAACACTGGTGAGGCTCAGATCCCAAAGTGATTCATTTTGCTGATTACAGTAGTTACAGACTCGCATGGAAAGCTGAGCAAAAAATCAATGACCTGCCAAATCCATCTCCTATTTACTTACCAGCAGACTGCGAAATACAGTTAAACATGGGAAAGCTTCACACCGCTGAGTGTTTTTCTCTTCATGCCAATTACTTTTGGACTCCCTTTTTATAGAAATATTAATTGGAGAACATTTACTGGAGATGAGCATCAAAACAGCCCTGTCATCTCAGAAAATAGATTGGTGCTGCTGACCTTTCAATAGCACTGCCTTGTTGGGACTTTGTTTTGTGATGAATGGTATTGAATCAATGTATCTTCTTGATGAAGCGGTAAAAGGTTAAGCCGGGGCTGCTAACTTTTGAGTTCAGCTTGGAGTGAGTGATTCAAATCACGAGCTTCCGATTCTATTTCAATGCCGATTTAATATTCATTTGGATATACATGGATATAGTACATAAATTTTCCTCAAGGGAAAAAAAATCTAATGTTGTAAGTCAGCTGGTACATTATTATCAAAGGTTTTATTAATAACTGATTTGTAGACAATTGCATATAAGGCTCTTTTTATAATAATAACATTATGATAATACATTGTAATGGTATTTGAGTAAAAATATAATGAATATGTAATATAGTGCATAATGTTATTTTTCTCGCTAACTACAGGCTACATTTGAATGACTGACTTTTCTGATGTAAATGTAACCTTACCTGACTCATGTTTTATCCGTGGTGGTTGACACACTGATTGAGACATGATACATTTCAGTAAGTTGTACTGGTTCTTTCAACATACCCTCTGATGTTAATTCATGTTTATTTTGTACTGTAACTAGTAGTATTGAGGTATCAGTGAAGATCGGTTCACCGCTTCGCTTGAACTGAGGCTCTACAGCGACATTAAGAGTGCCAAAACGGTATTTATTTTTTTAATTTCGTAATAAAACGTACAAAGTTTTAATGCTGAGACTTTCATATCGAAGGTAACCCGCTCAGTCTTGTCTGTCAGCGCATTGTCGCATGTTTTTTTTTTCACTGCGTGAGAATACGTGTGGCGTGAGAACAGTGTTAATTGCGTGACGGTAAGCTATAGGCTAATGCTGGCTGAGCCTTTCCCAGTTGATTATTTTGTGTCTGTTCAAATCCAGACATTGCACAGTAGTTGTGAAGTGCTTTATCAGATGTGTCAATTGGCCTTGCAACACTTCCCAGGCCCCAGCACAGTCAAAGCTGAAAACAGCCTGGCATTGCTCAAGCTGCTGATTGATGCTTTTCACTCATCAGTCAGCGCTCCTTGTTTTATCTCGATCGATTAATCTGGTTTTGTAGAATGAGACAGGATTGTATCTTTAATGCTACTTCTAACCAGAAGAAAACCGGATTCCTATATACGAAGCAAGTAGCCTATATGTTCTCTTTAAATAACTATCTGAATCATATTGTATTGTTTAGCTTAATGCCAGGATACAAAAGCTCTGAACAGACAGCAAGGCTTTTTTCCATATTCCCATGTTATGTTTTATTAATATAGTTTCTATATGCATAGTTGCTATAGTTACTGCAGTAGACCTTTAACGCTTAAAAGAAAAGGTTCTATATAGAATCTTAAGGGATTCTGTTAGGCACTTTATATAATGAACCTTTTAGGGGTTCCCATCATAGGAACATTTTATGGATTTAGTATGAATTAATTTTTCATTTTAATTCAATGTTATGAATTTAGCAGCTTGTCAACATACTTCATCACTTGAAAAATTAACATGAAAGTATTATGCAATCGTTTAAGACATTTATCCCTATTTAAAACCTTTTTGGCATATCTGGTTCTTTAAAATTGAGGGTTCTAGAAACCCTTTGAAACTTTTTTCCAGTGTAGAGTCACTTTTTTTATACAAACAGGCAGTTTAAAACTTGCATAGTGAGAAAAAAGAAAGATGTCACATTGGTCACAAATGTTTAGAGACAAAAATAATAACCACAACAAGAAATTTAAAATTGCACGGTGATAAAAGCAATCTGATGTTTTATTAATCTAATTTCTAACAGCTGGCCTGCCAAACATTTAATTAAAACCTGAATGCCTTCCAAACTTGATTCTAATGATTGTCAAATAGAAACAACATTGAAAAAAATACAGTGGAAAATATTTCAACTGGTTTGCGTTGTACGTAACCGACATGAAGTGGGACCAAATGTCTCAGACCACTGTGAGAATGCTTTTATTTAATACAGTTGTCTTCATTTCAGATTATATTATCAGCAAAGAATACTACTGAAAATGTAAAGCTGAACTGCAAAACAAAGAATTTTCTAGTCTTTGATATTTAGTATGACGACATTATCTTTTTCAAAATTCTAAAACTCTCCGTCTTGAGGCAGCATGATGTCATGATGATGTCATGTGTGTGTTTTCTGGCAGGTGCGTCTGGTGATCAATGAGAAAGGGTTGCTGTGTGAAGAACGGGATGTCAGTATGCCTCTCACTGAGCACAAGGAGCCTTGGTTCATGAGGCTCAACCTAGGGGAGGAAGTGCCAGTTTTCATCCACGGAGACACTATCGTCAGTGACTACAACCAAATCATTGATTATATAGAGACCAACTTTGTCGGAGGTATGGCTGACAAACCACTTACTCATGACTGCAGAAAGATACCTTGCTTGTTACTGTACCTAACGCTCTATGGCAGGGGTCCTATACATTGTTTAACTCCAACTTGCCTCAACACACCTGCCTCGAAGTTTCTAGTATGCCTAGTTTGCCTTACGAAATCGCATTTACCCTCATTCACTGTTTCCTACATTAGTCCACTAAAGTCCACTTGATGGAGTGAATGAAAACGAGTGAGCGAATTCGCACACACCGAGTGCCTACGGTTGTGCATAGTTGTGTTTAATAACTAATGAAACTGAAGCGGCTCCAGTAGTAATGATACGATTTATCTTAAACTCTGTTGTGGCAACTAGCATGGATAAACTTTAATAAAAAATTATAATAATCAATTAAAAAGGAATTTATACCTGTTTGATATTACGCCATAGCCACATTGGACCAGTGGTTTGGAAAATGGATGATTCATCTGTGGGCGCCATCTTCGGGAATTCATTTAGTGCGCGACTCTGACGGTGCATTATGGGTATTCTCTAGCCGCTGAGCGTACATCTGTTGGACACTCGTTACTGCACAGTACATGTTAGTCAAATATGCACTCTTCTTCTTGTTGCCATATGTGTGTAGAAAGTTAAAGATAGGCCTAAGCAATGCAAGCACTGCACTACATTTTCTCTCACACAGTTGCATGCATGACTATGTGTCATTTTGAATGTCTTCACAGTTCGAGTGTGGGAGTGTTTTCACCGAAGTGTTTTCTGATCCAAGATCACTTACTCAACTGAGAAGAGCTGAGCGTGATCACTCGATCTCTCAGTGGTCTTTACGAGATTTAAACAGAGACCTCTGAACTATATTTGACATGCCCAGGCACAAATGTATTTTACCAATATAATTTTAGTCATAAATCTGTTACATGAAACTTGATTTTCATTTTGAACACTGACTATTTGACTAACATTTGCACATTTGATCTTTGACCAAAAATATATTTTGAAACTTATAAAAAAAGAACATTGTTTAAAAAACTAAATTCAAATTGAGTCTATACAGGTATGTTACATTTTTCAGGCTAATGTTAATGCAAAAGTTTAATATTTAGTGCATTGCAGACACCTAATACTCTGAATCTATAAATATAGTACATAAACCATTTTGCATGACTTGTAAAAACCTGCTTGACATATTTACAGTATGATTGTCTTTTTCTTTTGTTGTGGATGGTGTTAATGAGTTTATGTCCTTAAGAACAACGTGCTATCCTAGATTATCCTACTGTTCCATGTTTACACGGATCGGCGTAAACAACTAAAACTGCTGTATTATTGATGCCAGGCCAGTAGTTTGGCGATGTCACTTTGTAAAGAAACACTACGCGCCGATAGACTGAATGCGTAATACGCATGCGCATGATGTCACAAATTTGCGTTTTTATAGTTTACACGGAGACGATAACGGTATTGTTTTAAAAAAAATCACTTTGAAACTTGTGGACTTCCGGTTATGGCGACGCGCTTACAAGACGCACGAGTTGGCTCCGCTGTAATTTGTAAAGATATTTTCTAAATTTTACCCCTGCTTTCTTCAAACTTCGACCACGATTTGTTTTTCAAGTGAATTCTGTCTAAGATGTCGCCGAAACCAGCAAAACAGAAACCGAAAAAAGTAACAGATATTGTCTCCGACTCCGAGGGCATGCCAGTGGCGTTGGTTTGATTTTGAAATTGGTGGGGACGGGGACATCAATATAATTATATTTTAAGTTTTGATCGAAATTATTGCTAGGGATATATCAGTGTCACTGGATATTGGTAGGGACACGTCCCTAGCGTCCCTACTAAATTCTACGCCCCTGCCATGGACGAATTGCCGGGTGCTGCTCATGGCGAAGAAAATCCACCGCCGAGTTTTGGAGACCATGCGAGCACTTCCCACTCTGACACAAGTGACATCCTTCAGGCAATACACTCAGTTAGAGTCGATATGGCTTCTCAATTTGAAACGGTACTTTTAGCTGTACAAGATGTCAAAAACCAAGTGGCAGAATGTTTCGGAAGATTGACGCAGACGGAGGAACGAATCTCACAAACCGAAGATTCGATTTCTACACTTCAATCGAAGACCAGTGTTCTCGAAAAGAACTTAGCCGCACTTACCTGGAAAATCGATGACCTGGAGAATCGAAGCAGACGCTCCAATCTGAGAATCTTAGGTTTACCAGAAAAATCCGAGGGTAGTGACGCATGTGCGTTCCTAGAAAGTTGGCTACCTGAGGCGCTGGACATGGAGCCTCTGCGAAAACCCTTGGCTATAGAAAGGGCACACAGGATTGGCAGTACTCGAAGGTCTGATACGGACACAAATTCAACACCGAGAGTGATGATCCTGAAATTCCTGGATTATAGAGACAAGGAGCGCGTAATGCATGCGGCTAGGGTGAAGAAAGACGTGCTGTTCCAAAACCATCGAGTCATGTTATTTCCAGACCTTTCTGCTGATGTAAACAAGCAACGCAGACAATTCGACGAAGTCAAGAGAAAGTTACGAGCTAAGGGCCTACTGTATGGATTCATCTTCCCAGCTCGTCTTCGGGTGACTGTTAATGGCCGATCTCACGTCTTTCAAACGCCATCCGAAGTTGACAACTTTCTAACGAATTTATAATCTGGTGGCATTATTTCAACGACGGGAATATGTGTATAACGGACGAGCATTCATGTTGACATTCTGTATAAGGGGACATGGTAAATCCAGCGGAGCTCAGGTGGGAAACGACTCTTCGTAAGGGTATTTTCTTTGGTGTGTTTTTTTCTTTTTGGTATACCCAGTTATATGGGGGAAGTTAGAAGTAAAGTAGTGTGTGTATTTGCTGGTGGTTCTCGGCAATACATAGTTGTGGTGTTAAAGTGTTTCTATTTGATGTTTTTATTTGTTTTGGCCTTTATTTTTATTTTGTATTGCTACACGATACAGGTGATTTTATGTTTCAAAATGAGGGAGTGTATTGGATTATCTCATAGTATAAAATTTGGCAGAGATTAGAGAGGTTAAGTTCATTTCATGGAACTGTAGGGGGTTGCATACTCTTACTAAAATCAAACAAGTGATGACTAGGATAAAGCAGCTACAATCTAAAATAGTTTTCCTCCAGGAAACACATTTAATGTCAAATGATATATGTAGAATACGTAATAGATGGCCTGGTCAAGTGTTTTCAGCTTCATTTAGCTCCCAGGCAAGAGGGGTTATTACAATGATCCATAAATCAATTCCTTTTCAAACAGTTAAGACAATACAGGATTAACTGTATACCTGCATGATATTAATACATTTAATCATTTACTATTTCTCCTAAAATAGTCCCTCTCATGTCATGATTTGCTTCTCTTGTATGCCTGATTACTTCCAACTAATGTGTAGCTATCCTATTTGACCTATGCCTGTTTTTTATTTTTATTTTGTTTATATACATGTATACATATACTTTTTTTTTTTTTGTCACAATTATTATTCCTTATTTCCTTTTTTATTTATTATTACTATTTATTTATTTTCATTATTATTATTATTATTATTTTTATTATGTAAAAGAGATCCAACCTTTTAATTTACGTTATTGTTGTATTATACTGGCATAAGCTGTTATATCTCAATAAACAAAGTATTACAACTTTGAAACTTGTTTTCGTAAGTGTGTGTTTTCAGGTTCCAAATGAACAGCCAAAACGCATTAAAAGTTTTCCGTTTTTATTTGAAAATTGTGTCGTGTAATAGACCCCTTAGTGACAATGCAGATTTTCATGTTGTTTGTCTTGGTGATATGGCGTATTTCAGCTGTTTGTGTGCTAGAGAAATCGAGAGATATTTTGATATTGTTTTTATCGGATGAATTGATCTTCCACAGTGAGCTTGGAGAGCTGCAGGTCAGCATGCTGAAGGTGCAGAGCAGTGTAAAATGGGATACCCCTTTGTTTTCATTCTCTATCTGACTGACTTCTTCAGTCTAGAGATTGGTCACCAAGAGACAAAGATGTCTATAATATCTGAAAAAGCTTTCTGTTAACATTTTTCATTCATCTTAATATCAGTGGCTTGTGATTTAAACGCCCCTTGCAAAAAAAAAAAAAAAAAAAGGTATCTACCAAAAGGGGCAAGAACTTTAACCAGCCAAACTTTGATTTTGACTATTCAATTTCTTGTGTTTTAGTTATATTAATATATATATACTGACTGTATGTATATATATATATATAATGTTTGTTTTTGTATGAAAGGTGAATCATTGACCAATTTGGAAATAAAAGTGCACCTGTTAACATGCACCCCCTATTAAGAAAAAAAGAAAAGAAATGGCATATCCAAGCTAAAATAGATGACAGTCCATCAAATTTCACAAAATTGACCTATGACAACTAAATTGACCTTGTTGCTGTTTAGAAACTAAATGCACCTAAAGCCTTACGTCTTATCATGTTCTATTTCACATTTGAAGATGATATTTCTAAAACTCTGTGTTTTATTAAATATTTTTTAAGACCATGCCATGTGATTTTATTTAGTGAAGACTCTAAAATGCTAACTGATGTTTATTCACATCTTCTAAGCATCCATTCAGTCTGTTATCTCTATTTTCTTCACTGCAGGTTTCTAACCCTTCACTGTTTCTAACCCTGCACACATCCACACCTCTCCGGCCAGGATATATGGCCAGATCAGAATAGTCGTGGGTATATTAATCTATATTAAAAAACTTTGTGTGTGTGTTCTTTGTTCTTTCAGACACAGTTGCCCAGCTGATTCCGGATGAAGGCACTCCAATGTATGAAAGGGTACAGCAGTACCGTGAGCTGCTGGATGGACTGCCCATGGATGCTTACACACATGGATGCATCCTGCATCCTGAACTCACAATTGACTCCATGATCCCAAAGTACGCCACCGCAGAAATACGTAGTAAGTGATGCTACAATTCAGTGCACCATTAATTCTAGAGAATACTGTACAAAATTGCAAAGAATGTCTTTTATTTTGTGAAATATGTATACTCTTAAAAATAAAGGCATCTATGGCATAAATTTATTGACATCTATGGTTCCATAAAGGACCTTTAACATCCATCGATCTTTTCCATTGGACAAAAGGTTCTTCATGGGGGAAAATGTTAATTGGAATTTTCAAATTAGATTTAAAATATTTACATTAAAATCTTTAGATTTTAGATGATTAAAATTAGGGATGTGCCCGAAGCCTAATTCCGAATTCGAAAAGGCTCGAACAGTGAGTAATGCACACTACGGAGCCCCTAAAGGGACATTGTTAGGCTTGCTGCGGTAGTCGCTTACATTACAGTACATTAGATTTCACTTATCAAACAAAGGTAAGGAGAGATGACTGACAGGACGCTGTCAGAGGATTTAATGTGCAGCAGATCCTGAGCGTCATTGAGAAATATCTTATCTTGTAAACTGTGTGGTCAGTACTGACGCTCCCTATACACAGAGTATGTGTGATCGCAAATTTAAAAAAGTCAAAGTAAACAGCGAGCGTTCATTCAAAACCTTGCATATTGATAGTGGCTCCCTGATGTCCACAAATTATATACAATAAAATTACCCAACTGTATAATCGTGAGAGAACACAAAAGCACTGAAATATATTTTTTCCTCCCATTTTGTATTTTTTCCATCACATGTCCCTTTAGGGGCTCCGTAGAATGCCTCCTTTCCTTACCGAACACAGTATTCAGCTTCGGGGACATCCCTAATTAAAATGTTCTGCACACTTACGAATTTTTTTTTTTTTTAAGAACTGTTCACTGAAAGGTTCTTTGGGAACCCAAAATGGTTGTTATGTGGCATCGCCGTGAAAACCCCTGATAACACTTTTGAGACATTCTACCAAAGACTTTAGATTTACAAAAATGGTGCACTCATTTACAATGAATGGGATAAAGTATGGTGGAATAAGACCCGCCTTCTAAAAAAAAGAGCCAATCACCAATTGGTAAAGTCATTGCATCACTGCAGCTGCCACTAGAAGCTCAGGTTGCTTTAGAAACAGTCAGTTTCTGAGACGTGGACTTACTACGGACTATAAGTAACTTTGCAAGTACATATCAATTTATTCTACTAACCCTAACCCTAAGACCTAACCTAACAGTCTGCTTATACTCTAATGAGAGTTAGTTGACATGTAGTTGCAAAGTTATTTATAGTTAGCAGAATGTCTAAAGTGGACCATTGAAATAAATTATTAACCAAACCCCTTTTTGGAATCTTTATTTTTAAGTGTGTCGAAAGCAAATTCTGTTTCTTTGCAAAACCTGCTTAGTCTGGAAATCCTTTTATTTCTCAGATTTCACGTTTTGAAGCAAATTGCTATCTCAAATGTTGACTGTAAAGTGACATCCTCTCACTAAAATGCTCTAATGCTGCCCTGTTTATTCAGAGTTCATCGATATTAAATCCAGTGTAAACCCGCAATGCTCACCTATTACGTAACGTGCCAGTATAATGTAAATCAAGCCAAAGAGTTGGTCCAGCCAGTGTACTGCAGCATAATAAATTGTTATGGAAACCCAGCATAATTGCAAATAAATCTCTTTTATGGTTTAAAACTTGGAAGGAGTCCCTTTGATAGGTGTTGTTTATCACAGTCACTCCTTTGATTTTATGTGTAAAGTCTTATTAAATCCCTTAATTACTTGTCAGGAACGACAGTTACAGTATTAACTACTAGTGTACACAACTCATCGCGAAGGAATTTCTAATGTTAGGGGAACTTTACAGATTTCTGGGGTTTTATGATGTGAATATGTAACCAGATGAAAGCTCTCTTACTGACATAGACATTCTGATTTCTCTCAGGACATTTGGCCAATGCAGCATCTGAACTGATGAAGTTGGACCATGAGGAACCCCAACTGACAGAGCCATACCTCTCCAAGCAGAAAAAGCTCATGGTAAGCTAGCAGTTTTACATGCATATACATATCTTATGTGCAGTCATATCTTAATCTGAAAATGAAATAATAGCTTGTCATGATCTTAAATACTTACATTTGGTAGGCGAAGATCTTAGACCACGACAATGTGAACTACCTGAAAAAAATTCTTGGAGAGTTGGCAATGGTGCTAGACCAAGTAGAGGCAGAGCTGGAAAAAAGAAAACTGGAATATCAAGGTATGTTTTTTGTTGACGTTTTTTTCTTCTTCTTAATTTCAACAAATAAAATAAATAATAATACAATACAAATAAACCAACCCTAACAAAATAAATGATCATAATCTTATTTTAAGTTATTTTATTTAATTTAAAAAAACAGCATTATGAAAAAAAAAAATATATATATATATATATATATATAACCACAATACAATAAAATACTTATTTAATAACCTTAATATGTTGTTATAAAAATATTTTATTTTATTAAGACAAAACAACATTAATAAAAATGAAATGAAAATATAGCAAAGGTTACTTTAATTAAAACAATGTTATTTTATTGCATTTTATTATTAAAAAATACAAAGTATTTTTAAACATGATCTTTACTGATTTTTCTTGGTGCATTTTGTCATGTTATTCCTGTTTATCTCATGTAAATCGCAAGAATTCACATTTGTTATTGTGTGTTCGTTTACATTAGAAATATTAGCTTTGGGAATTGCTGTTTTATGATCTTACTTTTTCAAGAACATCTACAAGTTGTCTTTCCTGTCTACACAGGTCAAAAATGTGAATTATGGCTTTGTGGACCTACTTTTACACTAGCTGATATTTATCTTGGAGCCACATTGCACAGGCTCAAGTTCTTGGGACTCTCAAGGAAATACTGGGAGGACGGGAGCCGGCCGAACCTGCAGTCGTTTTTTGAGCGGGTGCAGAAGCGCTACGCTTTCCGCAAGGTGTTGGGGGACATCCACACGACCCTGCTCTCGGCAGTTCTACCCAATGCATTCCGAATGGTAAAAAAGAAGCCGCCGTCCTTCTTTGGGGCGTCCTTCTTAATGGGCTCTCTCGGGGGGATGGGCTATTTTGCCTATTGGTTTTTAAAAAAGAAATACATGTAGTGAATGTGCTCTTGTAGTGTTTTGTGTCTGTGTATCTGTGCGATGGTTGAACTTTTCGGTAACTGTTTTACGAGAGCAGGAACATCAAGACAATATACAGAGGTCAACACTATTACTTACTAGGGTGAATACTTAAATAAATATATAATGAGAACTTTCCAAGACTAGGAATTCTTCTTAACAGCACCTTCTCTGGTAAATGATGCCTTCATTTCTATTTTTTTTTATGATTTACTGGTTTACTTTATTCATATTAGGCTTGCATACAGCATAACTATTTTCTGTTGTTTTTTCCAGCTTATAAACACTACACATTCTGACATTTAAGACACCTGTATTCGATTATAGGGTATAGCACAATGGACAAAGTGTATTATAAACTTAAATCCCAAAATAATGTTTGTTAAAGGTGCAGTAAGCAATTTCTGAGAAAGTCCCTGTCCCAAATGGCACACTTCATATGCACTTACGGTCTTGTGGACTTACAATGGCCTCTGCGTGCACGTCTCTGTTAAGTCCACGAGACTGTAGGGTGTCCCATTTGTCATTTTAGGTTTCAGAAGGGTGCTCGCAAGCGCCGTCTTTTCGGCCGATATGCCCCCTCGATGCATATATTTTCTGAGCCTGCAAGCTCCGCAGCAGACTTCAGCTAGATGGTCAAAGCGGCATTACATCACAAAAGTGGACGGAGTGGAAGATCGCAAGGGCATAGGGTTCCATTTGGGACAGGGCCAAACACTAGGGCTGAGCAAAAAAAAAAAGATTTTTCGATTAATCGTTTTTAAAAATGTTCTCGATTCGATTTCGATTCTCAAAAGCCACAAATCGATCTGTGTATGTATTTCCGCAAACATTGACCAATATTTGATTGATGTTAATCTTATTACTAGTCTTCTCCACTAGATTTCATCCTCTTATTTACCTTGCACGTTGTTACAGCGGGGACCCTGTCATTCATTCAGTGCTGAACATGGCAGATACAGGTGCGTCTCTCAGCGTGAAAGATGTTCCGGACAGTTTAAGGAACTATAAGGGTCCCGATCGGCATTTAAGCGAAAAAGAACTCGCGCACGCTGTGTGAGAAGTTTTGTGTGCGCACACACCCGAAGCGAACACAGCTGCACGTCTCAGACAGTGTGAAAAAAATGAGTTCTCTCTGCGCTTAAACCGTCAAATTCACACAAACTTATCTAAAAATGCCCGCCTTCACGAGTATCCAAGTAAACATAGTCAGTTCTGGCTTAAGTAAACAGTAGAGAAAGAACGCATGTGTATCATTATATTGTATCCCTGCATTAGTCTTAAAGTGACAGCAGTGTTCTTATGTCAGTCAAACTACAAAAGACAAAGAAATCACTCCCTGTTCTTCACTGAATAACGTTTTTGTAACTTTAATAAGGATGAACCTTTATTTAATTTGTACAGTGAAGATTATATGCAGTGTTATTTTACATTTGATTTGAAATTTATATTAAAAGTGTTTTAGCTGTGGTATCGAAATTGGAATCAAGAATTGTTCAATTTTAATGGTATCTAAAATTTTGGGTGTCATAACCTTATTTATTAAAATACAAGGATACATGGTCAAAAACAATAACTATTTAATTTATTTATAACTTAGTGGTAGGGCCAGTGAAAATGGAATCAGTGAATTTGAATCGAGAATCGAATCAAATTGAGAACTTGTGAATCGGAATCGAATCGATACCCAGCCCCTACCAAATACTGTTGATATTTTATATCAACCCAAAAATAACAGACCCCTCCCTTCATTGCTCCGCCCCCTAGAGGCTGAGGTCTTTAGCCTCCTTGTTAGTCTGCCCACCTCCCATACCGGATGTTCGAATCCTGCTTGAAGCGGGGCGATTAGAACCGGAGGGGTTACATTGGTGCCGTGACCCATATGAGAGTGAGGTTTAGGGGGGGTGAGTTTAAGAGAGGCCAGTTAGTGAGAGCTGTGCCGGTAAACCTCACTCCCTTGATCTCAAGAGGCGCATTAGCGACTGACGCTAGAGGCTGCGGCACTGACCGAATTGCCTCGATACCATCGAGTCTTGTCGTTCGGAACCAAATTTCGATACCTAAGTTGTTAATCTCGTCAATGTCAGTGAGCCAATAAGCATGCAGCATGATTGGCTGTGGTGCGACATCAAGGAAAAACACTAGTTTACGGCGGTTACGCCCAGAGATAGATGTGTCTCACACGTGAGGCTGTAGTGTGAAAGCGTCCCAACCCCCAGAGATGGAAAAGATGTGGAAAAGATCAAAAGTGTGGCTACATTTCACCAGGCTAGATGCCAACAGCGCGCGATGCCATATTTGCGACAAGATAATTGATGCCAAGACCAGAAACACAACAAATCTGATGAAGCACTTGACAGTGCACGGAATAAAATTACAGCAGAAATTTGCTCCGTCTTCGACTGCTAGAACTGGAGCGCGTCACTAATGAACCGAACCTCAGCGTATAGGCTTCTTGCCTCACAGACATGAGAAATAAGCATATAGAAAGCTTGAAATGTCTAATTTTAAACGAACCAATTCGAATCGAAAACAAATACTCTCTGATTATGTAATCTAAATGAACAGTGCTCTCTATAGGCGCGCACACGTCCACTATACTGCGGAGATGACGAGTCAGCATCGTAAACTTCATCTTTGCAGCCAACACTGACTCAAAAAACACTAGTTTATTGATAAACAATTAAGATGCTATTATTTCCCGACACATTCATAATCATTAGGCTACTTTTGCCAGTGCTTTGCGGCAAGCTTAATGCGTGCGTTTGAGAGCGAGGCATATACTCCGCCCCCCGGTGGCCTATATGAGTCTTTGAGTCTGTAAAAAAAGTCAACAGGCTGAAAAAAATAAAAGTTTTATTAGGTCATATATGTAATGTAATCTTGTTAAAACAGATTTCATAAAAGTGGTATTGAAAAAGTATCAAGGTGTCGGTATTGGTATCGATATCGGTATCTATATCAAAAAAATACCCAGCCCTACTCTTTCTTCAAATCTCCCTCTTGCTCTCTCTCTTTCCTCCCCCATCTTGAGTATACGTCCCCTACTTCTGATTTGCAACAGCGTTTTCCAGAAATCGCTTACTGCACCTTTAAAGTACCCTGAATTCTTAATTAAGCATCTTTTTTTGTATTACCAGCCACTGATGAGTTTCCAAACACTTTGCACTTAAAAGACTCAAAATTATGAGACTATTCTGCAAAACTTGTCAGCATTCATTCACTTTTTAGTGCACATTTACATGTGAAAAGCTGTTCATTAGCAGAATCCAACACTGCACAATTTTCAGTCCTAGCAAACATTTCAGAGGCCTAAATATTACACATCTTACCAAGAATGCAAAAACCGAAAACACTAAAGAGAACAGAATGTTTTCCTCATACAAGACTGCCAATCTAAGCATTTTCTTTCCTATGTAATTTTTTTTTTTTTTGTTATCACTAGCAAAATTTCTCAAAAGTCTACTAAACCACAGAATGAGTAAAGTTTCTTGCTTGAAATGTTGGTGGTGTAGAAATGTGAATGTGAAGTGCCAGTTCTGAGTGTAAAAGATACTGGGACATTTGGTGTGAAAACAAACACACCATTATATTCAGTTAAAAACTAGGCTTATAATAAAGATCAAATGGCCATTTAAACTAGCATATCCATTTTTAAGCATGCAGCTGTTTGATGCAATGGGTTTATAGCCAAAGACAATGACAGTTTTTTCTTTCTTTGTAAGTTTTCAGTAGTGTTCAGAAAAAAAGGAGTGTGTACATTCTTCTTCTTAAGTCATCTTAATTTGACTTACAAAAAAACTGTGAGACCGTTAAGTGTTTGCCAGCAAACGCAAGAATATAACTGAATATTATATGAAGTTCTATATCACCTCACACACAAGCCATATACAACTGTGCAGATGTATTAATACTCTGTATTATTTCATTTTATGTACTGCTGTACAGTACGTCTGAGATTAATATCTCAACACCTCGAATCTCACATAGAAATACACTTATTATGGAATGATGGATATAAACTGAGATAAGTGGCGATCCCTACTCTAAAACGGAATGACTGGAAGTTAAATTAATACATGAAAAATATATTGATATCTGTGGTCATTAGACTTCACAATAAATTATTTTATTTTGTAATTTTTATTTTTATATTTTTAAAATATGCATTTATTTACAGTGGTTTCTAAGATGTTTGTTCATGAGCCTTAATTTGTTCAGTTGCCATCGATTTCAATAAATGAAAATGCTTACCTTAACCTTTTCGTATGGTCTGTGTGCAGCACAAGCTAGATATAGCAATGATCTCATTTAGTACAAAAACAGCTGTTCAATCAATGAAACAAACGCCTATTTAAAAAAAAAAAAAATGAAATGCATTGGACTCTGCAGAATTAGTGTTATCAATGCCAAGGTTTGATGCATGAATTGCTAAAAAATGTATTCTGTACCTTGAATGCATTAATGCAATGTAAATTGCTTAAAAGAATCTGCCAAATGCATAATTGCAATGTAAATTTAAAATGAGTCTTTATTGCAAAATAACTTTTAATTGATTTGCTGATCATATTCAATATTCAAATGAAGTGTAAAATGCCCAAACATATTTTAATTTAAATAATTGCTTTTCTGGATGGATTGCTTCTTTTTTTTTTTTTTGTATAAACATAATCAGATTTGAAGGTGTTTATTGGTACTATTGACATTGCAGTTAGAAGAAAAAAAATAAAGCCATGTTCTTTCTGATTAGTTTTACCATTAAATACATTTGTTTAACTAAGACAACATTCATAAAGAAAACAAAGCATACAAAAAAATAACCCCAGTCCTTATATTGAAATCCAGTGTTACTCAGATTTCTCCCTCTAATTTGGTCCCCTCTAGTCTGAGGTCTGCATCATTCCTGCCCACAGTGAAAAGGCTGACGACAGCAAGCAGAGCGGCCAGCATCATCCCTGCACAGCCTGCAAACATGTGTCTGGTGCCACTGCCGGCCTCACCCGCACCGGCCCCCGACACCTCCCCGTGAAGAGCCAGCAGCCCCAGGCAAGCCAGGAGGTGAAGAGGCAAACGAAACCAAGCCAGCACGGCAGCCCTGCGTTCCATGGGAACCACACGGC
Organism: Rhinichthys klamathensis goyatoka; assembly: GCF_029890125.1. Taxonomy (NCBI): domain Eukaryota; kingdom Metazoa; phylum Chordata; class Actinopteri; order Cypriniformes; family Leuciscidae; genus Rhinichthys; species Rhinichthys klamathensis. The sequence continues at coordinate 1,883,798 of NW_026606682.1, forward strand.
CCTGGAGAAAACTTACCGCCGGGAAATAAAGCCCGCAGGCTAGTTCCAGCAGAAGGAAGGCGAGAAGAGATTCCCTCGGCCGGGGCTGGCCGGGCACCGTGGAGAACGTCAGCATGAAGAAGGAGAAGAAAGCTAGTAGAACGGCTAAGCAGAGCAGGTGACCGGGTTGGAGTCGATACGGGGCCGACGTGGCCAGTCGGAAAAGCGTGGAGCCGGCCAAGCTGGCCGCCATCAGACTGGAGAAAATGATTCCTAGCGGCGGGCCGTGTGGGTCCAGTACAGGAGTCCAAAGAAAAACAAATATATAGAGAACGCTTTCAAAAAGTGCCTGAACGCCACCCAAAAGCATAACGCGGCGGTCAGACAGCAAGCAGCGCAGGCCGTCCACACAGCTACGCCAGAAACGGGCCCGCGTTGACATTTGCAACTTGGGGGCGTTTAGAGGGTTGAGAAGGGGGGCGTTCTTGTCTCCGTGTGCGCTCTCCTGTCTGTCCTCCTGACCCCATTCGGACAGCACAAACCAGGCACAGGCGGCAAGGCTTGGGATCGCCAAAAGAAACGGAGCGACCGGCCCCAGCCCAAGCCATTCGGCAAACAGATTCGCCACCAGCCCGGCGCCAACTGCCAGTCCGTGATTCCAATTTGCGACTTTACCGAAGGTGACAGGAATCCATTCTTTGGGAAAATCATGGACGTCAACGTGACCGTGCACATACCAGGCCTCAAAAGTGGTGGTTAGCAGAGAGGTGGACAGGCCTCCTAGAACACGTCCTAGTATGAGCACAAAATAGTCTTGTGACAGCTTGGTGAAGCAGCAGATAGAATAGGTCAGGCAGAAGAGGAGACACGTCTGTCTTCGCCCAAGAAACTGTGGTAGCCAGCCGGCCACTGGGGCAAATAGCACGCAAGAAGCCAGACCGAATACATATAGGATGGCGATCTGAGACTCCAGGAAGTTGTAATGTCGATACAGTTTATAAAGGTAAGGTCCCTGCAGCCAGTCTGCCCAGAGGGCCAGAAGATACGCCTTCAGAAAGAGCTTCTGAAAACGCTGGAATGCCGGATTGGCGACAGCTGTCTGTGTGGCCTGGAATGAGGTGAGACGACGGGCTGCAATCTCTAAAGCCACGCACAGTCCTGCCAAAACTATAAATGCCAGGTATGCTGTCACAAACATGATGGACAAAAGTTTTCAGGGGACTGGAGAAATCCTGAATAATCCTAGATCATCATCCTCCAGCAGCTCTTGGTCCAGTGAAATCTATAGTTCATCTGAGGAAAGAGAAAAATGAAAAATTATGTAAGAAGTGCATTATATAGACCATAAATGTTAATAACAATAGTTTTGTACCAACACAATTCTTACCAAAAATGACATTCTTCATCATGCGACTTCTGGATGAACCCAATGGAGAAATCATCATGTCAGACTGACAGCTTGACTTCTGAAATGAACCACATGGCTACTATCAATACATATATATATATATATATATATATATATATATATATATATATATATATATATATATATATATATATATATATATATATATATATATATATATACATAGAGAGAGAGAGAGAGAGAGAGAGAGAGAGAGAGAGAGAGAGAGAGAGAGAGAGAGAGAGAGAGAGAGAGATAGCAGATAGATAGGATAGATAGATAGATTAAACTTGACTGACTTAAAATTGAAACATCCATAAATGTTTGGTTAAAAGCCTTATATATATATATATGTGTGTGTGTGTATATATATATATATATATATATATACAGAGAGAGAGAGAGAGAAAAGCCTTAAATACACCTACCTTACTATCTTAACATTGTCCAAAAGAGTTTGCAAACTCTTCGCTGATTTTGGGAGATAAAAAAACCTTTTCTATGCCATGATTTCAGGTGATTTTACAGCGTAAATGTCTGCAATATTTTCCTATCTGATCTACAATATCCGTGTGTGTTTCCGGGTTACTCAAACGTAATGACGCAAAACACACGAAGGACGTCTTTGCGTAGCTTATAAATATTAATGACGTATTACGGCGTTCAACCCAGTAGGGCTCTCTAATTAGCAACGATTAATAAACCAGAGCCGAATAAACGAATTATTCTGTTGGCAGAGATTGACTGACAATATTAATTAGGGTATGTAGCAGGACACTCCATCAAGTTTACCAGGCAACGTTGGATTAAGCGTGAATGAACGAAATGCCATTTCGCTACTGTGGCTGGCCACACGATGTCACTATAACACCGTTTACTATGTAAAGCAATGCCTTGAATAATTTTATGGATAATATCTCTAATGGCTCTCAGATTAACTAAAGACAATACAATACCATTAAAATATGATAGCTTCTAAAAATATTTTTTTAAAGCATAAGAATAAAAAAATGAATCTGGCTACATGCATGTGTTTTAACTGATTCTGTTAGAAATAAAGACTAAATAGCCTATGATTTTACAGTGTCCTGAATTAAAGTGGATTAACTCAGTTTGACAACCAAAACGTGACTGACAGTTTCAGGCCAGTTAAAACCATTGCTGCATTACTCTAAAAAGCTCCTGACATAAAGTCTACTGAGGAAAAACATGACAACCATTAATACTTATTTATCTTTAGAAAGAATAAAGCATGCATTGATGCTGCAATATGTTACAGCAGGCAAAGCTCACCGAGGCTGCATTTATTTGATCAAAAATATACTGTAGTAAAAATATAGTATATTAGTGCATTTTAAAATAACTGTTTTCTATTTTAATATATTTCAAAATTAAATTTATTTCTGTGATGCAAAGCTGAATTTTTAGCATCATTACTCCAGTCTTCAGTGTCACATGATCCTTAAGAAATCATTCTAATATGATGATTTAGTGATCAAGACACATTTCTTATTATTATCAATGGTGAAAACAGTTTTTGCTGCTTAACATTTTTTGTGATATACTACCAGTACTAGGCAAGTAAGAATTTGGGATGTATTAAAAAGTGACATTAAAGACATTTATAATGTTTAGAATTTCTATTTGTTAATTATGTATAATGGTTTCCAATAATAACCATTTAGCACCAAAAAAAAAAAAAAGTTTTTCTGTGTTTTTTAAAAACTAAATGTCAAAGGGAGTGTGTATAGCTTTAAAAAACAAAACAGACAACATCAGAATAGATAATCTTGTATTTATATTGGTTCTACAGAAGAAAACAATTTACAAAATATACATTTCCATTGAATAACATAACTTTATCAGCCATAAAAAAAATCAACTCAACTGATCAAATCAACCACATGGCAGTCAAAAATGCCTTCTTGACATGCTTTGTGATCTCAGTAAATGCTGTACAGATACTGTGCTGGTGCCAGAAGTTCAGGGGCTCGTTCTCACAACACACAGATAAACAGTCCATTGCTTACAAGGCACCTGACGCCCCGTCTCGTTCAAACACACGACTGCGAATCCCTCATTCTCTGAACAAGCAGTTAAATCATTGTAACGTGCAGTATTTTCAGTAAGAAAACAACAAAACATAACATGCATAGGAGAGAATGCTGGTTTTGTATCCCTAGATTTAGATATATTCTTAAAGGAGAATGTGTGTAAATATACTGTATTCATCTTGATGATGATAATAAAAAAGCAAACAAACAAATATGACAGCTTTATCTAATCTCAAAAGTTAAAATGTTTCAGTTGTTTCTTTTATTTTTTTAAAGAACTTAAATGGTTGTTGCAGATACAGTAAATCTCCAGTAATTAAATGTATTCTTTATTGTCTCAAACTAAAGTTTTAATGTGATGTAACTGTATAAGTGATATCTATGGCTTATGTACATGGTATTTCTGTCCCTTTCTCAAACACACAGGCACATACACTGACACAATTGGCTTTAAATGGTCCCTAAAATTACCTTTCTACTGTATACATGGTCTACTTGACTAAAGACTGTGTATTTCACTTTGCAGGCAGTAAAGAGGAACGACCCGTTTATTTGGTCTTCAAAAGTTCTGTGGTGAGCTTATTTATGATGATATGACTGGCAAAACTTCCCCTCGGATAAATATAATCAACGTTGTTCTCCAGGCGAGCCGAACAGAAGGGCAATGCGTGTATGAAAATGATCCGTGAAAGCTTAAATGAAGATATAGTCTTGTTTAGAGCTTGCTGAGAGCCATCTGTTCATTGTGTTCCTCATTAACAAGCATCATAACCAATGGTTCCTATGGGAACACGCTCAACGCCTCCCCCTAAAATGAGCAGTCTTTCTCTTAACCAGGAAAGGTGTTCTCTGATTGGCCAGTCGTGGCCTTTGGTTGAGTTCCAGCTGCAGCGACTGATAGCTCAGGGATCGATACGGAAGGCCAACAGCTTGTCGGAGTGAAGGTTGTTGAGGGTGCGCAGGTCTGGAAGACGCAGGAGCAGTTTGGGAAAGAGGGAGTTGTCGTCGGGACGGCGACGGTTGACTAAGGTGCGCAGCGCTCGGAGGAGTCCTTCCTGTAACTGTTCGACAGCCACAAAATCCAAAATGCCAGAGCAATCTGTGGATAAATTAAAAAAACATTTATTATCACAAACCAACAGAAAAATTATGTAAAAATAAATTATAAAATATTTTATATATATATATATATATATATATAGTCACAATATCTGTTACCTATAAATAAGATTTTTTATTTATTTATCGGTATTCAATATTGTATTTTTAATTATACAGTATATGCATTATATTTGGTTGATTGGGATTTTTAGAGTTTTATTTGTTATTTAAAAATGCTTTTTAATTTTTGGTCTGTTTTTTTTTCCATACAATGAAAGTCAGTGGGGTTCACTGTTGTTTTGGACCCCATTGATTTTTAAAAACTATTGGCACTATATGAAAAATGTGTTATAACAGTGTTATTTTAAAATAATAATTTTGGCTATTTATCTGACATTTTTGGCTTATAGGCTAGAACATAAATAATAATCTTAATATTGCATTTAATATGCATCGCTATTATAAATAATTCGTTCAAATCACTAACGCTAAGCATGAGCAATAATTATATACTGTCTTTCCCACTGAAAGCAAACCCTGTGATTCATGCCATAGCAAATAGCACTAATTAACTAATGACTCTGATTCCAGTGTTGCTCTTACCTGCAGAAACCAGCACCACAGCCATGAAGAGTGCCAACTCATCTGACTCCAGGTCCAGACAGCTCAGCTTGGAACTGAACTCAAACATGGCGTCCAGCAAGGAGCCCATACCCAGACCCCTAAGGGTGCCCAGCGGGTATGTTTGCCCATTCAGGAAAGTCAATGATCGTTCCTTGTGGTTGAACAGTGAGCAAAACCTCACCATAAGAACCTGCAAAAGGCAACCAAAAAAGATGAAAGTGAAAAGATTGACCCAGATGATGTGTGTATTTTTCACTCTCAAAAAAGACAACAATAAGTTAGCATTTAGGTTGATGTCCCTAAGGGGCTTAACACTGCACCACTATCTACACATTGCTGTGTTTGTTTTGAGTGATTTGACAAGTCAACCTTTGGCTTAACCAATGGCGTGAGTTTGAATTAGGACGAATTGGGAAATCTGTTTGGGTTGTGCTTCTTTAATAGCAATAAAAGGGATGTAAAAGCCAAGGTCAGGGGAATTAAATGGGTTATGTAATCAGTACCTGGAAAGTGCCTGCTTTGAGCAACATGACTTGATCATGCTGGCAGAGCTCCTGGAAGCCTGGAATGCCCTTTGCGAATTCGACCACTTCACGTACAGCCGGCGTGAAGCACTGTGAGAAAGACTCCCACACCTGCTGACTGGAGACGCCCGGTGCTGACACGGGGCATGCGTTCAGCGGACAGGCCTATGAGAGAGGCAGCATAGACATTTTTTTTTAGCACATATGCTTAACTTATTGGTCTATTCTTGTATTTTGATCTTATATTATACTTAAATGTAAAATTTCTGCTATAATGAAACATTCTCATTATCTAAATTTTGGGTGAACTATCCCTTTAATTAATTAATTTAGGAATCCAGTTTAGTTCCTTCACAAACCCCAGTTCAGGAAACCCTGACATAATGTAACGTTTAATGTTAACGTTAAATATGTTGTTGATAACAAAGAATGGCATAAATATTAATTCTCTTTGTATTTTTTATATCAATATGGTACAAGATTAAACTAAGCTAAACTTATGAAACAAGTTAGGACAAAAGTAATCTAAAAAGTAGTCAGATTATATTACCTAAAATGTGTAATGTGTAACTAAAATTTTCATGATGAAATCTGAATTCAGTAATGTAAAACCAAGTACTGTAAAACATTCCTCACCAGCACTTTGGAGCCAGCAGCCAACTTAAACGGACACGAGGCCTGGCTTTGGGACTCGCCGGCCACGTAGCTGTTGTAATCAGCGTGAGTGGGTTGTGAGGGCTGGCTAACGCTAGACTGGGAGTGATTTTGGATGAATGAAGGCGCGTAGCTATACCGACTGTTGTCCACCAATGACAGCGGGCATTTGCTGTCGCTGGAAGCAACTGGGCAGCTAGGCGGTGCCGAGAAGCTTTCATGGGTAGTTGCGTGGTACCCTGCGAGAGAGTTTGCATGAGGATAGTTGCTGTCCTGAGAAGGGTTGTTTTGAAAGGTGTTCGTTCCGCTGTTGCCCGCACGCTTGCTTAGGTGGTCCTGCGTGTTTGTGAAGATGTTCTGGTAGGCTCGGGATAAGGCACCAATAGCCTCTTTGGATTGGTTCTCGCTGGGGCTGGGAGGAGGTTCAAGTGGTGGGGAGGTTTCCATGCCCATGGTGGACGATTCGTTGAGGCTGTTCATGTAGCTCTGCATCTCATCCAAAAGCCGCTGCTTCTCTCGTTTGGGGATGCGGCCGAAACGCACAGCTAGGGGTCAGAGAGAGAAACAATAGGTTTAAAGACATGAGGTCTTAATAAATTCATTTGCCATTATTGTGCCTGGTTCACCTGTGCATGTTATTTCAAAGAAAATGTTTTATTATAATGCTATAACTTTTTTCCCCTCTGAATAATGCAATTTAAAGAGATAGTTTTCCCAAAATTGAATTGGAAAGTCTGTCATTATTTACTCAGTCATGTTGTTCCAAACCTGTATGACTTTCTTTCTTTTGTGAAACACTCAGACAGCAAAACACTCAGTGGGGTCCAAAACAACATTGAACCCCATCTTTCATTGTATGAACAAAAAACTTTCTTTTTTCTGCAAAGTATCTTCTTTCATATTACAGTCGAAAGACAGTCAGGTTGAGTAAGTAATGATCGAATTTTCATTTGTGGGTGTACTATCCCTTTAAATGCATTGTGAATTTTCTTTTCATGTTGTCTTTATTTTTGAGACAAAATAAATATCTGTGATCAGATGTATTAAAGACAACTCATCTCAATTAGAGTCAAGAATACAAAATGTTGTGAAACTACTGCATTTACTAGAGATCCTGCTGATCAGTAATCAAAATGTCCATGACACATTTCATTTATAATAAAGTGAATATTGCCATCAGAAATAACCTAGTGTGAAAAAATTGATGAAATATTGTATGAAAATTGCTTTGGAAGTTTCTGAATAGCACAGCCACAGTGTAAGAGACAACTCGCTATCCAGTACTGACAACGGTATGCTGAATTTTTGGTCATTGTGGTGTAAATTATGGATGAACATTAAATGTGTCAGTGTTGTTTTCTATGCTTTCGCATCTTTTAAAATCCCCTCCGCAAAGAAAATCTGTCAGCTGTTGAGTCTAAAAATAGCACCATTGCAACAATGTGTTAACTCCCCCCACTCTTCATCTCTCTCTCCGTCACTACCTCCCCTTCCAATCTTCATCCCTATGCTACTCCACTCCTCTCTGAAGCTGTAAGTAGGGCACTGGGTCAGGCAGAACTTGATGACAATGCGACGGTAATTGGGAGAGAAACTAATGATTGTGATGAAGAGAAGAGAAGAGAAGAGAAGAGAAGAGAAGAGAAGAGAAGAGAAGAGAAGAGAAGAGAAGAGAAGAGAAGAGAAGAGAAGAGAAGAGAAGAGAAGAGAAGAGAAGAGAAGAGAATAATATGTCATTTGGCAGATTGAGGTGACAGTAGACGTAAGGGTTTGTGGTATATACTGGTTTTACCAGATGTGAGAACGATGCTCAATATATCATATAAGTCTCACAACACCTGTAAATGAGAAAATGAGCCAAGAATGGGGGGACACATCTTTTTAGCTCTTTGCAACTAACATGCATTGGTTGTGTGCGTTACCTTTCAGCATGATAAATATGGTTAAATACACCATTCAGAATTGAATTAAAAATGCCTGTTAAATTGCAATTCAACTTCCTGTGGCCAATTCAAATTCCAACACACCAAATCTGAATTTTACTTGAACTTGATAAACCAGAATTCGGTTTAAAATGTTGGTATGAATCTGATATCAAAACAACAAAGGTTCATCCTGTGCAAAACAATGTGTGACACATATAGCTGCACTGATTACTTGTCTGCGCAAAAGCAAGATCATAGCGGAAGTGAAACCATGCCGGCCCATCGTGTCAAACCAAACATCTGTTTGTATAACACAACCAAAATTAAAACAACTGACAGAAGTGAAATCAGGGCGTCTGCTTTATTGTGGCATTTGAGGCAGTTAAATGAGGTTTTCCTGTTTGTGCTAAGATCCAGTCAGAGAAACAGGTTTCTAGGTTGTGGGCTCTAGCACTTTCAGGAACCATGGTAAAAATGACTGTTTACCTCCCTCACTTTGCACCCAATGGACTCGTTTCTGTTGGTGCCCTCTTAGAACAACATCCAGTGCAATCCTTGATCACAGCCTAGCCTACACTGTCACGCACATCCGCTGGTAAACACTGCATGAAATGCCACCGAGAACCTGACAGAAGTCAAACCGAGCTTAAATAGGTCACAATGTACTAGTATAATATGGGTCCCAGTTTATTTTGCTACATTTCCTAAAATTCATCATATTTATTTTTCATTCCAGTGTTTTTAAAGTTAAATCACAGCAAATGGATGAGGCATTGTTCTTCAGAAGAGTTCAGATGTGTGTCTTTTTCTGCATCCCTTGCTTAATTTTTGCTGCAGAACAACATTAATTGCTGAGGATGTTATAAGGCCATGAGCGAAGTAATCAAGTCGCCCGTGTTCCAATTTCTCAAAATAATTCCTGTATTTGCTGCAGTTTTCCAGATGACAGATAGCTTCAGGGACTGCGTGACTCCATCCCTCATAAATCATTGTCTCTAGGAGGGATCGGGAGGCAGAGCTTAGGGAACGTGTGAGGGGGAAGGGTAAACCGATGGAGAGAAGGAAGCGAGAAAAAGGAGGGACCACAAAGGGCAAAGCTAGAGATAGAAACGAGTGCACAGCCAAACTAAAAGAAACTTGCTCTCTTGAAAGTTACCAATGGTGCAAGTCTAAAAGAGGAAAGTAGGTTGAAGGGGGCGGGTGTGGTGCTGGCCTGAAGAATGAGATGAAAGTACGACTTTCCGCTATTTGTCATATGTCAGTGACCTGATAACCTCCTAAAATTCTTACCGTCGCGGGACATGCCAACAGACAGGCATTTTTTGAAGCGGCAGTGTTGGCAGCGGTTGCGGTTCATGCGCATTATCAGGCAGTTCTCGTTCTTCACGCACATCTTGTAGTTAATGTTCTGCTGAATGCTACGGCGGAAGAAGCCCTGCAAAGAATGAAAGACAAACATTATAATTAACCAAAATGCTAGAAAAGACTTATGTACAGTATGTTTATTTTATCAGAGGCTCATTATGTCTTACCTTGCAGCCTTCACATGCATGGACACCATAGTGGAACCCTGATGCAATATCTCCACATACTTTACAAAGGAGCACCATGCCTCCTGTTTCTGCTCAGATAAAAATAGAAACATGGAGAGAATGAGGTCAGGATGTAAAGGAACACAAAGAAGGTGTCCTAAATAATAGGGACTCATTATTCTTTTATGAAAGAAGATGCTGACTGAGTGTGTTGCGGGTATTAAAAAGGGAAAACACTTACTGGTAAACGTGCCAGTGAATCCACAAGGCCTTTTACCGGCGATTGGATGGGAGTAGCTGTGCGGGTTTGATCCTGCCGTGGAGTTATTGTAGATTTCAGGGAACTGAAAGACCCGTTTTGGAGAAGGTGGCGATCCAATACTTCCTTGCTGCTTGAGGGCCCCAATCTCAGTGAAGGTGACCTCCTCTGGTGAAGAGGGCTGGGAGTGGCAAGATGGAGACTGGGTTTGATAGCCACTAGAAGGGCTTCCTGGGCTTGGACAGGCACTGCCATTGGTACCAGCGTAGAGTATCACACTCCCTGTAGAAACACAAAAGTATATAAAGCCTTTGACTGAATTTCTTTTTAAAAATGGAACTTCAGTCAATCGCATAAATTATAAATGAATTTAAACTGGTTCTTTAAAACACCTTGGCTTTAAACGTGTTAAATCCCTAATCAAAAGTAAGGGTTAATTGTTCTGTCATGACAACTCTCAGAGAGTTTGGCATGGTAATAATGTTAATGTGTTTGGTCTTGGTGGAATAGATCTGTTACGCAGCGGCTGCTGCTGCAGAACAAGTACGGGACTTGCCACTGGCAATACACACAACATGCTTCTATGAGCAAGAAAGACATGCTGCTGCTGTACAAGCATTCATGAATCACCGATCTATACAGGTGGAGCTGGGGAGGAGGAGAGTTTCTGAAAGCATGCAGCAAACTGCTACAACAAACAATAGGCAATAATTATAATGTTGAGCAGCAAGCTCATTGGCTACTGATTCAGTGGGAACCAATCAGCTGTGCCCTATAGAGAATTATTTAATAGACCTTATTCAGAGCAGCGCCATGACAGGTATGAAAGTGAGGCTGTGAGGGATAGACTTGCCGTGTTTCCAATGGCATCCGCTGTAAAAAAGCTGTATAAAGCTCCTAGATTACTTACAATTTTCCACAGCTTATATTGTCGGTCGAGTATTTTGTCAACTGAAATTTCTTGGAAAGATATTTTGGTAACGCTTCCTTTTACAGTACAGTACTTACGTGTACTTACAGTGTACTTACCTAGAAAGTACTGGCTAATATAAGGTAAGTACATGGGTTAGGGTTAGGTTTAGGGGTAGGTTCAGGGTTAGTATATTACCCAGTCATTATAATTACTATAATAAGTACATGGGTAACAGCACTGTAAAAGGAAGCGTTACCGATATTTTTCCAGTGTTTCAAGAGCAGAACAATCCAAAAACACATTAAATAACAGTACATGCCATTGAAGAGATGCATGTCTGTCCCTCACAGCCTCGCTTTCATTCCTATTAAAAATCAAAGATGGCGCTGTAGGTCTATTGCAAGCAGATTGGGTTTAGGAATTATGAGCCTATGCCTAGAGTTTCATGACAGAACTTTTCCCAAATCAGGTTGTTGCATTTGGCTAATTTGCAAATCAGATCAAATTTGATTCAGTCCGAGTCGTATGTGATCCGATTGACTGAAAATCTCTGGTTCAAATAGGCTACTGACAACACTATTGCGTGCCTGTTTAATCTTTCCCGTAAATAGAGTCATTATGTGCAAGATATTTAATACATAAAAAACGCTTACAGCACCTTTCAGAAGGAGGTGATGTAGGCTAATAAAAACTGACTGGGAGTGCGTGAGGTTCCCTCAGTCGCTCAGATCTCACGCGCTAAAAATAATGAAGGCTGCACAGCAACATAGTGCAACGTTAAATAACCCAGGATTTGTTGTATGTTTTGGTTTTAATATGCATATTTAATAGGCATATGTATTTTAAATAAAACCGTTGGCTTGTTTTATTTTCATTTCCCCGCAGGTTTCAGGTTTTCTCCCTCTGGTTTTCTGCATCCTATCACATCCTCTCCGGTCATGCGTGCAGGATGAGCTGAGACACGGTCTCACGTGTTCACAAGCTCTCCCGCCTCTCCTCTCCAATAATAGCCCTGGCATAGTGCCCCAACCAAACTCCAAAACACCTGACCGCCGCTTCACATGGATTCCTGACACCGTTCCTGCCCAAACTAAATCCGCAGTCTCGTGTAAACCGCTACAACAATCGCGAGGATGCCGTGTCAGCTTTGCGATGATGTTACAGTTCCCCCACACAGATGCATTGCCTGAGAGAGCGGGGCAACGAGGAGTCACGTTTTGTTAGAATGTGCACTGGGGCTTTCTGTTTAACTTTTTAAACAACCCGAGGACACAGTCGGTCTCTGGACCAAGAGAATGTGATTTAGAGCTGCACTGTTCAAAATGTTTCGGGAATCACTGGCACCATGATTCTTTAACAATGTAATCCAGTAGTGGTTTTCAACAGGCAAAATATTTTATTAATTATATTCTCCTACACAAAAATGGTTCTTGCTTATTTAAGCCAGTAGTTATAGGTAGTTGCTTACTGTCAAGAGTCAAAATAGCTCATGTTGTTTTGATTCCGTTCAAGGCCCCTTTTCAGTCCACGGATTTTTTTTTGTCATCGTATGGGAATAAACTGTACATAAGATCACTAATGGCAAACATGTTCTCAGCATTCAGCATGATTTGAGGTATCATTAATATCTATAGTATATGGCAAATTGTGTAGCCTACTTAGTTTTTTTTTAATAACCTTAAATGCTCTAGCACACACCACTAGAATATATTGATTCACACTGACACAAACCTAGAGTGCATTTAATGTGATAGTTGACCCAAAAATTATCTGAACATTTACTCGGCCTCATGTTGTTGCAAATGCGAGTATCTATTTTTGGTTTTTCCCTGTGCAATGCACGTTAATGTTTCCACTTTTATTGTGAGCAACATGAGGATGAAAGTAAATGATAACAAAAATGAAATTTGTAGGTGAACTATGCCTTTATACTGTGTACAATGAGAAATGACAATAGGGTAAATATTTCCTTAAACAATTTTCCTCTTACTATCTTTTCAATCTGTTTTATGGTGTACAAATAATTTGGAACCCTTATGCAGTAAACAAGTTCAAACTACCATCAAATTTCTGGCCTGCTCATTTGTGTGTTTTCTCATGCTGCACTCAAGTGTTTTCGTGATCCCTCCACAGGCATGTGCAGCGCAGGGACTTATTATTGACATACTACAGCGCTGGATTTTACAGCCTTGTGATAGTGAGCCCTACCTGAGCAATACTCAGCCCTGCCCATGCTTAGTAACCCCACCTACACAGAAATACTCACACCTGACCTGACACACACGAGGCCACAGAGTTTAAAGCGACAATGGCATTAAGGATAACAGAACATGCCCCTTAAACAAATAGTGAGGCGCAGCTGCACTTATTTCAAATGATTGCAAAACAATCTAAAACTTTAATCTGAAATGGGTAGGTGCGATATCATTTTCTTTGTCTTGCCCTTTATAAAAATAACCAGCTTGTAATGAGAGGGACAGTGCAGCAGTTTCTAAAAGCTACACGAGGAGCCATGCACACGTCATTGCAAGTCTGTATAAATTGGGGTCAGTGGAAACACCAGCATTAATTGAAGAATCAGCAGGTCTCTGGCAGCTCTTTGTGAGCTTAGGCAACCCATGCAAACACTAATCTGCTAGTGAGCTGAGACAAGCGTAGAAACGTGAGGACTTTGCAGGGACAATAATTCCCTCCTCCCTGACCTCAAACACTGGCATGGTCTCCCTCCCTCCCTCCCTCGAGGAAAATAGCTGAAATGCTCTGTCTTGCATAACCGCATGCTTTGTGCTTTTGACTTGATGTACAACATCTTAACATATCTGCATATGTGTCGGTTGGGGATGCAAGAAATTTATTCCAATTGTATAAGTAAAATTATTATTATTAAGAAAAAAGCACATGCTTTCACTTTTTAAAAAACTTTTTTTTTCACTTTTTGTTTTGAGTAGAAGCATGTAGTTTGTTTGCTATTGAAGGAGATATGCTAACTTATCTATAATATTATTTATTAATTGGGTTAATACAGACAGAACTGACATTTTAAAGTGGGTCAAAAGAAAATGAATATGAACCATTTAAGGCAGAGTTTTCAAACCCCAAAGGGGGCTTCATTAAATATTTACAAAAATATATTGAGTGAGAATATTGCTTTTTTGTGACAAATATATTTTATTTCTTAATGTTCATATCTCCTTGTAATGTATATTAAGTAGCCTATAGTTTGTATTTGTTGAAGTTTTGAGTTAGCTTGCTCACATAGGCATGCACTATAGAAGCTGCTTTGAAACAATATTTATTATGCCGTGTTATAAAAAAATTATTGAATTAAAAAAATATATCTTATAGGGTAGAAAAAGGACACAATATAGCCTACATGATACAAAATAAATATTTTCCATTATGTTAAATATTTTCATAATCTGTTCTGGCTTTATAGCTAGTGTTTGCTAATGCTAAGCATTTTGCACACACTATTAATATATGATCATGCAAGCACCTGTTAGATTTTAGATAGATAGGCTAATCAAAGAAAAAAGAGGTCCTATGCGATACAAATGTTTAAAAGCCGTTCTGCCCTCAAATAGAACGCAAAATATAGGCCTACGTTTGGGTAGGGCATTTCGTAAATGTTCTCATGCTGTCATGAAGCTGTTTATGCGAACCGCTCCAAAGAAAAAGTTGCATGAGGCGGGAAAACGTGATGAGGCGCTACACTGCATGGAATCGCTGACCCACTGACCAGCCTCCCCCTTTCTAGCTTACAATCTGCACCAAAACATAGAATCACAGAACGAAGCGGTGAGGGTGAGGGCGGGGGCGTGGAAATCACGCGCCGCACGCGGCTGAGAGAGCGCATGCACGTGAGGACGATTGTAGGCGCGAGGGATGCGTTCAGTCAGTGGGAAAATGCGCGCGCGCCTCGCTCCTCTCTTATAACCCAAAAGCTCTATAAAATAGAGCAAGCGGCTATATCGAAGGGTGGGGGGTGGATGGTCCGTTATCCGGCGTAAATCGCATCTGGAACCTCTAATTCACCTTGTATGAACTGGTGTTAACTGATATAGGCTGAATGTGTGATGTGCATTTAATCACGAACATGTTCCAGAGTGCCATAAACGTAATATAGGCTACCATATTTGTTGCTTTTCACGAAGAATGAAAATAAAGCTGGCCATATAATGAAAATAATTCAAGGTCCTGTTGTTGCACAATAGCTCACATCACATTTCCAGCAGAGATTTCATAAGCGATTTTCTAAAGCATCTGAAGTCAGTAGGTTAGTAAACCAAACCATAATTGGTTCAACAGTTTTGCATAAGGGACAAAAAGTTGGGGAATAAAATGGTGTACATGCTCCAGTAGTCCTTTTGAAGATGAATGTCGATTTGTATATATCTGTTTCTTTTTGTGTTACGTTAGGATACCTGAAAACATTATTATTGTATAGACTAGAATTGCTCCGCTCCCTTCATGTAAATGGAGATGCTATACCGACCTTTTTTTTTACCAGTATCAGACTGAATCTGCTTATAGGCTATGAATGTAGATATTTTTTCATATTTCAAGTTTCAAATATAGCCTACTGTAGGCTACTGTACATTAAAATGATTAAGCCTGATTTCACTTGCAGCATGTGAGTATGAACAGTATTTTTTTTTTAAACGTTTTAGATAGTAACAAACATGATATTGGTAATGGGACATTATCAGTATCTATCAGTCAAAATTGCAATATTGTTGCATCCCTAATACAAATCCATGTGGGTTGGATCTAAACTCAAAGTCACATGTATGAATTGATGTGTAGGCAAGCCCATTATTTACTTCTGAGTAAATAAATCTGTTTCTTTATTTCCTGTTGTCTACCACTCAAAGGTCATGTGTTCAGATGTTATTATTTCCCTGTCTTTAATGAATGTTATTGTGCCTCATATTTGTTTTCATTGAGTTGAGAGGGTGCGCCATGCAGGCATGAGACAATGTTTCCATCACCTGTTCCGGAACGTGACTGCAGCTTTTGTAAATGAACCAGCCGTAAATTAACATTGAAGTGGACTTGGTTGACTGAGCCAGCATGTAATTGGCCCTTGGCTAACCTCGGTAATGAACCACTACCCAAATCCGCTTAACCGGTTAACCTCCTTGGATGAAGGCTATAGTGCACGCTCAAGTAAAGTTAAATTATTATAAACTTTATGAAATATTGCATTAGTTCCAATGTTCCTCAAGAGCCCACCAACTCTCCCTGAGTGCTGGGACTGTGAAGGATGTCTTTTGACTTTTTTTTTGCTTTTCTATTTATATTACATTTGCATAAACAGTTTGTTTTGAATGTCTCATGATTAATGGCAATACTCTAGTTTACACTGGTGAAGTGTGTTCATAAGCCAGAGCCAAGTTTAACAGCACTCTTATCTCTAGCTTGGACCATCTACACGTGAGTTTGTTTTCAATGCTATAGCAGGAAGTTGTCAGCACATGTGCGTGTTATTAAGCAGATTCCATGAAAGCAATCACAGAGTTCATGACAGCAGTTACAGCAGTTACTCTAAGTATGGTAATGTTTATCTCCATCATTTATGTGATTCACACAGTAGACTGATGCTATACATAGATGCACTTTGTAGTCTGTATGCTGCACTGATGAATCTGCCCAGCGCAATCATCAAAGCAAGCCAATACCTTCATGACACATCCTTAGATCATATATTGCAAACCATGTGTATCATAATTCATCACAACACTGTAAAACCCCTTCCCTATGAGTTTAGTTCATACGAAAGAGCATAAAAACCTTCTCTGTTAACTGCATTGTGCATCTAAACAGTTTAATCAGACAAAATCATAATTACACAGCATGAATATGCTTAATTATGAGCTAAGCATTTGCATAAATTGCCAGAATATTTACAGTAATGATGAATATTACTCAATTTGTTAAGAAGCGCAGCTATATCGGCAAAAACCATTGCCACCAATAATATATAAATAATAATAATATAGGTCACACTTCAGTTTAGGGTCCAATTCTCACTATTAACTAACTATTAACTATGACTTTTGCCTCAAAAAAAAATCCTAATTACTGCTTATTAATAGTTAGTAAGCTAGTTATAAGTTTAAATATTGTGTAGGATTAAAGCATGTAGAATATGATCATGCAGAATAAAACATTATATGTGCTTTATAATAAACAGCCAATGAAATATGTATGCTAATAAGCAACTAGTTAACATTGAGAATTGTACCCTAAACTAAAGTGTTACCTTATAATAATAATAATAATAACCCTTATCAGAGCAAAGCATGCACTGAACGCACTGAATTATTTTCATGAAATTATTATTTTTTAATATTATCATCATTATTTTGTGGTATTAAGCACGAACATAAATACAACCAATGTTATTTTTATTTTTCCTATTTAAAATAATCATAATAATAGACTATATCAGCAAGAAGAAGAACAAGAAGGAATTTATTACTTACCAGGACTATCCATCCTTGATATGCTTTTCAAAGATCCTCTGTCTTCAGAAATCTTGTCTTAGAGAAAGTCTGTTTGTGTCAGTGTGTTAAAGTCTGGTGAAAGCAGGTAAAAAAGTCACGAAATGCCAGTGCATACAGTGAGCAGCTCGAAGTATCTCTCGCACAGAGCATTCGTAGCGGAGCCAAATAGTCGTTCGGAAATACAGTCTGTCACAGGTGTGCAGATGCCCCTTCCGCGCGCTGCTACCTGTCCTGTGTTCCTCTGTTCCTGAGCTAGTGTGAGTGGGTATGCCTAGTGGTGGTGTCTCATTGCCATCAGCATCTCTGTGGGACTGTCAAACTTCACTTCCACTCCTAGCCAAGCACACACCCTTCCACACCCACATAAATCACGTTTTCAGGTAAACTGGCAAATGTGACTGGATTTAGGGAAGCCGTCAACATCTGTTGTTCTCTTTGACGGGGATTTATCTCACTCTAACGTGCCCATGATCTCTAGCTTTCTCTTTTCCTCTTGATCCTAGCGTGCATGTTCATTGGCGGGTGTGTGAGCGGCTAGCTGAGCTGGATGAGTCATGTGCTTCGAGGGAGCTACGTGCTGGTAAAGCCACGCTGCATGTGCCCTCCGCATGTGCCGCGGAAAGCGCTGTCCTACTGACACACATTTCTTTTGCAAAACACAGCGTGAGATCGGGCGACATGAGAGGCACGCACATGTACTGCAGGCGGGGCTTTGCGTGACTGCTGCCGCGCGCTTCTTTTAAAATCTCTTCCGTCATGTGAATAATACATGGAGTCATGGCATAAACAAGAGCATAACAACACTTGAATTGGAGATAAAGTAATATGATAGTCCTCTAGGCTATACAAAAAAGTAAAATATAAGTTACACAATATAAAAAGCATTGTTTTGACCAACAAATGTAACAATCAATATTTTTTTTAATGTGATAATTGCCCCATAACATACGACAAAATGCTCGTATCTGGTCTAAACAAGTCCACAATCTAATTTTATTGTTTAGTTGATTCTTGCCTAAATTTACAGCAAAAATATGATATAGGAGTTTTAGATTCGAGGACAGAATTCAAAGAATGTATTCCAATTTAAAGGGGCTTTGAAACAACACACACAACCCCCTGCTAGAGATAAACAAAAACGTTGGACTCAAATGTGTAGGTACAATTACTGAGCTATAGCCTAGCTCTCTTGTGGCAACTTCCCCCTGTGACAACTAGCCCCGGTCTAGCCACAAACACACACACACACACACACACGTTTGAGTATTTTTTTTTATTTTTTTTTTAGTTTCTTAGTTGGATTTGTTTTAACGAAAGCATTGTGCTCAATTTATTAGAAACAGAGTTTTGAGGATAATGATTTGTAAACAATATCGAGTTTAAACTGAAACAAACGGAAAACAGCGGCCTCTTGTGGTCAATGGACACGCATTGCTGTTTTTACACCTATTAAAAAACTTTTTAGCCTATGCTGTTGTGGTAGTTTTTGAACAAATATTTTGCAAAATATAAATATATATTTTTTTTTACTTGGCATAAAAAAATACATGATATTTGGCTATATAAAATCATATAGCCTGTATTTTTTAAATAGTTAAAAAGGTAAAACCGGAATGCATGTTGTCTTGCAAATTAGGCTTTTTAGAATTAAACTTAATATAACTCGACCAATCACTTTATCCTTACAAAGCCTTGTAAACAATATAAATAAGTCTTATACACTTTAATATTTTCTAAACTAGTGTTGTGCTACTTGTAGCCTACGAAGTTTTAGGTTATAAATTACTAAAATAATCCAGCGAAACACACAATTCCAATTCATAGTGTTTACAAACAATTAAAGTGCGTAAAATTTAAATTAATTATAATGAATCCCTATGAAAGGGTTCTTGTTTACAGTGGGGTTTTTTTTCTTTTCTTTTTTTCCTTGCAGTGCTTTCTAATAGGCTTACTGTCTGATTGCTTGATGTTGAGGCTTTTCGTTGTACTTCCTATGTTGACCGCTAGGTGTAGCTTTAATGCAAGAATTGGCTCTTAAGGCCCTACAACTTCAAATCTTAATTTAGCATTAACCCACACCAAGAGATCACTCACAAACTTCCCTTTCAATTTCTTCCTCAGTTCATAATATATTACATATAAAGTGAAACCACTCGCCCTTCCTCCATACACACAAAATATGCCTATGTGTACTAAGTATCTGAGATAGTTTGTGGTATCAGTAGGCAACAGGAGAGACTAAATGCAGTATGCAACTCAACATATGAACCTCCTTTCAAGGACTTTGGTTGGACATTGAGAAGAATCCAGTCAGACATGAACCTTGCTGTTCTGAATCCATAAAAACCCCTGTTTACAGCTTGTGCGCTTGACAGTTTGATTTAAATGGTACATTTCGCACAAGATAGAAATAATCTGAACAGAATGCCTCGCCTTACGTAAACCCTGTTTCTGTGGTGTTTTGACAGTTGCCAGGGTTAATTGGCTGTGTTAAATTTGGAGATCTGTTCCACAGCAATGAACCCATGACTGTGGGCGACTCGTGCACCGAGGAACGTGTTATGGCAGGGCACGCCGATAATTACAGAGAGAGCGGCAGTGTTTGGGAATCGAACAGGGGCTGCTGCCAACATGCACACAGTAGAAACACCTTGTGCCTCGGGCTAGGCAGACAGCCATCAGTGTCTGTCATCTTTCTGTTGCTCTCTCCTGCCCACCAACACTTACCTGCTCAAACTCTTTCCCTCTTTTATTGAAAGATCTCTGTTTGTGAAGTCATGCCAGATTCTCTGAGGCTGATGAGCAATATAACAAGTTTAAACCAAGCTCTCGCGCTATAGTGTGGTGAAGAGGAATAGAGGAAAGTGTAGATGCGACTTACAAAATGCTTTCAGATTCTAAATGCTTTCAGATTAGGCTCTCCTGTCATGATTTATAACTTCTTAAAAGCTTATTTCCCCCCAAAATGAAAATTATGTCATCATTTACTCACCCCACATGTCGTTCCAAACCCATAAGACTTGCGTTCATCTTCAAAACACAAATCAAGATATTTTAATGAAATCTAAGAGATTTCTGTCCCTCCACAGACGACTTTGACATTTCAAAAAGTTCATAAAGAGATCGTTAAACTAATCCATATGAATCAAGCGGTTTAGTAGAGACACGATCGCTTTATATGATGAACAGATTGATTTTAGGCTTTTGTACACATATAAACATTCATCAAAGCACAAATCAGTTATGATGGAGCGAGAACCAGTGAGGTTTATTCTGTGTTTACGCAGCACGTTTGAGCTTCATCAAGAACCAATGACGTTCATCCTCGTGTTACGCAGCACGTTTGAGCCTAAAATTCAAAAATAAAATTAAAAATAAAATCCTAAATTCAAAATGTTCATCATATAAAGCAATCGTGTTAATGCATATGAATGAGTTTTATGATCTCTTTATAAAAAAATGTAAGCGACAAAGTGGTAGTTAGACTGTCAATGGGGGTCTTATTTTGAAATCTGTTCCCCTTTCCCCACTGGTGGGTTAGGGTTGGGGTTAGACAGTCTATAGGAAACAAAGGGGGAACAGACTTCGACACAACAGAGGGACAGAAAACTTTCAGATTTCATTTAAAATATCTTCATTTGTGTTCCGGAGATGAACAAATGTCTTATGGGCTTGGAACAACATGAGGTTGAGTAATTAATGATTTTTTTTTTTTTTCATGTGACAACTTACCATATCAATCTTACCAGACAACATTTCAAATGTGACAACTTGCCCCATTATATGACAAAATTCTCTTATCTGATCACAGTTCAATATTTCTTTTAAAAAATAAATAAAAAAACCTTAGTTTTCGAAGTTGTAAATAAAACAAAGCTTAGGCCTATTAGAGTACATTTTACAAGAAAATACTTCAAAAAATACTTGTTTAATTCAAATGATGTTTTATTAACAAAGTTCGGGAGGAGCACGTTCAGATAATTAAACCTAATTAAACACACGTGGAGCACATTCAGATAATCAAACCTAATTAGACACGAGTGGTGCTTAATCAACGAGTTAAGCGCTGTGTATATATACAGCAAACTTACCTCCGTTCATTGACAGTTTAACAGCATCCCTCCACCACCCCATCTCCTCACTCATAGTCCTAATACTCTTACAACAACGGGGGGAGTACTCTGGGTTCGGGCAAAATTCCGAGCTCGGAGCCCTCCCCCCGGACAGCACGCCAAATACGCATAATCTTTACTCTGTTTAATTGATGTAAGTGTGAACTCGTGAATTAGATGCCATTTCTTAGTAATTATTGTGACATTTAGCCTAGGCTACTAGACATTTCTGAGTGAACATTAATTCAAAGTCTTTCTTTTTTTCAGTGTACAATGGTAGTTTTATTTGCTAAGGAGAAGGCATTGAGAAGGGGACCTTTCCTCTCGAGCACAAAGATTTGCCTCAATTACTGAATTGCTTCCATATGTGGATCTGGCAGTTTCTCCCGCTGCCCCCTCTAGCCCCTCTCTAGCTCCTTCCCTTCTTTCTCCTCGTTCTCTCTCCATGTCTTTTAGCGACTTCCTTCCTCGACTTCTATCTGTTTTTTAGCCGTACTACAGCCTATTTTCCCGGCTTGCTTTTTTCCCCTTAGTCCCGCGAACGGTTTTTGAAAAGCCCACCTTTTAAAACAAAGTCCGTCTTAATCAGAACATCCTGGTACTTTTGGCAGTGCGCTTCACGTGTGCTGATTCAATTAGCGCGAGAGCCAGGGACAGAATGCGCGTGGACCAGAAAACCAAAGGAGAGAGAGAGAGAGAGAGAGAGAGAGAGAGAGAGAGAGAGAGAGAGAGAGAGAGAGAGTTAGAGGGGGGGCATGAAGGGAAAGAAGAAAGAAAAAATGTGGTTTTACCAAAAGAATTCGGACTGGAGGGAGGCAGCCTGGTGAGTGCAATAGGGAAAGGTGGAAAATGAGAAGCGAAGGAGAGGGAGAGAGCGAAATGTTTTTTGACAGAGGTCGGTTCAGAGAGGGTTCATGGTGACATCATGGCTGATTGTGAGGAAAGTATAGACAGGAGGGCCATTCACCTTTCATTGGACACATATGTTGGGGTGGGCTCATTTGCATGCGCGAATTGGCACTCTGTTAGGTTTTTTTTTTTCGACAACTCTGTTTGGACCTCCGAAGGGCGCTCGCGTTTTTGAGTCGCGTACACAAACATACAAAAATAAGTGCAAGCATGCGCACACATGCAACCGCAGATTAAATATGACATGTGGCTTATACATTTACATGAACTTTAATGCAAAATATACACCACAGCCTGACCCTTTTTTCCCCTTAAATCTTTTTCCAAAAGCTCTCTGTGTTGTTTTTCCCCCGTGTATGTTATTTTTTTCATGTCTGTTGGAGTCTAAATGTGTACATTTTGCCAGGCGGAATGAATGAGGCCTTTTATAGCCGTGCGTTTGACTTTGAAATTGAAAACTGATGCTTTCCGTGTGCGTGTTTATGTATGTCTTTACGTGTGCGTGCTTTTAGTAAATGGACATTTGCGCGAGGGGTGCGCGCGCACACGCCCGCCTCTCTCTCTCTCTTAGCATGTCTCGTTGCAGCACAAAACTTCACATGACATCAATCTGCATGCAAGGAAATAGTGATCTCATTACAGGCATCTTGTTCCTGATTAAAACCTGCCGCAGCCACCAGCCTCTCTTTTTCTGTGTCTTTCTCTCCTCACCCTCCCTTTTTCGTTTATCCCCTTCCCTTTCCATCCAGACCCACTAGTCCAGTCCTTGGCACAAATAAATACACTTCTTAGTGGAAATGTTTGTTTGTTTATTTATTTGCACTCGAGCTACGACAAAGAACAGAGGGGAAAGGCGGGTAATGGACGAAAAAAATAATTAAGTAGAAAGGGGGAAAAATTAATCAGAGGCCTTTAAGATGAGTTATGTCATAGCAAGGAGTGACACATGCAACTGTTGTGAAGAAGAAACCATTAGGAGCGAAAGAGAGGGAGAAGTGGAGTGAATGACAAGAGAGGCTGCCTAAATACTTCTTGATTGTTGATGAGTGCATACCACATCCACCGTATTGGCATTGAGACATGCGTTATTTGACATGACCTATGTGTTAATAACAAACTGCAATGTAGCAATTTACTGAAGGTGTTTCATAAAAGGAATATTTAAACCCAAAGAACAACATTCACAACTTAAAACAAGCCATGCCGTTCAAAATTCTCTTTTTGTTGTTGTTGCTTATTTAATCTGATGGCTCCTCAAAACTGTGACTTTATAGATAAGAGTCTGTTAGCATACTTCAAAATCTCAGCTAATATTTTATGACTGCTACTACTCATTTGATGAACTGCTTATTCATGCATATTCGAAGAAAGAGTCATTCAGATATTAGTATTCCGTATTGAGACTCTATAATTTAATGCCAGGACAATATTGGCTAACTTAATGTGCCCTATGGATTTTTGAAAATGACCTTTCATAGTGTGTAACATACTCTAAGTGAATGAAAACATCCTGCAAAGATTTAAATCTGAAAGTGCACCGTATATAAAGTTATTGTCTTTCAAAAGTAAGAGTCGATAAGAGTCAATGAAATGAATTGTTTTTCAAACGAGTCACAAGCTGTTTCGTTGTGATGCCAAGACCAAACATTAGCATATTACCCGCCCACTTATTGCGCGCGCAGACACCAGGGAAAACTTGAACCTCAAACCAGCAGCTGATTCCTGTGGATACCGGACAGCATCATGTCGAGAAGACGACGATGTGCTCTACAACGTGAAGCTGACGTTGTTATGGCAATGGGCATTTTTGTTTTCTGCACGAGTGCTGTATATACGCGGTAGACCAATCACAACAGACTGAGCTGTCTGGCCAATCAGAGCAGAGCAGCTCGCGGAAAGGAGGGATTTAGAGAGATTGATTAATTTGATGAGTCGTTTGAGAATCATTGAAAATGTGGTGATGTGCAAATGTATATTATTATGAGAAAATTAAACAGTTTTTTTGACCTTTGATGCATGTAAACCTGTTGTAGGAGACTCCAGAACAACATTAGGAAACTTTAAAATAGCATAACGGGGCATTACGGACATTTCTTTTAACCCTACACTGAAAAAAAATGTTTTGTGAGTTCTACTTAGAAAATCTACTTCATGTGTAAACATCTACACTAACTGGTTTTGTTGAAATGAAACCTGATTTTTTTTTTTACTGAAGCACAACTGTCAGTAGATATAACCTTATTTCTCCAGCAAGGTAAAATTAATTAATACGTTTGATATTTTGTTTTTTATATGATGGAAGTCCTTTTTCCACCTTGACCTTGCTGTAAATATACTCAACAACAAATCATTTCCCTTACTTAATTAAATTAATGATATTTTTACACAATTTAATTTAGAACATTTGAAATGAACCAGGCTAGTTGGGTCAAATAAGTCAACACAGGGGCCAGAGTTATGCTTGAGTGCCCACCCACACCCTAAACACAAGCGCTCAAAATTCAATAACAGAAACAACTCTAAATGTCCAACATAACTGAACATTAAACATTAAAATAAACTATCAACATGTTTCCCTTCACTGAAAAACACATAAAATGACACTAAATCCCTAAAATCACTCTCCTAATGCAGTCCCTTGCAAAGCATGCTGGGAACTACAGATCCACTGCCCAGAGCTGCATTTCTCAAAAGCATTGTGAGCTAAGTTGATCGAAGAGGCCATTGGTGGCAATGGCTCTACAATCTAATTAGGCTTACGATACTTTTGGGAAATGCAGCCCAGTTAGTTATGTTAACAAAAATTATTCATTGTGTTACTTTAGCTCATTTTACTTTTAACAATTTATTTAATTAAATTTGTCATTTTTTTAAAATAGTAATATATTTAATTAAATAATGTATTTTGTTTTATTTTTATTTCATTTTATTAAATTGAACAATAGGCAAAAAAATGATTTTAAATTTATTTTATAATGCCATTGTGATTTTTACTTTTATGCAACAAAATGTAGGCCTATAATAACCTCAAATCACAATTTCTAATTGAAGCAAAATTCACCAATCAGCAAGGTGCAGCCAAACACAAACCTTTTCTTCTTCTTTGTCCTTCAGAGCAGATGTCCTGTAGCTGACAGGAGTCACGACTACTGCCCTCTATAGGTCTGGTGCACATACGGTATATACGTATATCAAATGTGTCCATCCTCATCCTGAGTTCAATTTGAAATTGTATGCCATACTCAATTAAGTAATAACACCATTTCCTTGTTTTATGTTACATAAACCTGATTGAATTAGGTTACAATGACAAAATTAGAATTTATGGAAGAATCAGGTGAAATACTTCCTAGAGCAACACATTGTGTGTGTGTTTGGGTTATAGACTTTTGAATGCAACTTGAATGAATGAGACTTTTCATGCCATTTATTATGTTCCTGAGACAATTATTATACAATTTTACATTACAGCTTTCTGTACTTCATGAAAGAATATCTAAACAATCATACATGCAGGGGCATTTTTATTAGGTCATTTTTATATTTACCCTTTTAAAAAAATGTATCTGTGTTATCTTATATGTCAAATACTTAAATTTAGTATTTAGTAATTTAGAATATACAAGACAATTGCACAATTTTATGAGAATAATGTAATTTTAAATACAAAGTATATAAATAAATTATGAAAAAGCTCTATCCTGAAAATAGAGATATTCTTTAAGGATTCTCTGGTGCCTCTTTTCATTTACACAGAACCAAGCAGCATCAGAACTTAGGACAGAGGTCTAGCTCAAGATCATGACAACAATTATTTTTGTAGATTATTGCCCTTGATACTGTACTCATAATTATTAATGTGGATTGATAGAATACATTAGAAATGTTTTTGTGTGTGGGGAAACAGCACACCATACACTGACAAAACAAGCTGAGAACCATTTATACATTTATTTATTTCTGTTTTAATGAAAAACAAAACGGTTATTCAAATTGAAAATAATTATAAAATGATGTACAGAAAGCGAGCAAAGAACATTCCCCCGCTGCACGGACAGTGACTTTAGTCAGTCTCGTTAAAAACTCCCGTTATGATCAATAAAGCTGACTACACTGCACTATGAATCTACAGTACATTGTACAGTCTCTGCACTTGTTTATGATGAGAGAAGTCGTGAATGTGCAGGACTGAGTGCTGAGTGTCAGTGAGCATGTGCTGAACTCAAGTGTTTTCAGCAGATTTCTTCTGTTGACTAATTGAAATGCCTTTGATTGGCCATTGCATTCATGTGCTCAAACGACACGTCTGTGATTGGTTGTAATGCTCAACGCTGCAAAAAACGAAACAAAAACAAACACGTAAAAAGAAATCGTTGATGCAACCTGAGCAGATCAAAATGTAATTCTTTTATAGACACTCTTCATTTATTTTCACATTTCACTTTAATCAGTCGATCAAAATTATTGCAAGAGACAATTCAGTAGTTGCGGGGTATTAGTAGGGACATGTCCATATAGCGTCCCAACTAATTTGGACACCCCTGATGACATCTCTTCTGATGATGTGTTTGCTGACAAGAGGGTGGCACAACCTGTCAATCACATGCGATCACAGCAATAGTAAGCCACAACGATCCAATCAATTCCCGATGGACAAAATCAAGTGCCGTCCTACATTTTTTCTTGTTCAAGACGCCGTTTCACGCTGATATGTCAAAAATAAGGAAGAAAAGACCATCACAACTTCCGTTTCATGCTGACTTTAACAGTATATTGGGCCCTATTTTTACTGACTTTTCTTATAGCGTATACAACACATTTGACACACTGAGTTTTGCATGCTAAGTAGGAATATACAGATTAAAGAATTCTATATAAAAGCAGGTGAAAGTGAAATGTAATGTGAAAGACTGAAGGACAAAGACAGAAAGACAGAGAGATACACAGGTAGTCTGGGGTAAAGAAGGAGAGCAAGAGAGGAAGAGAGAGAGAGAGAGAGAGAGAGAGAGAGAGAGAGAGAGAGAGAGAGAGAGAGAGATAGCAGTCTGATCTATCTTCATTATCCTCCACTCTGCAGTCTCCCAACACAGAGATCATAAATCTCAACCTCCAGCACACTTCACTGACAACGAAACACAAACACTGCTAACCTCTGACCCCTCTCCTGCTACTGACACGCAGACACATACTCACTCAGAGACACGCGGAGAATGACAGCACATACTGTAATATTATTTGAAATGGTAACACTTTAGATAAGGGTCCAATTCTCACTATTAAATGCTTATTAGCATGCCTATTACTAGGATAATTATTACTTAAAAAAACACATATTAATGCCTTAATCTGCATGACCATATTCTACATGCCTTAATCCTACCCAATACCTAAACTTAACAACCTTATTAACTATTAATAAGCAGTAATTAGGAGTTTAATGGAACAAAAATTGTAGTTAATAGTTAGTTAATAGTGAGAATTGGAGCCTAATCTAAAGTGTGACCGAATGATCTATTATATAACCTATTTTATCTATTTTGCTTTGGACAGAGTTTGTTTCCATAGAGTGATCTGCAGATGAAGCTGTGTATTGTATAGTTGTGTGTGGCAAAGCTAACCACTTCCTGTTGACATGTATTGAGACCGATAATGCCAGGTCTGCTAAAATGTACTACTTGCACACTTTAGCAAAGCTTGGTTTAATCTTAGCTAATAAAAATCTGTTGAGTTATGAATGCTGATTTTTTTTTTTAACTGTTATTTGACAGGAAGTTCATATTTAGTCCAGCACAGCCTGAATAGAACCTTTGTACACAGCAAAGTTGTTTTATGTGCAACTGTCCAGTCAAAACACATCAGAATATGATCATATGTAAATATATTGTATATTGCGAGTTCTATTTGATTTATTTTCTAGACTTACCGACAGACCCAAGGCTGAACCTGATGTACCACCTCCCTGAGCTTGAGATGGCACCGTCAAAGAGGAGCCAGCTAAGGTGTGTCTTCATAGTGAGGTTTGTGGGGGTTTCTTTTAACCAAAGCCAGTGCAGAATGGCAGCTTTAAGAAGAACCAGGCAAACGCCCAGAACCACAAACAAGCCAGCGCAGAACTGTTCCATACAAACACAAACTGCACACTGTACTGATATAAAACACAGAAAGCGGCATATAGACGGACACACCCTCGGCCTCGGCACTATGAAGTTTGGAACTTCCCATATTTACAGACTCCCCTCATCAAAAAGATGCCATTTTCCTGTGGACTTTTGTAACAAATTCATTATTATTATTTATTCATGACAACCATGAAATGATTCATCAATGGATGTTAACTGCTTTATGCTTTTCAACTCGAAATGGTTTAATCCAATACATTTTTTATGTTTAACATGTTTACATGTTTTAACACTGTTCTTCCTTGAGTTCGTAATCCACACTGTATAGCTTTGGCACCATTTAGGGTTTTCACACTTTCATGCTGTGTTTTAGTGCACTGTTATTGCATTTTGATGCATATTACAAAGGCATTTTCCCCCCACTGGAATAACATGCACCAGTGAATCGTTCACAATAAGACCGGGAACATGCATCAGTCAATTTTGATTTCATGTTGTGGGGAAACTGTATCCACTTTAAGGAGTTACTCATTGGCATTCCTACATCATGTGCTACTCAGTGCATGTCACTTTGTGAATACATAGAGTTCAAGGAGTGAGAAAAAGAGGGAGAAAGAAAGAAAGAAAGAGAGGCAGAGAATTAAAAACAGAAATTTAAGCTTGCCTCTGTTTCTTCCCTCTAGGCATTTTGTGGCTTGTGAAAAATGTGCTGTATATTTGAAGGGTGGAGTCACGTGACCCAGAGAGGGTTCATGAATCAGAGCGCATAATTATTTCTAAGAGAGACGAAAAGAAGAGAAGGAGGGAGGGAGGGAAAGAGAGAGAGAGAGAGAGAGAGAGAGAGAGAGAGAGAGAGAGAGAGAGAGAGAGAGAGAGAGAGAGAGAGAGAGAGAGAGAGAGAGAGAGAGAGAGAGAGAGAGAGAGAGAGAGAGAGAGAGAGAGGCAGAGAAAAGGAAGAAGATAGAAAGAAACGACCGTGTAGTGTGAAAGGGACTCTGATGAACGGGGAGAGCAAGCTTTTCTTCTCCTCGCGGATTTCAGTCACAACGGGTGAGTTTAACTTTCACAGAACCGATCAAACGATGTTTTGAATAAGTATACCTACTCTCTTATGTCTGTCAGATATGATATAGCAAAGGAGAAACCGGAGTGATTTAAAACTAAACTTGAGTAGGTGCGAAAAGAATGATAAAAGAATCGTATTGATCGCTCGCAACTTTTTGTTCGTTCGTTCGCTACGCTCGCGCGACTCGGTTCTCTTGAATTCATCTAATTGCAGCGCGTGCGCTGTGCGTGTGTTTTCATTTATTTTCGTGCGGCGTTGATGTTTGGCGTGCAAGTGTTTTCTCGATCCGCGATGTGTGTGAAGAGACGGCTGGTTACGTTTCTCGTCCTTACGCTTACCTTTTCCTAGTGAGTTGTACCATGACACACGTAAAACATTTATCTGACTAGTCTTTCTTGCCTTAAGTGTTGTGTATATGCAATAGCCCTGTGGTGTGCCTTACAAGTTTTAAGTGTGTGTTTGTAAATCTGAGATTAATGTGTGCAAAACCCAAGTGTTGTGTACAACTTGTGGTTAAGAGAAAGGTGTTTTCACAAGCATCTCATGCAACGTAAAAACGTTTTTTTCAAGTTAAATATATGATTTAATGTTATAAACCTGGATACATTAAGAGACATCAATGAAGTGTAGTTTAGTTCTTTAAATGGATAGGGGATAACATTTTAAAAATGTCGTTTCCTTGCAATGACAATGAATGAAGATGTTGCTCCTCAAAACGGATGCAAACTCACCATACAGTCCTACAACTCAGAGCCATTTGATAGCGACTGTGCAAGGAGCAGTTATACAAGTTTTCATCCACTCATCATTTTGACATCTGCCCTAGCTCTTAATGAGAAAAGTAGTCATTTGTAAACTATTTGGTTGATCCAATTCACAAAACCAATCTGACTGATTTGTTCCGGTTCTTGAGTTGCCTCAATAGTCCAGACACAGGAACATTGTCAGTTAAAAACTTTAATTCATATGGCTTCCGAAGACTTATGAGCATGAGTCATGTGGATGCTTTTATGATCTTTTCTTAGTGATTCTGCATCCCTCTTGAGGTTTGAAAGCATTCAGTTCATTATAATTACATGGAAAAGACCAACCTGGAAATTTTGCAAAACATATTCTTGTGTGTCCAGCAGAAAAAAAAAAAAAATGTCATAGCGGTGAGCAAGTAATGACACACTTTTCATTTTTGAGTGAACCTTTAAGTAAGGTAATAACTGCATATTGGCGTTGTGCAGTGCAATCACTTTGAACAAGTATTCCATTAGTTCCATTTTCAAGTAACAAAATGCATACACATTCACATATTAGTGTGGTTACAGAAGTTTTTGTGCTATACTCCCTGATGAGTGAACTTACAGGACTGTGAAACTCATTGCATTGATTGCAGCACCTGTTCTTTGTGCTTTTCTCTGACTCACTCTGTGATCTGACAGAATTTGCTTTCTTTTGCTTTTCAACATGTTGTGTGTGAGATTTTCATGAGTTGAAAGGTTTTTAAAAAAAAAAAGTTTATGCCAGCAGTGTTTAATAGTGTCAAAGCCAGACGTGATTTATGAGGTCTTCTTTTAACATGTGACAGAATGTTCACATCCAAACACACATCTGGGGCTGAGGAGAAGTCTGAGCGCGTTACAACATTAAAACCAACAGACTTACTCCACACATGCACAAACAAATGTATGCAATGCTCCTTTTTTTTTAAACGAGAAAGGAATGGGCCAGCCCTATTCTGTCTTGAGCTGTTTATGTCTCACAGATCAGCAACATGAGTTTACAAGAACTCGGACAAAAGACGCAGAGACAAGGAAAAACAAACTATTGTCAAACCAGATATTCACGTTCCACCAAAACCAAAACTCCCACTCTGACTCCAGCGGGACTGTGGAGTCTGATCTCAGCGGCACAGTGACTGTAATGGAATACGGGAGTGTCTTAATGTGTTTGTGTGTTTGGGTAAACTGCTGTCATTATATTCTTGAGTCCATTTTCCTTCTCTTTTGAGTGACAGTGAAATGTGTCTTTTATTCACACTATATCAACCAACGCTAACCGCAGTATTCGATTTTTAGAGTTAATTGCTGGATCTTCTAGTTTATTCATATTTTTTTTTATGATTGACAGAATGGCCCTTTGTTTTTTTGCATGCATGTTTGACTTCTTGCTTGGACCATGTGTGTAATTATATGAATAAATTAATGTTTTCATGAAGGCATGCATGGTTAGACACCACTAGCCCCCCCACACACACACTGTCTGTCAATCTGTCTAGATCCCAATTTTACTTCAGTTTTCATAACTCATCTGGCAGCTTTCTGACTTGGAATCATAAATCCTGGCGTTTATCCCTGACTCTCTCAGGAATCTTGGGGGGGGGGGGGGGAAAGAATATAAGTGGCAGGGAGGAGCTGAACAGGTGGTTTATGGGGGATCTGGGAAGGTGGAGGGGATTTTGTTCTGCACTCTGTAATTATGAAGGAAACCATCAGATCACTATTTCCCTTGTATATTTTTGCAGGTGTGCAGGGATGTATCTCTTTGACTGTGTGCGTATATAAGACCTTATGTCAGGCTGTGTGTGTGAAGGGGAGAGAGTGTCCGACATCTGCTTATAGAAGTTCCTGTGTGTGTCAGGGCTTTTATTAATGTGTCTATGCTAGTGTGTGTTTATACTCGTGAGCGTGAATGCTTCCCCGTGCCAGTGCTACTGTAATGAGCGCCATCTATTACCTTCTATTGCCCTGATTAAATAAACTGTGTTCATCTGAAATGGCTAGTTTAGCTCAGAGGCCATGTCGTTTGTTTTTATAAATCTGATTTCTTGTCTGATTACGCTACGTAATAAACCACAGCTACAATCTAGCGGCGATCATGTTAATGCTCTGATCCTTAACCAATTATTTAACCACAGAGGAATACTGCATACTGCAAGCGTAAATAAGCTCACTGGTTGTGTTCGGTTCCTCTGTTCAGCAGTTTTATGGGTCTTTAAAAAAGTTTCTTTTTTTATGTTGTTTATTCGTTCTTGCAATGTGCCTGCGCTCAGCTTGTCCACATCACATCATGGAACAGAACTGTCAGAACTGTCAGAACAGTCTTTCGTCCACTCCATTTATCCCATCACTCTTTCCATTGCTCTCTCTCGGTCTTCCATGTGTCACAACCACGTCCAAACCTCGGAAGTTTGTTTATTTATTTATTTAAAAACAATACGATTTTAGAACCTAAGAATCCAAGTAACAAATGTGACTTAAACCTGCGTTAATTATTTAAAAATACTTTTTGGCAGGGGAATGTATACAACTTTGATTTTTTACATTGTATATATATATTATTAATTAAAATGTAATAATTAAAAAAGTTTGTACGTGTATATATATTATTATTACATTTTTTATAAATATTTTTCAAACTAATTAACAGTAATTTATATAGTAACAATAGTTTATATAAAACGTTTTATATAATATATAGAAATATTTTAATTAATACATATATATATATATATTTAACTAATATTTAATATTTTTTATAAAATGTAAAATATAATATTTTTGCTAATTAATACATATTTCTCACTCAGCTTACCTAATGTTTTACAATTACTGTATTGATTGTTTTAGTTTAGAGAGTGAATCACTTAAAAAATTCAAATGACAGCGTTAAATGATATGCAGTGTGATTAGAGGTAGAAAGCTCACATGGTTTATTGTGAATGAAGTGTACTTGAGCCTTACAGCTGGGGCTGTGGCAGTACATACTTTTTTAAATTATTACCGAGGGGCATGTTATAGTGGCGTGATAGATATTATGGCATTGTCAGTGTTGTACGGTGATTGGGTGTGAAGAATGTTTGTTGGGTGCCAGGAAAGGGCTCAGTGTCAGACTGGTTTTAATTGATGGGATATGTGACTCCGAAGGAGAAGATCATCTATCACTCTTAATGTTGTGCTACCATTTGACCTGTCAGAAGGCAGAGGAATTCGAATGTGTCAGTTTTATCTCCCACAATAAAAAGGTTTATGAAGGGCTTTGTCGGAAATGACTGCCTGATGACAATGATACGCTTTGTTTAATTTTGCAGCGGTCCAATTTGGCGAGGCTATATTTTACTATTGGTTATTAATGTCGCTTGACAGGACTGCAACCAATGTCCCCCTGCTGTGGCGCTTTCATATGGGGATGAAGAAAAAAATATTGAAAGATAAATAAATGAGTCATTAATAAGTTATCTTTCTGCATTTGTGTGTTTGTATGTGCGTGTTAATGACGTCTGGCCTTTGAACCTTCAGCACTCAGTTCTGACCCTCCTTCTGACCATGTGACCTCCACAATGCCTGGAGGTTCCTCAGCCGCAGACTTTCCACACAATACGTCTCGTCTCCCAACATCTTTCTTCAATTGATTCCACACAGATTTCTTTCAAGGTTACAGCACATTGTGCTGTGTCTTTTTGTAATATCTCCCATGCATAACAAGCAGACAACTAGTTTTAACCATCAAGGTTTGCTGTAAACATCCCTCGGACACATATGCTTGTGTTTTATGCAGGATATGACAATTATTTTTCCACAGAAAATATGCAAGCTACAAGCAGATCTCTTATTTTTATGGTCAGATGATGTGGTTTGTGTTTTCTGTTTTTTTTTTTGGCGTTTTTGTGAAGCATTTAGTACTTTTAGTTTGTGCTCTTTTTAGTACTTTTGGGCAGTTGTGGCCTAATAGTTAGAGAGTCAAACTTGCAACCCAAAGGTTGCGGGTTCGATTCTCAATACCGGCAGGAGACGACTGAGGTGGCCTTGAGCAAGGCAACTAACCCCCAATCTCTCCCCGGGTGCCACAGAAAAAATGTCTGCCCAGTGCTCCGGGTGTGTGTGTCCACGGTTTGCAGAGTGTGCGTGTGTTCACTAATGTGTATATGCACTAACTTGGATGAGTTAAATGCAGAGGACAAATTCTGAGTATGGGTTATCATCATACTTGGTCTTCACGTCACTTCACCGTCACCTTCACTTTTACAGTGCCTTTAATTCAGTGTTTTCTCTGAGAATCAAACCCCTAGCCTTAGTGTTGCTAGCGCCATGCAACACACAACTTAAAATAAAGGTTCTTTATTATAATTGATGGAGAAGAACCATTAACTTCCATGGAATCTTTCCATTGCACAAAATGTTCTCTATAGTGCAAAAAGCCTCTTTAGATTATTCAAATGTTATTCATACTAAGAAAAAAAATGAACAGTTTACTGAAAGGTTTTTTGGGGTACCCATCACCCCCTTTCGGAACCTTTATTTTTGAGCTCTGGTTCCAAAGAGTCTGATTAAGTGAAAGTGTCTTTCTCTCCTCGTTTTTCCTTACTTTTTTTTTTTTTTTAGGAATGGAACAGTTTATACGTGCTCTTTAAGTGAGCTTGATGCCTCTTGTAGAAGTTTCCAGATCCCTCGTCCACAACCCGTTTGATCTGAATCCATACGCCCCACTCTTGTGGCCTCCGCTATACAGTTCCGCTGCCTTTCTGGGGGTGTTTGAGTGTATACGTTCGGATGTGTCAATCCGTCATAGCGCTGATCGACAGCAGGAAGGCTAATGTGGAAAGTTAAAGTACCTTTTAAAGTAGAGCGCCGTGAGCTTAGAATGAAGGAGTGGAAATATTCAAGAGTTGTAGACAGGAAATGAACCCAAACCGCTGTACCATCCCAAATCCGTCACAGCTTTGGAGGAAGAATGGATTGCGGTTTTAGCCAGGCTGAGGGAGGAAAAAAATAACTCACCATCGGCTCCGACGGTTAATGCCTCCTGTGATGGCTCTTTTTTTCGTACTTTCTTATTTGCGTACCAGTTAAGAGCGACTTTTGTGATGGCTCAAATTGTGGTTTTCCAAGCGAGAATGTGATACCTTCGGCGGTAGGGACACTCGATTCGCCAGAGGCAATTCTCTCCTGAGTTGAAATGGATACTTTTTTTTTCCTCTCTAAACACAACCTGCTTACCCTTTTGCAGTGGCAAACTGCAGTACCTTCAGAGAGTAGACGTCACCAGCCCCGGCTCGGCCCAGCCCCGAGGAGCCATGAATCACATAGAGCTGATTCTGTCAGAGATACACAGCGCATCACCCAACCATGCCAGGAGCATTTTCTCTCTCGCTTAATCTTTCTTTCTCTGTGGCTAATAGGCCTCGGCATGCTCTGCTAATGATGTGTTTGTTCTGCGAGGAGCAATGTAGAAACGGTGGTGAAATCAGGGTTTTGGAAAGTCCCGGCTTGTTCTTATAATCCCTGCGAAGGTCGGGTCTGCGGTGGGTGCCCGCCGCTGCCCTCCTCTCAACCCAGAGCGGGCTGAGAGTTTGAATAAGCGTGTGTGTAAGGGTCAGCCAGAGAATAGCAGTAATAAGAGAACATGTGTGTATGTACTTATACATGTGTGTGTGCGCCCCAGGGGCTTGTGCCAGAGAGAGAGAGGGCGAGGGCCCTAAAATGAGCTCACTTTCTGCACAGCCTGCCTGCCATAAAAGCAGAACATACTCTGTAAAACTCTTTGCCGATGTGACTCATGAAAATACACAGGCGCCAAGTGTTTTATTAATTCATTATTGTGTTTGGGAAAATTGTAGGAACACACAGATCCCTTTTCAATCAGTTCCCCTCTTTTCAAATGGTTGCATGCGATTTGGATTTTCCCTGGTTCCTTCATCCCCCCCCCCTCCCTTCTTTTCCACTATTTTTCTGCTTTTTTATTCCTCTCCCTGTAAAAGTTTTTTTGGGTGTGATTTTGATGTTTTTCTCCACTCTCTCTCTCTCTCTCTCTCTCTCTCTCTCTCTCTCTCTCTCTCTCTCTCTCTCTCTCTCTCTCTCTCTCCCGCCGTTCGTCTTGTTTCTTTTCTTCAGCTTTTCATTTTATTCCCAACATTCTCCTTATTTTGTTTCTTGATGTTCTTACTACTGGCAGAGTCAAAAGTTCAGAAGACTTAGAGTTAATGCAAGCCCTAAAACTTTATAGTGAGAGCCAGAGTGATATTGTATTTCCAGTAGACTCTTTTATTTAGACAATTTTGTAATGCTGTATTTACTCCAATACGTACTCATACTTTTTTTTTCTCTAATTGCTGGAACAACTCATTTTCCAAACTGTGATCAATAATCTTACTTTTTAAATACATTTTTTTTTTAACATTTAAAAAAATAAGTAAAAATTCAAAATAAAATAAGTAAATATTTTTTAAAAATAAATAAATAAATGAAAATGTTACTAAATAAATAAATAAATAAATGCATTTGAAAAATAAATTAATTTATAAGATAAATATATATATATATTTTTTAAATAAATATAAAAATAATTAAAAATAATTACATTTAAAAAAGTAAATATCTTTAAAAATAAATAAATACATAAAAAAAATACTAAATAAATACATTCTTTTAAAAAATAAATTAAAAATCTTAATTGGATCTTAATCTGAGGCTTAATCTAAGAAAATATAAACGATTTTTAAGATTTATCTTTTGTCGATTGTCTTATATAGTCTTTTGTCTTGTATATTTCTCTTATCTTAATTGACTGTTTTATAGCACAAAATGATATCTGATTATATTTTATGCCTTGGAGCATTTCAAATCAAATAGAAGTCTGGTAACATTCCCGGTGGATATATAACAAATATTTCCTAACCTTGACTGATATGTGTGGAAAACATAATTACGATATCATTTTAGTTCACAGTAACGATTTCAATTCAGCGAATAGAGCATTTGGCCCGAGAGCGAGCGGCTTCAATCTGCTGCAATTGCGAAGAATTTATTCTGTCCTGCCTCGGTCTCCGGGGTAAACGCGTTGACTACGGCAATGTGTGGTTTTGAATGGTGAGCTCTAAATGATATCTGTTACATATGGAACAGTTCTGAGGGGTCATGGACGGAGCTGGAGCGGGAGGGGGTTTGGGGAAGGGGGGCGATGTGGGCAGGGATGGGTTCGAGGGCACACAGTCTCAGATGAAAACCAGACCTGGAGGAAAAGAGAGGGGGGGAGATGGCAAGGCCTTGTTGTGGCTGGCTATAGGCGTGTGCCTATCTGAAGAGCTGCTTCCTTAGACGTGGCCACCCTAGCTTGGATGCACATGTGGAAGAGTTTACTGTAATGGAACTCTAAATTAGTGGTGGTTTGAAGCTGCCTGCAGCAGTAGGCTGTAATTAACTGGCTCTGCTGAAAGAAACAGAACCAGAGAGGCCGGTGTGTGTGTGTGTGTGTGTCTGTGTGTGTGTGTGTGTGTCAGACAGATGTGTACACTGGAGCCATGGAAGAAAATAGCACATTGGGAGAGACATTTTTTTTCAGCATGCATTAATAAATGCTTTTGCTTTACGTTCTTACAAAATATTTAGGGTGTTTCTTTGTGTGCTATTATGTCCTGGGGCTTTTTTTTGTTTGTTTGTTTTAGGATTTACAACTTCTTATTTATACCTGCATCACTTATTTTTGCTACTTTTCAAATACATTTTTTTTGTATGGATTGTTTTCAGCCTTACACTTTAAAAAAAAGATGAGAATTATTACATTTTTTAAGGTGATTTTCTAAACAAGAAGTCCATATTTAATTAGCCTGTTTATTGTGTGAAAATGATTTATATGATTATATATTTGATTTACATCCCCCCCCCCCCCCCCTCAAAATATTACAGTTGTGGCATCTTGCAAAATTTTTAAAACAATTTTAAAACATTTAAAAAAAATTGGTTAACAGTGTTAATGCTGAGCTTGAGATGAAATATGAGACATGATGTGAGAAAGTAAAATCAACAAACAAATATTACAAATTTCATTGTGTGTAATTTCAAGTCGAGCCGTAAATTTGTCAAATCATCCTAAAAGTGTGAAAATATAATTTAATTGTGTGTATTTAGGATAGCTATGAAATTTTCAAGACAAAGGAGTCGGAAAGTTTATTCCAAAATGTTTTGCAATGTCGTCCACTGTTGGACATTATTAGTAGATAACTTAAACTAATAAAAGTGAAAGTGTGTTTTAAGAGATTCTACAAAAGTGCCCAAGAAACACCCTGGATGTACGTGTGTGTGTGTGTGTGTGTGTGTGTGTGTGGAAAGAGGTTTCTTTGGGTTTCATTGTGCGGATTACAGTAGAGCTGTGTGCATCTCTGTTATGGAAAGGGAGCACAGTATTTCTCTCAAATACTATGAGTTCAGGTGCAAGTGTTTTTATGCGACAGTGAGAAAGAGACTGTATGAATGTGTGTTTTGGAAAGCCCAGGCTTCTTTCCTGGCCAGAGTGCCGCCCCCCTAGTGCCCCCCAGTGCCCGGACTCCGTCACTGAATCAGTCTCCCTTTTTTTCTCTCTCTCAGCCCGGTCTATGTTTATGCCGAATTCATGAGCACGATTTTTCCCTTGCTTTTTACCCTGATTCACAAACCACAGCACTTCCAAAAAGCACTGAATTCTTTGGCTCAGCTCATTTTTCAAAAACCACATTTAAACAACAAGCCGCCAGCACCACCCACTCATAAAAATCACTCAAGGGAGAAGGAACAAAAACTGGAAGGGGACAGCCCAGCATTCACTAGTGATGAAGATGGGCTTTGTCTTATTGAAAAGTCGGCGAAAGAGAGATTTGCATTCATTGCGTTTTCCAGTGCACATATCTAAACATTCATAATATAAGATAAACGTTTTTGAGAAGTGAAACGACGTATATTAAGACATCAGAAATGTTGCCTTCTTGTTTTAAATGAATTTGTTGTAACAGAATTCAGTGAGGATTTCAGAGTTTCTGGATCTTGCTTTCTTCCTTCAAGCATAATTCAAACGAACTGATTGAGGTTTACAGAGTTTCTGGTTTCATTTTTGACCTTGCTTGTCCATGAAAAGTTACAAAAAGTGTTTGTGAGAGAAATGGAATAGAAACGTGACGGAAAAGATGCAGAACAGTTTAGCCACATAAGCCGTCACCTCTTCCTTTCACTCTTTCTCTTTCAGTTCCTCTCCAGCTCTCATCTTCTCAAATGGAGCCTGCGTTGGGGCCTCAGGTCTGTGAGAGGGCCGACTGTAGTCTTGCAGGGTTGAGAGACTGGCAGCACTAACAGAGAAGCTCTTTCTTGTGGAGTTTGGGTGGTTTAAATCATATGGAATAGCCTGGAAACACCACAAACGTCTGGACACCTTTCAAAACGGAGCAGACAAGAACGCTCTCTTTCTCTGTTTCTCTTCTCCTGCCTCAACCTAACTTTTTCCTTACCACTTTATTATTTTCCTACCTCCCCTTCATTTGTTTTTTTTTTGTTCTCTTTCTTTTCCTCCGTCCATTTTTACATATCACCCCATTGTTTTCCCTCAGACTCCACCCTCATCTCAAACACACAAGCGCTCTTTTGCAGTGATTGCTGGGTTGTTGTTGAACTGTTGTGAGAAACTCTCAGATTGCAGTTTGTGTGATGTTAGGGGTTCTTAAAAGATTAGTTCAACCAGGCATTAACATTTTGTTATCATTTATTCCTCCTCATTTCATTCCACACCTTAATTTCAATTTGAACAATGTACTAGTCACACATTCCATGCAATATTACAGTGAATGCAGCTGGAGCTTTCAAAGCTCCAAGCTTCAAAAAGGACGCAGATGATCCGTATGATTTATGCTCTTTATTTTAAGTATTCTGAAGCCATATGATAGGTTTGTATGAGGAACAGATATTTATTGACTGAAGGCCTGGACTCTCCTTAAAGGGATAGTTCACCCAAAAATGAAAATTGTGTAATTTACTCACCCACACCTGTCATTCCAAACCTGTAAGACTTTTGTTCATCCTCCGAACACAAATGAAGATTTTTTTGAATGAAATCGGAGAATTTTCTGTCCCTCCGTTGACAGCTACACAATTACCACTATGTCGCTTCAAAAAGTTCATAAAGAGAATGTAAAACTAATCCATATGAATTGAAAATTATTCCAAAAAAATTTAAGAGACTACCGCTTTATATGATGAACAGATTGAATTTAGGCTTTTATTCACAAATAAACATTCATCAACTCACACATAAGTTATGATAAACGGAAGCTCAAGCATGTTCGCTTGACGTGTGAGAACCAATAAGGTTTGTTCTCATGTGTTACGCATCATGTTTGAGCTTCCTCAAGAACCAGTGAAGTTTGTTCTCGGTCGTCAAGCAGTTTCAGTTGAGCTTCTGTTTATGTACAGTTCGCTGATCAATGTTTATATGTAAATAAAAGCCTAAATTAAATCTGTTCATCATATAAAATGACCGAGTCTCTTCAGAAAAACTTGGACTAAACCGTCCAATTCATATGGAGTAGTTTTACGATCTCTTTATGAACTGAAGCATCAAAGCGGTAGGTTGCGTAGCTGTCATTAAAGGGACAGAAAGCTCTCAGATTTCATTATCTTTGTGTTCCGAAGATGAACGGATGTCTTACGGGTTTGGAACGACACAAGGGTGAGTAATTAATGACAAAATGTTCATTTTCAGGTGAACTCTAAGTGAAATAAGTGAACAAATGTTTCTTTTGAGTCATTCTTTTCAATGAATCAGCTGACTTGATTCACAAAACCAGTCTGAGTGATTCAGTTTCAAATTGGACTGGTCCATTTAACCCACTAAGCAGGTGATCCAGTCACAAGTGCTCTCAAATTTACTGGGAGTGACTAACGAAAAAACGAAGTAATTCGGGTTTGAAACAACACGAGAGTGAGTAAATGTGCATTTTGTGGATGTGGTGCAGCTGCTTGAACTCACTGAACTGTTTTACTACTGTTTATTATTCTTTGTACAAATGCTTAACTTTATATGTTTCCTCCTGAAGGTACGTCCTGCCGTACGAGTGAACGCGGAGCCGTGACGCATATTTGAGAAGTTTGCCAACATTGTCACACAGCCCGTTGAAGCACACGACAGGCCCGACCAGCCTTTGGCAAGGAACCGTCGCCATGTCAGCCAACCGGGAACGGCAGGTGGGTCACATGACCGGCTTCCCACCTGCTGTCTACCCCTTTGCCTTCAATTCCATTCGGAGCCACTCCCCCTTCGACCTGCTGGCCAATAGTAGCCTGTTTGGGCGGTTTGGGGCGGACCTTCCCAAAGAGATGGCAGCGTTGTGTGAGTATTGTACCTGTTCTGCTTTAGTTTATTACATTGTTGAAATTAAGTTACTGAAAATGTTCATGTTAGATTCTTACAAAAGATTTTGTTTTAGGGTGTTTCTTCGGGCACTTCTGAGGCCTAGTTAATTTTTTTCTTTCTGCATTTGAATTTTTTTATCTTGTCTTGGAAACTTTTTAATCATGCCTGCATCATGCTACTTTTCACAAAAAAAAAAAAATCAATCATAAAAATAAGATTTTTTACATGGTAAAGTGCATTTAAAAAATATATATATATGTGAAGCAGAATGAATTTCGCAATTTAAAATGAATGGCTGGTGTCACATTCAGTTGAATTCAGACTAGAATTGTGGGATTGTGTCATAAGTGCAGTATGGATTGTTGGATGCTGCACATTTTGGTATAAATAGTAGGATATACATGCAATGTTTAAAGTAGCATGGTATTTCAGAAACATTCTTATCTTGCTGTGAATAAGTAAGAGGAAAAAGAAAACTGTCTCTTTAAATAAATTTTTGAGCATCAACTGAAAGTGTCCTATAACTGTAATCTTTAAAAAAAAATCTTTAAAATGTTTGCTAGATAGCTTCCCTGGATAAAAGGCATTTTTAACAGGCATTTTGACCCTGTAGAGAGAAAATGTTCAGCATTGTATTTCTAGTGTCACAGGGGGCGCTGTTTTACATCCTACTGCAGAAGCAAAGTGTGTGTGAGAGAGGATAGAGATACAACAGATGGCAGAAAGAGAGAGAGAGGGGAAAAGAGCCATTTAACAGATATTTTATGCTGCAAAAAACCCTTTTTGTCGGTTTAATATGTCAAGTTTACATTTTATAGCATTCCAGAAAAATAGCGGATTTCATAAACCAGCTGTCAGAGTTTTTCAACAAAAGCGAATCTGTTTTTTTATTGTGTTTTTTTTTAGCTGAGGTGTAGTACATTCACTGGCTCTTTAGATCCAGAGTGTGTTGCAAGAATGTGAGCAGTCTGTGGATTTTTCTTGTTTAGACAGTAGCTTAGGGGAAAACACAAGCCACAGACATCTGAAATCTCATCTCAAGTCCTGAGGGGAGAATCTGTGATGGGTTTGGATGGCAACAACAAAGCAGAAGACTATGTGTTCCCCCTCCTCAAAACACACACACACACACACACACACGCACAGATATACACTACTCGGCCTCTCCTGCTGTGCCTCTTTTACTCCTCTGCAAGTCTGAACAACACTCCAGCCTTTTAGATGTCAATCAGTACCCACCCCCCTACAGCTGCCCACCTAATCCAATAGGTATTTACAGAGAGAGAGAGAAAGAGAGAGTGAGGGAGGGGTGATGGAAGCACCTGGGGATGACGTCCTGGTGCGGTGGAATCCAGTAACACACCCTGCTGTGAAAACACACTGACGGATACACAATAAACAAGCCTTCTCTGTCTCCTGGTCATGAAAATGAGAAACATATTTCGCCTTGCATATGCAGACGGCCTGAATACGAAAT
Source organism: Rhinichthys klamathensis goyatoka (assembly GCF_029890125.1). NCBI lineage: Eukaryota > Metazoa > Chordata > Actinopteri > Cypriniformes > Leuciscidae > Rhinichthys > Rhinichthys klamathensis. Next base: position 1,927,098 of record NW_026606682.1, read on the forward strand.
TGCCTTTGTGGTAATCGTTGCAACCTTAACCTTATTTACATTCTTGTTTTACTTCCAATTTTTTTTTGGTCAAAAGGATGAAACTTATTCTTCCTCTGAAACCTTTCCACTGATGTCACTATTGGATAATGTTAACAAATAGCCATTGTTTTGGCAAATCCACATTCAGTCTGGCTCCTTTCTGATGTACAGTACTGTTCAAAGGTTTCGGGTCATGACTCTTTTTTTTGGAAAGATTTTGAAAAGTTTTATTCAGCAAGGATGCATCCAATGACATCCCACTCTATTTTTTTGCTTTTTTTCTGCTTTACTCTGAAATTGAATGACTGAAATAAAATGAGTTGCGAATGGTAATTCACAGTGACTTTTAAAAAGGCAAATTTAACTAATTTGTGAACTGGAAACAATTTCTGCCTTGCTCTGGCCAACTGCATATCCAAAAGCACATTGGGCCCTAAGCAATGCCAGGAATTGGGTGAGAGTCAAGACCACAGAGGCCCTAATTTGCTTTTGGGGACGCCGTTTGACATTCTTTTTAGACAGGCATGTCACAAGTTGTTTTACTGAGCCATTTTCATCCCTGGCTCTGAGACGAGGGGAAAACAAAGGCAGACGAGCAATCGTCCCGGTGCTGTTTTTGCAGGAGTTGGTTTAACAGGCCTCTTCATTGTTGTCAGAGCTGTCTGTCGGCTAGACTGCAAAAATTCCCAGCTCATAAAGGCCCGACAAACTGAAGGCCCTGTCTTTGAGTGCATCTGCATGTTAGTCCTGCATTCTTCCATAGAACGGTGTGTATAATTTCCCAGAGAAGATAGTCATGCTTTGGCAACTTCAGATAGGTGTGTTCAAGCAGATATGCTGACAGGTTCAAGCACCTTGCGAAGATGGGCAGTTGGCACAGAGCTCTTACAAAACTTATTGACAGCTGGCATTGATTTTTTTTTTTTTTTGCAGTAACACAATGATGAAGTGAGTGATGTATGTATATTTGCATTTATACATTTGACAAATATACATTCCCTTGTAATCGAATCCATGACCTTGCCGTTGTTAACGCCATCCTCTACTGTGTGAGCTACAGGAATGTAGTCACAAAATCAGAGACCTTGCCCTTGAAATAGTGATCTGTCTTATTGTGATCGGATCAACTGAGACAGATCCTTATTCCAGATGAAAACTGAAAAATGTCTCTACACCAGCAGTTCTCAACTGTTTTGATAGGGCTGTGAGTACAGGAAAAAAATACAAAAAAATATAAAAAAATAATAAAACTGCAATTAAAAAAAAAAGATTTTTTAAAGTTTAAGTTATTTACAACTTGGATTTTTTTTTTTTTACAGTGCAGTTTTATTGGAAGACGTATTACAAGAAAATTTTAGAAAAGTCTTTCTACATCAAAATATCATGTTTTATTCAATGTGCTTTTTCTTTGTAATAAATTGAAATTAAGTGAAAATTTAACATTTTACATTCCGCAAAAATTTGTGTTTTTTGTTTTAACACTTTAGTTTAGGGTCCAATTTTCACTATTAACTAGTTTCTTATTAGCATGCATATTACTAGGATATTGGCTACTTATAAAGCACATATTAATGCCTTATTCTGCATGACCATAATCTACATGCATTATTCCTACCCAATACCTTTAAACTTTACTACCTTACTAACTATTAATAAGCAGTAATTAGGAGTTTGAGGCAAAAGTCGTTGTTAATAGTTAGTTAATAGCGATAATTGGAGCCTAATCTAAAGTGTGACCGTTTTGTTTTGTTGCAAAATTGTCAGTTTTCCTTTTCAGCATTTGTCATAACAATAATTGCTGGGCCTGTGCAGTTCTTCAGGGTCAGGGTCAGGTATCCGGTTGGTGTCAGGTGAATACAGCCTAATTATATAGGGCTTTCTTAAGATTGATTAGTTGACCAATCATTCAGGAATACACTGACTAGTCTGATTTGAAGATATGTTGTTTCTTCAACCCTACACCATGAAGCAGTCCTGGTCCAGCGGTAATTCTGGTTCTCTCTTGCTGTTTTTAAAAAAAAAATTTAAGCATGCTGTTTAAAAAAAAAAAAATCATATAACACAAAGGTTTCTCTCTCCTACTCAAAGCTTTTGGGGTGAAATATCCATCTGTGGAGCTCTGCCGTTTCTTTGACACAGAGTTTATAAAGCAGCTGTGCATGTGGTGTTATCGGTCACTGTGTGCGAGTCTCTGTGTGGGAGTCTTACGTGCCGGCGTGCAGAAGCCGCTATCAGTTGATCCCTGTCATTATCGGAGCTCTTCAAACAAACTGTTGGAAGCCCATTACCAGCACTTACCATGTGATAGCATCTCAGCTGAGCCCTCAAACTCTCCTGAAACCTTTTACCAATCAGGGGAGGAGGCCTTGCTCCAAGCCGCCAAGAGGGATGTTTTGAAAGGCTGCTTGGTCATTTCCTTTAACCAGACGGAGACCGTGTGGCTCTAATCTAATACTCCTGTTAGGGCCGTGCACGGTCCAGCTGTCTCTCTCGCTCATTTGCCGCACATATCAACGATATTAGTTCCCTTTTGGCTTGCAAGCTTGAGTTTTTATTGTTGCGACTAGGGCCAAGTTGTTGTTTGAAGGCATTTGCATTGTATAAAAAAGAACAGCATGCTTGTTCCAGCTTGCCATCGAGAGAAAGGCAAACATTTTGTTGTTTGGCTGCCCCCGCAGGAATAGATCAGTACAGTCACACACTTGTAAACGCATAAATATGTGCCTACTTACTGCACTGTAAAAGTGCTTTTGTGCACGGTTATATAATTGAGACCATATCTTGTGACGTATTTGCATATGACAAACTGGTTCAAAAGCTCTAGGAGATGTCAAATTGAAACGTTATAGGCACTCATTTAAGGGTTGCACAATAAATCAAATATGATTCTGGTTGGAATGCTTAGTGAAGTGATGGTTACAGCATTCCATGTTTTTTTTATTTGTGACCTGATTTGTGACTTGATTTTTGCTGAGTTTGAGCATTTTAACCAATCACAGGCATGTGTTTTGTGTGCATGAATGCAGCAGCCATTCCGAGACGTTTAAATTAGTATATAAAGCTTTCAATAATGGCCTTCATGAAGAAATGTTTTGCAATCTGATCTGCAAATGACTGTTTTACAGCATAATCACTTTGCTGGCTTTTTGTTTATAATTTCATCACAAATGTATTTACTGTGTCTGTCTCATTTAGTCCTGTATTAAAACAGCAAAAAGCAAAATTATTATTATTTTTTTTAAATCTAACAAATGAAATAAGTCATTTTAAAGCAAATTATATTATGCAATTGTAAATAAATTAATATCAATCAATAAATTAAATATTATAATCCTAATTGTGCAGCCCTAAGTGATCACACATAGAATAAAGGAACATTGAAAGGGAGATGTGTTCAGAAAAGAGGAAAATAGTGAGTCTGTGTCATTAAAAGGCCAAGGCACAAGCACTACATTGTATCAGATTATTTATTTACCGAAACATTTTCCCGTTAAAGTGTTGGCTTTCCTTCGCAGCTGGCATGAGTTTGTGTGCAAGAGGGATCAAAATGAAATGAGAGCTATGCGTGTGTCTGAACACTTCTCCATTTCCTCAGAGATTCCACCATCTTTCATCTCCACCTCTGCTTTCCTGCCAGGTTCCTCTCTGGTCCTTCACTCATCACCATCAGCACTTACTTCTACTGTAAACAGTCAGACATTGAAACGTTCTGGTGGATGAATCAGTTATCTAAGGATCTTATTCTTATTGTGTATTTTCCAATACAATGTTTTTGGCTTGAGTTGAATTTTAAAGTCTAGTTTGGCTGGAAGCTGATGAAGTTGGCCATGAAAGATGATGGAGAATTCATTTTGCAACACATTTTAATTTCTTAGATCTTAATAATAGTAATATCACATCTTAACGTGGTACATTTTCTGATTGAAACAAAATATTCAAAGTGGAAAATATGTAGGCCGGGACCAGAATGGAGCCAGAATTGGATACAAGTTTGCAGTTTGATACTCCCCTTCTGAAACATGACTGACACTCACTTTTGAGGACATGTAGGCAGAAGGTCAAGGTCAACCACAAGAGCATCTCAATGTATCCCAATGAAAACATTTATTTTTACAAATCTAGTCTTTATTGGTTATTAATCACTGTAAAAAAAAAAAAAGAAATCATATTATTAATGAGCATTTGTTTGTCTTGTTTTCCAGTTAAAATATCTCAAATATAAAAAGACTTGTTTTCATAGATTTGATCTTGAATATAAGTAGGCCTATATTTTGTCTAACTGATCTGCCTTGTTTATAACCTTAAGTGCCAGTGCGGTAAGACAAAATACAATTAAATGAAAGATTGATTTTCTGAATTTTTTTGTAAAAATATTTTTGCATCACAAAAAAAAAAAACGAATTAAAAAGTAATTAGTCATTAGTAAAAGTAATTTTTGCAGTGTAAGGGCCGGTTCACACAGAAGGCGTTTTTGCTGTTAAAAACACAAGACAGGTCAGTGGAACAAAAAAAAGTGCAACGTCTAGAGATGTGCTTTTTAAAAGTTGAACTTATTTAAACTTGAGCGCCACATTTTTAGAATGGCGTGTCATGCGCAAAGGTCCGAAATTCACGTCCGAAATTTTTGCACGTTAAAAAATAAATACGACCTCATGTTTCGTCAATCACGCTTACACACTGCCTCCGAAACATTCGTCCGTCATAAAAAAAATTCGGATCGGGTTTGATTTTCTGTGTTTTACGCATCCGTAGCAAGCATTTTGAATGGTGTTTTGACAATTCAGAGCCACCGAATCACGAATACGAAAAAACGCATACGAAAATTTCGGACTTAAGAGACGCGAACGCAACGGTCATGCACATACGTCTAGAGCGTGCTTACATAGAAAAACAACGGAAAAGTGGTGCATTGAACTGGAAAAACGTATTCTGTGTGAACGGACCTTTAATGTTCTAATTTGAACATTTAACTATTAGCAGGATTTTTGAAAGGCTGTATTGCCTACTAGAAGTAGCCTAAAACAATGCCTAAATATATATTTGTCTGTTGTTGGCTAAAATTGTTTTCCTTGTCTATGTGACCTAGTGATGTTGGCCTGGTTACGAAGACACACACACACACACACACACACACACACACACACACACACGTGTATTTATATATATATGTAAAAATATATACAGAGTGCTTCGGTGCTATGTCGTTTGTCATTGATAGAGGACGGTTCTGCTTTTTATTCTCTAGTATGCTTGCTGTCTGTATTGCTGTAATCACACATGCAATGCAGGGCCTTTTGTGTAAAAGGGAATTCATAAAGTCTTTGTTAATATTTTGGCCACAAGCGACTCCCACACTTGTCTGTTTTTTTGGAGAGTTGGCGTAACCGCAGTCGGAGTGGGAGACAGAGTCAGGAGTGGCCTCTCTCTGCCAGGTCATTAAGAGCTCAGTTTGGGAATTTTGCAAATTGTTCACAAATGGAATCTCAGCTCGACTGACTCTATCCCGAAAATCCGGTGGATTACTTTCCTCCCCTCTGCCCCTTCTATACTCCTCCACTCCTATGTGGATTTCCTTCCTTGATCCCACCGTTCCAGGGAGAGAGACTATATAGCGGAGGGGATAGACTGTGTGTTAGGATAAGGCACAGAGTGTGAGCGAGCATTGAAAGGTAAAGAGTGCACTGGCATTTTAGCAAGATGACAGATGAAGATAAAGAGATCAGCGTTGAGAGGGGGCGGAGCTTCAATGTTTGCAACAGGCAGGACTGGGCACGTGCAGTATGAGGATTCTGCCATGGCGATCGGGTATGGGAGGGGCTTTCTAGTGGATTTTGGGAGGGAACTTGTCCTAAGGGGTGTGGCCTAAAAGTCAGGGGAGGATTGGGTAACTTTTTGCCAGTCAAGATCATAACTACAAAACATGTGGTTTCCAGTTTTGAATACCTCATGTCAAAAGTCATGAGAATGCTAAAGAAGCAAGAATACTGGCATGCCAAGAGAGAAAAAGAAATGGCGGGGGGTGGGAGAAAGAAACAGGCAGAGAGAAGGCTTGTTTGGGAGATTGCCAAGTTTGATAAGTTTGTGAAAAGTTTTACTGTTTCTTTTTTATGCGGTGCAGAACACGAGGAGGCTGAGTGAGGACTGGAACAGCCTGTCTTCTAGCTCTGTTTTCCCCTCTGGTCTGGTCTTGCAGTGACACTTGCAGATTCTCGGGGAGATGTATTGTGTGTACGAGTAAGATGTCAGGATAAGATTTCATGTCTCCTCAGAGCCAAACATGTGTACGTTATTGCTTGAGGTGGACGCCATGATAAATGTCCGATGGTGTTGGGATGGGACTTTTGGGACTGAGGTAGTACTGGTGAATACTTTTATGCCTCAAGCTATTCATGAGTTTTAAATAGTTACATTTCAGTCACTCTACTCTATTAGAAATGTTACTTTAAACATTTTTTTTTTAAATGATTAGTGTTTTTGAAATATTATTAACTTTAGCTGTTATTAACTTAAAGCATTTAAAATGCTGCAATGAGACTTAAATCAGTGAATCATTTTTTAATCCATTCTGATTCATTAGAAATTGTGTCTGTGTATATATACAGTGCTGGTCAGAATTATTTGCCCCCTTGGTAAATATGATCAAAGATGGCTGTAAAAAATAAATCTGCATTGTTAATCCTTTTGATATTTTATTAAAAAAAGAATTGTGAAGTAAAAGAATTGAAAGTGGGGGGTAAAAAATCACATTATGAAATAAATGTTTTTCTCCAAAACATGTTGGGAACAATTATTTGCCCCCTTTTATTAAATACTTTTTGCAACCTCCTTTTTCCAAGATAACAGCTCCGAGTCTTCTCCTATAATGCCTGATGAGTTTGGAGAACACCTGACAAGAGATCAGAGATCATTCCTCCATACAGAATCCCTCCAGATCCTTCAGATTCCCAGATCCATGTTGGTGGTTCTTCTCTTCAGTTCAGCCCACTCATTTTCCATAGGGTTCAGGTCTGGGACTGGGATGGCCATTGCAGATGCTTGGTTTTGTGCTCAGTGACCCATTTTTGTTTTGATTTTGATGTTTGTTTTTGGATCACTGTCCTGTTGGAAGATCCAAACATGGCCCGTTATAAGATTTCTAGCACAGGTTGTCAGGTTTGGATCTTCCAACAGGACAGTGATCCAAAAACAAACACGTTGGGAAGAATTATTTGCCCCCTTTTATTAAAAACTTTTTGCAACCTCCTTTTGCCGATATAACAGCTCTGAGTCTTCTCCTATAATGCCTGATGAGTTTGGAGAACACCTGACAAGAGATCAGAGACCATTTCTAGTTTTTGGATCACTGTCCTGTTGGAAGATCCAAACATGGTCCGTTATAAGATTTCTAGCATAGGTTGTCAGGTTTTGATTTTTTATCTGTTGGTATTTGATGGAATCCATGATGCCATGTATCTGAACAAGATGTCCAGGACCCCTGGCAGAAAATTAGGCCCACAGCATTAAAGATACAGCAGAGTATTTCATTTTACACATGGGGTACTTTTTTATCCCTGTGTGCACCAAACTCATCTTAAAGGGTTAGTTCACCCAAAAATGAAAATTATGTCAGTAATTACTCACCCTTATGTTGTTCCAACCCCGTAAGACTTTCGTTCATCTTCGGAACACAAATTAAGATATTTTTGATGAAATCTGAGAGCTGGATCACTCCTCCATAGGCTTCTTAAGGGATCGAAACTGGCCGGCCCAAAAGTTATGAAAGACATCGTTAAAATAGTCCGAGTGACTACAGTGGCTCAATCTTAAGTTTATCAAGCTACGAGAATACTTTTTGTGCGCAAAAAACAAACAAAAAGAACGACTTTATTCAACTACTCTGTAAGGCCGTGATATTTCACGTAGTGAAACTACGCAAAGCTTCTAGGTTGCACGTCACACGTAGGCTCACTATTGGCCGACGCTGGTCATGTGTGTGATGCGTGACGTACAACCTAGAAGCTTTTGCGTAGTTTCACTACGTGAAATATCACGGCCTTACAGAATAGTTGAATAAAGTCGTTCTTTTTGTTTGTTTTTTGCGCACAAAAAGTATTCTTGTCGCTTGATAAACTTAAGATTGAGCCACTGTAGTCACTCGGACTATTTTAACGATGTCTTTCATAACTTTTGGGCCGGCCAGTTTCGATCCCTTAAGAAGCCTATGGAGGAGTGATCCAGCTCTCAGATTTCATCAAAAATATCTTAATTTGTGTTCCGAAGATGAACGAAAGTCTTACGGGGTTGGAACAACATGAGGGTGAGTAATTACTGACAGAATTTTCATTTTTGGGTGAACTAACCCTTTAAGTGTTTGCTGCCAAAAAAGCAACAAAAAAAATTGTTTCACTTCACTGCGTTGTCAACGTGTCCAGGCGCAAGTCCTGCATCAGATCTGGATCCGGCCTGGATCCGGCAGACTGCGGTAAACCTCGGATGAACTAAAGAGACTAATATTAGCGTAGACGCCATCCTTCTTATGATGTAACAAGTACATCAGGATTTATGGGGAGTCTTCCCGGTTCCGGCTGATCTAAACTATGCAGCCTAAATTGAATTATAGAAGTCTATAATGTGTTATGTGTATGCTAGGCCAAAGAGATGTGTTTTTAGTCTAGATTTGAACTGACAGAGTGTGTCTGCTTCCCGGACAATGTTAGGAAGATTGTTCCATTGTTTACACATTTTGGAGCTATTATCACACTAAATATAGTTATGTTAGTTGCATCACTAATTTGACTTAATTACTCCCCTTGACTGGTGTTAGCAGCACTGGTGTTATAACTGATTTGATTTGATTATTTTTTATTTATTTTTTTGACAAGATTTTATTATTATTAATAATTATAATTACACAATTTTGGAGCTATTATGTCATTACTGATATGTAGTTATGTTAGTAGCATTGCTACAGGCTACAGTCGCTCATGCCAGGAATTCTGGAATGTGTCAATGTGTTTAAACATGCATACTTTTGCATAGGACATGCTGTTGAAATTGAGTGTTTTGTGTGTGCCAAAGGTGTGTGTTTCATAACTCAAAATATGTGTTTGAATGGTATGTGCATGCATGTGTGTCAACATCTGCCTGTTTCCTGAGGGAGCTACAAGGACTAGTTGTGGTAATCTGAGGCGTGCGTGCGCAGACGGAGCTAAAATGAAGTGGTGTTCTGTGTCTCTGTCATCGCCGGCAATCTGTCTGGACACATCCACACACACAGAAACACATGACTCTCTGTTGCTTACACTCTGCACAAACTTCCTGAGCTGTATAACATGATACACATATTTAAAAAAAAATAGCAGAATAGGCAATGCATGCTCAATCAATCCTTCCTATAAACATTTCATCCCCCAGGGGAAATTCTCTTGCTCAGAGGTTGCTAATGGAGAGGTTGCAGAGGACACAATGGAGTTAATTATGTTTCATTTAAAGGGATAGTTCTCCCAAAAATGAATATTCTGTCATAAAAAAACCTATTTGACTTTATTTCTTCTGTGAAACACAAAATAAGATATTTAGAATTTTAATTTTAGTTTAAAACACACTTAATATTCAGTAATATTATCGATTTGACTGCACTGAAATTATTGGATGAGAATAAAATGAAATTGAGCTGAATAATGAAACGATTGTCTTTGTAGAGCTGCTTTATACAGTTTAAATTGTATTCGTTTCATAATAACAACAATACTGTTATTTTCTTGTATAAATTGTATAAAGCACTATATAAATAAATTTGACTTGACTTGAAAGTCAGTGGTGTTCAAGAAACATTGGACCCCATTGACTTTCATTGTATGGACAAAAATACATTTTTCAAAATATTTCCTACAGAAGAAAGTCATAGAGGTTTGTAACGACATGAAGGTGGGGGAACTATCCCTTTAGGTCCCAGATGTCCCTAAAACACCTTGTAAATACAAATAGACACAAATACAACATAAAAGGTAGAAATCTGAGAAGCAGTAGGCTTAATTTGCCCTCCATTTAATCTCATCGCTGTCTAGGCGAAACAGTTGAGACATTAAAGAGATCTCCTTTGTGATTTTTCATTCCTTTGAGGCCACACACTTGCAAACCAGTCCTGGCTAATATCACTAATGCATTGTGTCTGCTGTCTGAGGTCCACATCAGTGAGTCATGCATGTTAAACTTAAACCTGATTCTGAGGCTCGGTTTGGTGACTGGACGCCTGAGATCAGCTCATCTGGTGCGGCTCGTCTGGCCTGGAAAGCAGAGATGACAGGGAGCCAGCTAAGTGAGATGGATTCCCAGCAGTTCTGGGTCTGTTTGTCATCGGAGTTTTGTCACATGACAGGAAGGAGGGAATCGTGGTGTGTGTGTGTGTGTGTGTGTGTGTGTGTGAGAGAGAGAGAAGAGAGTATGTAAGAGCAAAACTGAACAAAACTGTCTTTAAAGATGTTCCTCTGGGTTGTTTAAAAACTATAGCAGTGTTGGATGAGTATAAGTTTGAAAACAGAAGGAAAACGAGGGAGTGGAGGTGGTGGAGAGTGATGGAGAATAGCTTGAGCTCCAGAGAGAGAGAAAGAGAGGGAGGGAGAGCAGGATAAGTTGGGGGAAAGTTAGTGGCCCAGTGGGGATTTCTTCTGGAGTTCAACCTCCTTGGCTGGGCAAGGGAGGGAGGGAGGGGGAGGAACTTTGGTCAGCACTATGAAGTTGGATTAAATGTCCAAGTCAACTTCTTTTTTTTTTTTTCACTCTCAGACTACACTGAACAGTTTCTAACAAAAGATTTTCAGCGGGAGAGAAGAAATCGCAGAGTTATAACAGTTTATGTCTCTGAATGACAATACACAGGCGCTTTTATCCATGAGGAAAAAATCAGTTTATCACAGAGGAGCCAACAGTATTAGCAGTACCACAATATCGAATTTCAGTAAGAAGTGTAGCTGTGGAAAGATTTGAGAACAGAGATGACGAAAAGTGTGGTTTGGACCTGCATGGAAAAGTCTGTGATAATTTTATAAACTTCATTCATCTACATATAAATGCTAAAATACATTGTTTTTGTTTAATTAAAGTCAAACACGAGCTTTAACATGTTCGAAAAGGAAAATTTTAAAGTAGCTTTCTGTATCTTTGTTTTGTTTTCAAGTATAAATATATAAACATCCTTAAAACGAGATTAGTTCACTTGAGAAGCAACACTGCATAAGAAATTAATATTAAAATATATTTTCAGAGTATATCTTAAATTAAGCTATTTTAAAAAAATATTTTTATTAAACTTAATTATGCTTAAAAAAAAGAAAAAATAATAATTTTAGACTTCAGCATCTTAATAAAAATAAGTAACTATTGATATTAAATAAATACACTAGAATTAAAAAGTTGATAATGTTACAAAAGATTCCTATTTCGAACGTTTTATTCATCAAAGAGTCCTGAATTTTTTTTTACAGTTTCCACAAAAATATTAAGCAGCACAACAGTTTTCAACATTGCTAATAATCAGAAATGTTTCTTGAGCAGCAAATCAGCATATTAGAATGATTTCTGAAGGATCGTGTGACACTGAAGACTGGAGTAATGATTAAAGTAGAAGTTATTTATTTTAATTACAATAATATTTCACAATATTACTGTTTTTACTGTTTGTTTGTTTGTGTGTTTGTTTAATGATCAAATAAATGCAAATGAACATTGGCTTTCAAAAACATAAAAAAAATCTTACTGACCCTAAACATTTGAATAGTGGTTTATTTTTTGAAAATGCATCTTTAATTAGGTGAAATGTTTTTTTTAAACATAAACCTCAATACCATTTTTAAAATGTGATAAGATGAAACAAAAGCTTAATTCTAAGTCTTAATATATTATGCAGTTATGCCTCTCAAGTAAACATATTTTCCCCCCTTTTTTTCTTTTTTTTTTTAGATATTTTACTGAAAGTTTTGCTCCATCTTAAAAATGTGTTAGATAGATTTGATTAGAATTCCACCATTGTACTTTTTGATCTGTTCTTTTGTTTGTTCTTTTGCCACCCCCAGCCTTTATGACACAACAATTACATGAAGAACCTCAGTGTTACAATTGATGTACTTTACTGTCTGCTCAAACAAAAGGTCCATTAAAGTGCCCTACTCTCTCTCTCTCACTCACTCTCTCTCCCCCTCTCATATTCTCCTTCTCTCTCTCTCTCCCCCCCTCACTCCCTCACTCTTTCTTCCTGTCTGTGTCTATGAGGGTCGCCTAAAGAAAATAAATGAGAACCATAACAAAGTCAAGAGCCACAAGATCAATAAACAGCCTAATGAATACCATTCTCTGCGCATGCCCCGACGTGCTCCGAGAAGGACTCTTTGTTTCTTTGTAAGTGTGAAAACGCAAAGGGGGTTTGGGAAAATGAAAAGCAGAATTCCACAGAGTGGGAGATTGTGAGTGTATTTGGAAGGAAGGGCAGTATGTGTTTATAGAGAGCTCGACCAGCAGCGCAGATTGACAGGAAATGGTGTCTTTTCTTAGGCGGCTGGGCCGTACCACTAGCAGCGGGCCGACGGGGGTGGGGAGGGGGGTGAAGATGGATGAGGCAAGGCCGAGACGCAGGCACCTCTGTTGCTCCCGGCATTGTGTTCAGCTGTTTGCTTGACTTGAACCCTGGTATGGCTTCGTCCACTCCCCAGCTGTTCACTCATTGAAAGCCATTGGCACTGACACTGGCAGAGCTATTTATTTCATTAGGGTTTTTTTTTCTTCAGGTCATGAAGTGCTGATTGCCTGTGTTGTGGAGGTATATGTGGTTTATTAGGGGTAGGGTGAGAAATTTGGGGCAACTAGGATTGTGTGTGTGGGGGGGGGGCAAGAACTTGTTGAATTGACTGGTAATCTCTGAGCTGCTTGTTACATGATCTAGTGTTTGTACACCAAACCCAATGGTCATGGTCATGACAACCTGAGAAAAAAAAAAAAAAAAAAAAACATTTCCATACTTAGAAAAGTTTCTAGTTGTGGTCTGCTTTAAAGTATTTACTCGGCTAGATATTGTGTAGAGTAAAATTTGCCGCAAATCACCACAGTAACATTTTATGAGTGTGCAAATGGCTTCAATATGTATAATAGCTTGCTTGTAGAATCTTGGTATCTGATATAGAAATGGAAATCTATCCCAGCAATCTATTAAATGATTCTGAACAGCTTGAAAGGTCATGCAAAAAAAGGTCATTAGTCAAAATAGTGTGGGAGACCTGAATGCCAAAGTAGATGCCATTTGAATTTGTACTTGAATGAAAACAAGGCTATGAGGAATAGAAGTACATTTCATTTTAAACGTTGTACATCTAATTGAGTTTTGAAAAAATTAAATGTTTAATTTATTAGAATATATAAAGCATATTAAAAATAATTAAAATATATTTTCAATTATTTATCATATTATTATTGTATTAATATTAAATTATACAAATTAAAAAAGGATTGATTTATTTGTTAAATATTTAGGACAGGAACGGCTAACTGTTCCTGTAGACCAATAGACCATCATCCGGGTAGACATTTTTAATTTAATTTAATTGCATGCAAATGATAATAAGGCTGTGAGAAATAGAACTGCGTTTTATTTGATAGGCTGTACTGTATGGTCACATCTAATTTTTTGTATTAATAATTTATAATAGTTTTAATTAATAATAATAATAATGTTGTTGTTTTAAATACTTGATAATACCTCACAGGCATACCACCTTCGGTCAGACGGTCCTGTCTGTCCGGGGTGGGAACCTGTGGAACAGTCTTCCTCGAACACTAAAAGAATGTACTACATATAGCTCGTTTAAAGTCCAGCTGAAAAAATGGCTATGGGCAAATCAAAGCTGCACACACTAGTATGTAGGTTTTATCTGTTTTAATTTTGTTATTTTTTTTTATTTTATTTTTTTGTAACGTGTATATGGATGAGTGTTTTTGTGAAGTTGAATGTAGTCTTGGGTGAATATTGTATATAGGATGTAGCTAATTTATGAATTGACTGTAGATGTAAAATTTTACTTTGTAATGTTTTGTGAGTTCTATGATCCTGGCCCGTGGGACTACGGATGGAAATTAGCCTTTGGCTAAAATCCGGCATTTTTACATGCATGTACTCCATGTTATGTTCATTAAAATGCACTGTCCCAATCAAATAAAGAAAAGAAAAAAAAAGAAAAAAATTGTACTTATTTAGTAAATATTTGGGGCAGGAATGGAAATCAACTAAGTTTGATTGGTTAAAATAGAATCATATGGTAATATCTGATTTGGTTTTGTGATGCTAAACCAGTAGACTGTTGTCAATGTAGACATCATATTTCATTACACACAAATGATAATGAGGCTGTGAGAGATGGCTGTACAGCCCATTCAAGATCCTAGGTCATGTACAGACACACTCAGAATCTGTGCAGAACTCTGTAGAGCTCATTATTTTATTAAATATTTGACTAATTAGATAATGCTGTCAGCTACCAGTAAGATGGATATTTAGGGTGTGTACACACTTGTAGTTCGGTTCGCTTGGTTCGGACAAAAAAACAAAAATGTAGTCCTGGTCCGCTTAGCGTTCTGGGATTTTTATCACTGAACCAAGATACAGAACCTAAAGGCATAGGGATACGTTCACAACCTGATTGGTCGGCTTTTATGACGTATTGCCAATTTTGAGACGGAACTTACCGAACATCCAAAACAATGCTGTGTGCTGGGCTAAATGTGCGTACCCTACATATTATGGTATTTTGACCAGCGGAGAACTCGTGAAGAGCTTATGAAATGTGTAAAGGAGTCAAAACAGCCGCAGGAATCCCTCCGTCACACACACAAACGAAGATCTGCTGCGAGGAGAAGCGGTTCTGATGCCTGTATCGAACTGTGATGGGGAACATCATGACATGACGAGAAAAAAACGATATGCGTGAGCATTCTGTCCTTTTAGGGTCTCATCTTCCTGTTTTTGGTACGCTTGCATGTCTTTGGTCTATGCTGCATTCATATTTCATTGGAACCAAGTTCGTTTAGAAGCGTACCGTAACCCATCTTTTCAGCGGTCTCGGTCCGCTTGTTTGGTGCGCACCAGGGTTCAGATGGCAGCATTCACACGTTCAAATGAACCGCAATCGCACCAGGGTTCGTTTTAATCCAACCAAACTTGCCAAGTGTGAACATACCCTAACTATTTGAATCCATCATTAAGATCGGCCGTTCATTTAGAACAGCCCATGTTTCCCCAGTTGTTTTACTCTCTATGAATGACTAATTTTTTGTAGTTTCATCTGCTAAGTAAGCAACTTCAGCTTTAACCGAGTGTATGGTTCTACCCCCTCACAGCCTAATTTTCACGCATGTCAAATGAAATTGACGCTTTCTACTGACTGTAGTCCATGGGAAGAGACTCAAATTCATCATGTCTTCGTTGCAAGTGTGAAGACAAGCCCTGACATTCCTTCCCAAGTTCATCTTCCTGTTGGTCTCCTGCTTGGCGTCCTCTAGCGCATGGATTCTCCCTGCAAACTGAATAAAGTTCTTCTTTTAAAAGCTTCTATGAGGGCCAGAGGGGGCTTTGAATATTCGCCACATACTTAATGAGGTAGAGACAGCAGCGGCCATCAGTCATTTACTCTGTTTTTGTGGAGACAAAGGCGAGAATTTTGCCCTGGCATCTGCTGCTTGCACAATGCTCACTCTCTCTCTCTCACTCTCTCTCACTCGCTCTGGACTTTAATGTGGTTATGATTAGAGACGGGGCTGAGGGATGGGTTCGGGGGGTGGGACTCATGTGTACTGCAAGGGAAAAAAGGGGGAGGTGCGCAAAGCAAGAGAGCCTGTTTGTGTGCAGTGCGTGCTGAAATATGAATCACAAAAGAGACAAAAAGAGGCCAGCTAGAATCAAATAAAAGTTTGTCCTCTAACCAGATCAGAGCTGGCAATGCAAACACACAAATGGCCCCTCCCTGTGGCCCTCTCTCTCTCTCTCTCTCTCTCTCTCTGTCTTTCTCCACCCTCTCTCTCTCACACCCCCCCCCCCCCCCCCCCCCCTCTTCTCGATCACCCTCTCTCTCTCTCTCTCTCCACCCCCCTCTGTGTGCGCAGGACTGAGGCAGTTGGTTCGCTCCAGTGTGTCTGAGAGCCGCGAGTGCTATGTGGGGCTGTTATTTAGGTCTGTTACAACACGCTAGGAGCAGCTCACCCCGAGCAACCAGCACTGCAGATCAGCCGGAGAGGGAAAGAGAAACAAGCAGCGTGAGAGAGAGAGAGGAAACGCTTACAAGAGCAAAAGCAGCGGGATCAGGCAGCACGTATATCCTGAGTAGAGGAATTCCAGCAGGGGATTTAACGCTGTCGTAGCTGCGGGTGTTGTTATTGTTTTTTTTGGTGACGCGAGGCAATCGGAGGCGGGTGGGTGACAGGGACGCATCATGTTCGACTGTATGGAGGCTCTGGGCATGGGTCCCCGCCAACTCTACGATGTCACCAACCGGGGTGCATGCATGCTTCGGAAGGCGAGTCCCTTCTACGCCGGACTGGACCCTTTCGCTTGGACAGGGACGGCTAGTGTACGCTGTAAGTGCCTTTTCTTATTCATTTAAACGGGGCCTCTGATCTCACGTTGACCCTCGGTGCCAAACGAACCACTCGAGCTGCATTTATCAAGCTGCGTTTGAGATGCTGTTTGAGTCGATCGCTTTCCATGATTGTCACGAACAGAGTCTGGTTTCACCAACAGTGTGGGTAACCTGATTTTTGACCTTGTCAGTTGATGAAAAGTTAAACAGAAAGGAAGTAATGCGAGAGGGAGAGATGAAAGAGAGAGTGTTTGAGAGAAAGAGAGAGAGAGAGAGAAGTGGGTGGGGGGGGAACCTGACACTGTGCTATAATTTCAGTCATGCAGATTGCATTTGTCTTCTTTACTTCACAATTGTGCCTGACAGCTCTGGTATCCCAGCATGCCTGACCACGGCTCAGCCCACACAACAGCATCAAACAAGCGTAAAAGTGAAAAAAAAAAAAAAAAACGTGAGGGACATTACTCAAGTATGTGTCACTGATGAAACTCTTAGATTGGGAATTGGAAAGCGGGTTGGGTGATTAGACTGTGACAGGAATCCAAATTGCAAACGGCATGAAATAAATAGTAAAGAATTGGCTTAAATATACTGAGTGGAAAGTTTAGTAAGTATGAGAGCTTGAAACCTGGACAGCCTTTCGTTTTTTCTCTCTCTCTGTCTCCATTTCAATCATTTTATTTTTCCTACCTCCTTTCCAGACTTTAGACAGCCTTTGGCTCTAAAAACAGTCCTGCTTTAGCAAAACTGGGGTCCATAATAATAGGGGACCAGACTGAGAGAAAGGGAAAACAAGCAATACTGCAATACAATGCGACACTGAGGGAAAAGAACTCAGATGTTCAGATCTGTAAACATCGCCGTTACCCTTTTCCCAAAATGCACGCCGCTCTTGTTGTTTTCCATTTGTATTTGTCGAAGCTTCTGCTTTTTGTTCCTCCTTCTCGGCCTCTGAGGGCAACTCATCTGTCTTCATTAATCGTGAAAGACACCAACGTTTCAGTGGCTGTCAGCCACACTGGGTTCTCTTTAATGAAGACAGATGCCCTGTCTGAGCTCGACCCGGAGGGGAGGGGAGGGAGGGAGGTCCATAATGCCTCTTCTCCTTGGCCAGAGCCCTGATGATAACAAGATGAAATCTGTTTATTTAATCAGTCATGTCTCACCAACGCTACACAAGCACACAGTCAGGGCCCACGATGGAAAACGAGCCCTCCGAATGCGCCACTGCTGCATCTCGGATTCTGTTCCTTCGTGGTTCCAGCAAATAGTGGATATCGAGAGGCAATTGGACAGATCCTGCTGCCCTCAGGGAAGAGCAGAAGCGGTGTACTGTTACAAGCCACCATGCCCAGTAACCTCTGTAAACAAGACTAGTCTATCCGACCACAGGATACACTCAGTAGTTGCCTTTCATTGTCCTCTTTGACCAGATTAATCAATGTTTTAGTTCAGTATTACAGGCCAGCTGCAATGCATTTTGGGTAATCTTCTCTAAGACTTAAGTTTGTCTCACTGTCTCTTAAAGTTTCATCTTTTTTTGTGTCTTTATTTGATTAGCGAACATCAAAAGGGTGTAGGGAGACATTGCAGGCCAAGACTCGAACCTATGTTGCCCACATGAGCACCATGGCTTAATACATCTGGGGGATTTTAGCACTTTTTCTACACTTTAGACTTTGTGTGATGTCTTCATAAACTATAAACATTCTGGATTGTGCTGGTCATGTGACTACAATACTGTTCAATAAATTCAGCAAGAATGCATTAAATCAATCAAAAGTGACAGTAAAAACTTTATTTGAGTTCTATTTCAAATAAACTCTGGTGTTTTGAACTTTCTATTCATCAAATAATCCTGAAAAAGATATTAAGCGGCACAGCTGTTTTCAACATTAATAATAATATTCAAATTATTAAAGGATCTTGTGACACTGAAGACTGGAGTTCTTGGAGATATTACATTTTAAAATATGTTAAAATATTTCACAGTCTGTTTTACTGTATGTTTAATCAAATAAATTAAATAAAAAACCATAGTGAGCATAAGAGACTTCAAATGTTTTCAAAGACATCTTACCGACCCTAAACCTTTGAACGTACATGGATATTCTTATGTGTTTGATATGCTAATTGTACATGTGTTTATTGCATTTAGATGTTTTGCTTTTATTTTCACAACAGAGTGATTGAAATGTGCCAGTGTTTTGGTTGGTAATGGCTTCCAGGAAACTTGAACCACACAGTAAACCATGTTGACAATGTAGGGTCTTCACTTGCATTGCCCTGCACGATTCACAAAACCACTGCTGCCTGTTAGAGGTGAAAAGCAAGATAATCTCAGGACACTGTCAGTGTGGCCAGTCTTTCCTGTTTTTATGTGCAGCAGTTCAAGACCTTTGCAGTTTTAAAAAAAAAATCAATGTCAGAGGTTATGGAGAGGCTTTGCACGGGCCAATGTCGGCTCTCGTGACTATGTGAGCCGCTGTTGTTCCATCCCTGAAAGGAAAAAGAGCCGAAAGAGCTTTTTTATTAAGCAATCTTTGAATGTATTGAGCCATATGTTACAAAAGGGGAAGTACGCAGGTGATTTAGTAATCTATACCTAAGAAAGATAGCATCACGTCTGCTCTTGATTTCCCTTTTTTATTTGCTAAGAGGTTGCTTATGATGTGCAACACTAAAATTTCACCATTTTGTTCGATTTTTGTGAAGTTTAATTTACTACTCTTTTGAGATTTTGCTGCGTTAAAATGAGGACTATAATTCAGGATTGTCTTCCTGTCCTGATCACTCGGGCCCATACACACACACACCATTGTTTTCTGCAAAGTGTGCTGTCCGCATCAGAGTCTGATAAGCTCTCTGAAACAGAGCTGTGCATGAAAGACAGGGAAATGAGGGCTTCCTGTGTCCGCTGTCACATGTAGCCCTCTCTCATTTTTTGTATTAATGGAAGAGCTCAATTATTTCGTTATAATTACAAAAAGATTCAATTAAAAGATTAGAGCACCCGACGAGGCAGGAGAATAAAAAATGATCCTTGATTGATTCGATGCTTGTGGGTGTGTGTGTGTGTGTGTCAGCGTGTGTGTTCTGTGTTGGAGGAAACAGGAAAAGTGGTGGCTGTGAGGGGTTCACACTGATTGCCTCCCAGTCCAACAATAGAGAGATACTCTGTTAGTACTCAACAAGCCATGAATAATGCTTTTACTTGTTAACTTGTGTTATTCAATCTTGCACTTTATTCCGAGGACGTTCTAGCCCATAAGCAAGTGTCCCTTCTAGCTTTTGGGCTAAGGAATATCACTTCTGATGTGTTTTAGCCCTCAGTGGTATTTTTCTGTGGGATGTCCTAATAAACTCTAAAAATATTCACGCTTACACAATTCTGTACAGGAATATTTAGTGTGGCTTGTAAATGTGCAAAGTAAGGATGTACTGATATAAAAATTCTGACTGATAAGCCCATAATTATTTTCATGTTATGGCCAATAACTGATTGATCAAATATTTTGTCTAAATAAATCTAAAGTATAACACTAAAATCAGTCATTTTTAAATGCTACAAGTAAAAATCACATCTTTATAGTGTACAGTATAAAAATGTATATTTTGCCAAATATTACAGTGTTATTAAATTATTAGTGAGTGTTAGATGACAACAAAGGTGATCTAAAAATAGTGGAAATGAGCATTCACAATTACATATCGAATGCACAACGTGAGTTTTCAAATGTCGAATCTCATAAGACCCACAGTGTCTGTGCTGTCATTTTGTGCTTATATCTTGTATGTCTGCACCCATGAATTATGCATAAGGTGTTTCGGTGTGTTTTGATGATTTAAAGGTGGTGCAGTAGCTGTGTGTGGATGGCCGCTGAACCCTGTCTAAAAGGGAGTTGAAGGCAAACCCAAGAGAGGAGGCCTGACGTGGCCGCTGAGATTCCACAGTGTGCCGCTGGAATCCATTTGCTGCTGTAAGGGCAGTTCATAATATCCCGGCAGGGTCAAGGAACTGTAAATAAGAGAGATCCGCCTCGTAGAACAGCAACAATGACTGTTTTGCGCTGCTTGAGGGATGGGTGAATTTTAGACCTTGTGTGAAATGTTGAGACAGTGTAATTGATAGAACCAAAACAAGCTCATGGTTCTGTTTGGTTCAAACAATTAGGGTGAGTTCAACACCTTGTTGTAGATTTTAGGACTACCTCGACGGTCAGGCCACGCCATTGCACAGTCCAAATTTGTTCCACGTTCTATTCAGGAAGCATTGCTAATTAGCTAATCTTTCCTCTTCACTTTCATGGGTCTCTGAGAGACACAAACAAGGCCAGGCATCATGGGATTGAAAACTCTGGGTGAGGCTCAATGGCTGTCATAGTTTGGACATCACCTCCCTTTTGTCCAATGATTTAGTGGATGTTTACTGAGTGCTCCAGAGCCTGGTTGGCAGTTTGTCTCTGGGGGCGAGGCGTTGGCAGGATCTTTGTCAGTCTGAAACCATGTGTGAGCTCAGTGTGAGGAGAGAAGTTCTGTTACCAGTGTGTTGTTGACTGACGGCTTGGCTCCGTCGTTACTAGGGCTCAATGTTATGTGAAAATGTTGGCCGAAAATATAGCTCAACCCCCACTATGTTTCTCGGCAGAGGTGGCCGTAGAATCTCCCCGTCAGTTAATCATTGGTTTTATCTAAAATGAGAATCAGGTTGAGGGTCTAGCAGCACTGTTGATGAGGTGATGCTTCTCATGAGACATTGATTCTGGTATTGAGTCTTGTTTCATTGTTCAATGTTATCTCGATGCTTTTTGATACTTGGAAAATCTGCACATTGTTGTCAAGCCTACAATGCGATAACAATACTTTCAGACTGATATTATCAGTGGTTTCATGTACGCTTGTAGCCCTTCTCACAAAAAACATCCTGTTGTACGATAGCTCTAGGGACGGGCAAGGCTGGTCAGCTAGTATTTCACTAACTGAGTTAATCTAGACTTTTTGTTTTTGCTTTGGTATTTGGTTTTTATCTGCAATGCTTTAATGGGGAATTAAGACACCTCTGAGATTTTTACGTGCTGTGGTTTAGCATGCTGAAACTGTCAGTAGGGTAAAACTCTCTGAGAGAAGTTTCCCTTTTAAATTCATCCGCTTCAAAGCACCATCTCTGCTGCCATCAAAGCACTGCTTGAATTACCAATTTATCACCTTTGAATATAAATTTTAAGACATGTTAAATAATATAAAAACACATTCATGTATTTTACTTGTTTTATTTTTTATTTTTTACGTGTACATGCAGATCGAGGTGAAAGGCCATCCTAAATCAGCCATAAAAGATAAATGGATACAAGAGCTCAAGGATGCTTGTTAGGGCAGACCATCTGTACTTTACCCCCACACATCCATCTTTTTAAACGATCATCTGCTGTCTGAAGACTCAGTGCAGTGTTTAGTATGAGCAGAGACGACACCGTCTGTCTGGTGGATGATGTCTACGGCTCGGCTGATCTACGCTCCGTTTAGAAAAGCTGTGTTGGCTCTAAATAAAAAGTGCATTGTGGTTTAGATTTGTTTCTCAAGGTGACTTCCTTCACGATTACGGGTGAGATCTGTCTGTTGCTCTCCGGGGTTTCAAGAGGACATCAAACCGCATGCAGTATTGCTCTGAAACTTCGCAATTGCCAGTTTCCACGAAGTGTGCCCATCCACACCCTGACATCTTGGGCAGTCACAGAAGGCGTGCTGCCACACTAGAGTGAAAAATTCCACACACGTAAGCACACATCATATTGTAATTTCCCCTATAGTCAAAGCAGAAGTTTCTCACAGACTCGCCCTTAGAAAGAACAGAAGTGTGCCAGGCTGTTGGACTGATAGTGAAAGAGCCAGTATTTATACACAAGAAACCCTCAGCTACTATGAGCATCGACCGCAAATCATTTAGGCAGCAGGAAGCCACAACTCTGTTGGGCCCATTCCTTATGCAAAGCAAAGTTTAGCATTGAGCCTATGCAATTACTACACAAGTTGCTTGCTAATTAGGCATCAGGACAATTTGTTGAAACCCAAGCAAGTCCAAAACTTCTGCAGTTTACTCCAAAACTTAATTTTGCAGGATTAAGGTGGCAGTCTTTGTAATTTGGCTGCTTCTACTTTTGTGGTTTCTATTGTTTGGGGAAGGAAGCAATAAGAGCAAAACAAGGAGCTCCTTTGCCCCAGTTCTAAGCCGAGAGACACTTCAGGCTGTGACTCAAGCTAAGTTGCCCGTCTCAAAGCAGGTGAGCACAGACAGATGGTGAGAGGAAGTCTTCAGGGACCAGAAGATCAAAGATAATGGTTAGATGAGGCTGTCTCGCTGCCTGTTGGCTTGATCAATGGCTGTGTCCATGGAGGATGCATCCAGCCATTGGAGTGGAGAGGAATTAGAGGAGACACTCTCACTCAGGGGTTGACAGCACAGATGAAGCCTGGTAGGGGTGCTGGAGATTCAGTGGAGTTGCAAATTTGGATGTCTGTACCAGGAATCTGTCTCCTCTGAATCAGGCCTTCATTCCCGGTCTTTGTGCGCTGATTACCCCCTCACTGTCTGTTTGGATGGAGTCCTACTAGAGGAATAGGACAAAAGTCCCTCAAATGGTTTGCTAAATGGGCTGTGTTTGGAACTAGTCAATGAACTCTTCATTTGTTCTTTTCCAGCACTATTTTGGCTGTATGGTTCTTTAGAGATTAAAACAATTTCTAGTGGTTCTAGTTTCTTTGAAAAAACAAAACAAAAAAAACAGAATAGATGGCTTCCTAAAGAACTAGGGAAATAAAAAGGTCTTTATGGAGGATTCCCTATGGCTTTGGGCTATAAAAACCTTTTTGATTCTAATTGAAACTTTTATTTTTAATTAATTAGTCTTTAAGTGGACGCTTTTATCTAGAGCAGCTTGCATATTGCAAATTACATTTATTATAGAGACAAGCCCCTGGAGCAACCCAAGGTTAAATTACTTGCTCAAGGGCATGATGGATTCAAGTAGAAGATCAATGGAGTTTGTGAGGCTTAAACCAGCAACCTTCTGGTTACCGGACCAGAAAAAAAAGACATCTTTGGTATAATAGAGAGACCACTATCTGTGTAAGCCATAGTTGAAAGGGTGTCTGATTGCCTGTAATCCAGGAAGGACTCAAGTGTGGGCGATTGATTCTCTGAGTCCATTGATGTGTGAGCGCCACTCATTCAGGGGTCTTTCAGGCCAAATGCTGGCTCACCTTCATCCAGACATGTCTTAAATGGGATCTATGAGATGCTGCCATGTAGGAAGTCAGCATTGAATGCATATTGAGGGGAGTTTAAGTTTAAAGGGATAATTCACCCAAAAATCATTGACTTTTTTAAATCTACAGAACACAATCCATACACTGAAATGAGTCCCCATTGACTGGCAAAATAAAAATATTTAAAAAATGTGTTATTCCAGTCATACCTGTTCTGAATGACGTGATGGTGAGTAAATGATGACAGACTGTTCATTTTTGAGTGAACCATCCCAGCAAAGAAGGCTGCTCATACCTGCTGCCCTTTCGCTCACCCTGTGTGATGGCGCTGGCCTACAGAAGACCTAATCCTGGCCGACTCAATGACTGAGAATGTTAACTGCATGCATATGTCTTCATGTATGTATTCTTGCCTGTGTGCTGGTTATGACATGAGGGTGTAAATTCCTCCAGCCTTGTCCAGTCTGGGGTGCATGTAAATCTTTCTGTCTCTCTTTTTCTGTCTTTCCCTTTGAGCCATCTCTTGGATGGCTGCCCAGTTTTATCACAGGGCTTCCTTTCAGAAAGGGCCTTACTGCAACAGGAAGGACTCCTCCTTTTTTACAGGCCTGGGATGAAGCACATGAGAGGGAAGGATAGAGGTAAAAAAAGTAGAAAAAGGGGAGGAGAGGAGGGGGAGATCAGGTAATGAGCTCACAGACAGCTGTTGCAACTGCTACTGCTCAGCACCTTTAATAAAAGCACACACACACACACACACCTCTCAGCTCAATAACTAACACATATGTTGTACCGCATCTGTGCAGAGACTAAATTATTTTAAACTGGCCTCCCTAAGTAATTTTAAGTAAATTTTATTTCTTATTTTGTCGATTAGAGGGTGTATGGATTTTTTGGTGTTATTTGGTGCAATTAGCAAATTTTTTTTTTGTCTTTACATGAAAATAATTGTCAGCTTATTGGCATCAACCAATTGTTTTTATTGATTACTGAGAGTTTTTTTGCATTCAAAATCGTTATTATTTTTCAGTAGCATTTAAAAAAAATGTTTAGTTTAGTTAGTAAATTGATCATTTTGCCATTTACCAAGTAATTGACAAAATATTATCTGGAAACTGTTCAAATCTTAGTTTGAACGATTGTTCCTCTGAGCACTTCAAATGTTTTATTTAATTTGTAAAAAATTTTAAATTTAAGTTTAGTTTTCTTGTGTTCAAAAACATATTCCATTAGCCATTAGCATTAGCATTGAATTATTATTATTTATTTTTTGGCTCTTAAAGTCAATTTGCCAAATAAATGGCAAAAATGGCTGTTTCTCTCAATACATCAAAAAAATTCTCTCACTGCAATATGTGAATTTAGAAATGTCGAAAAACAGCTTGCGATAAGATAAAGCCTGCAATCAGTGAGAATACATCCAGCGGAAAGAAACAGTGATGCGGTGGAGAGGAAGGAAATGGGGTTGTGTAGTATAAGGAGGTACGATGACAACAGCATGTGAGGAGGATCTGGGTGATGGCAGGAAGCCGTGGGCAATGAGACACAGAAGCAGAGAAAGAGCCATGGTCGGTTCCCCTCATCAGGAAGTTGGCAGCCAGGAGGACTGTGTGTCCTTGCCCATCAGGCACCGCTCGCAGAGAGGGGGCCCTGCCAGTCAGTCTATCAATCACACCGCTCCAAAAAACCTGGCCAATCTGTGGCCCGTCTGCCGCACTGGCTACACGCACAACAAAGCAGTCTGTCCACCCAACTCTGCGGTATGGGGTTGTAATTTGAGGCGAAGCAAAATCATGGAGTTTTCAGTGGAGGGAAGCAGGATTATGTTCTGAGAAATGCAAAGCGAGCGACACGCAAATACACGCCCAACACGCTGAAATACTTAAGAGGAATTGAGACGCAGAGAACTATATTTGCAAATCAAATGGGAGTCTTTAGAGACACTCGTTGGACGGGCGCCCATGCAGAACTGAACACACACATGCTCACATGCCAAGACTAGATTTGGGAACAGTGCTCCACTGAAGATTCAATCACACCCTCAGTCACGTACACAAAATCTGCTCTTCTATTGTGAAAGAATAGTTGTTCCGCAGCCAATGCGTCATATGTGGCTCAGCTAAAAGTAGTGTTGCAACACTTAAAACACATGAAGCTGACACTTGTTATTTTGTGCTTTTTCTATACTTGTGATTGTTAGACTTCTAGACTGAACCAAAATAAAGAAACTCAAAGTCACAGCTCGCTTCCTGTTACCCATGAGGCCAACCCAAGTTGTTTATTGTTACCAAACTCATTTTTTTATGAAATGGGTTTGAACCAAGACTACTCTTTTCGGCAAAAAATGAAATGTTTATAGTTTGTATGCATGTGCATCTGCACGGCATTGTGGATATTATTGACCCTTACCCACTAGATCTTAACCTGTAAAAAAAGATTTTTTTCAGGTGACTTAATTACACGTTATACATGTACATTACTTACTATAGTGATAACAGTAAATTATGCAGAATTACATGTAACTAACCCTAAACCAAACCCTAACCCTAACCGTAACTCCATAGTAAGTACATGTACTTAATTAATATTACTCAGTACCTATTTGAGTTAGTACAATGTAACTGTCACCTTAACCAATAAAGTGTAACCAAGTTTGAAGTTGCAAGTTTTTCTACTTCAAAATTTCACATTTAATTTAGTGTTATTTGCTGTTTCTTTTGTAATTGTTTGTGAAGTTGACTGGCAATTTCTGATTTTTTTCAGTGTACCTAAATATAGATGTTATTGATAATATTTTTCTTAATATTTTTCATTTTATTTTGTTAATTGAACAGTTAAACGTTTTTTTTTTAATAAATATTAAATATTTTATTATTTATATTATTTGCTTATTATTATTTACTAAATATTTTAAATGTAAAAGTAAATTTTAAAAATATGAAATAAATTATACTTTTAGTAATACAAATAAATATTTATTTATATAAATATTTAAATGCTTTTGACACCCCTGTTTTGTGTATGTGTACATATTTTGCCAGCATAGGATCATCGTGTGTGTGTGTGTGTGTGTGTGTGTGTTCGGCATATATTGTGTGTGTGTGTGTGTCTGCTTGTAGATATGGCTGTTTTCCTACCACAGGGGCACTTTGTCTAGGTTGACACTGGGATTAGCATAGGAAGGTCCACCTGGAATACCTATGTACAGAGGATACAGAAAGACCAGTTCAGGACAGAAACACAATACCAGGCAGGAAATGAGCAGCATCTACTGATAACTGCAGTCGGCCTCTACCTGTCCCTCCATCAGCAGCCATCCTCCCTCTGCCTTCGCATTGTGATGCAAATCAAGTCCCTGGCTGGAGAGCTGATAAGGAGGCCTCTCATTTCAGAGCGCTTTGTTTCCCTAACAGAGGAGAGCTTAGCAGAGAGGGCCTCCGGGCTGACACAAGAACCCATCCCATTGTGCACCCCGGGAGAAGTGTTGACTGATATTTGGGAAGAGGTGTTAGAGGGAGGGAAAGCGACCGGGGTTTTTTACGGCAGGAACCGTCTCGGGTTGTTGAGAGATCCTGATGGATTTTGATCCCCCTCCCATTCTTTTTTTATTCCTAGCTACTCAGACGGTGTCAATCAGTAGCCGTTTCTTCACGCCACATGCAGTTTGCGGTTCTTTTCAGGCGCTTGTCATTACCAGCATATTGCCAGTATTGCTATATAAACAAACGAGTTCACGCTAGTTTCAGGGGAGAGCCTGATCCTGCTGTGCAACATTTACTTCAAAGCATATACTTAGTATTCAAAACACGTATGTGTTGAGATAGCATACATGTTGGGGGTTTATACAGGAATTATAACGTTAATGTGACCTATTGTGTTTTGATAGCCTTTTTGCGTTAGTTCTTCACTCATTGTGATATTAATGCACTAGTTAGTGTTCCCAAAATCATGAAATAACTAAGCTAGATGTTACTCTGAGAAAATTCCTCTTGCGCACTTTAAAATTGAGCGGTAAAAAATAAGCAAATGTCATGCACATTGCTAGTTCAAATGCAATTAGCTTCTTTTTTTTTTACTACATCATATACTCAGAAAGCTTGTGTATTTCTCAAGAATAAGTGATTTGTTTGTAACCATGGCCATGAACAGAAGGCCCTACTGTATGTGAGCTCGACCTTAAATAGGACTATTCGCCTCTCCTCGTTCACCCCCTCCACCCTCGTCCCTTTTTCTGTTTTCTATCAAATTCCTCTTTTTATGCCCCCTTTTCTTCTTTTGAAGTCTCCAAACTCTTGTAAAAAGCCAAGCTGGTGGTTTTTGCTGAACCCTGTGGTGGGACGGAGAGGGAGGGGTTGTTGGTTGAGTTTAGGCTTTCCATTGAAGGTAGCTGAAGAAGGTGGGGCAATAAAAGTTAGAAGTTTAGAGCCTCCCTGTTTTTATTTATTTTATTTTTATGATTGGGCCTTTTTTTTAACTAGCTCAGGCTACAGCTGGTGGTGTGAATGGCAGCCCGAGGTGTCTGAGTCTTAATAAAGACCCCGCCAGCCGGGCTAGGGCCTCCAGTCCAGCCATGAGACCACCTTTATAGGCCTAGCTTACGAGCAGGGGCCTCTATTAAAACCTAGCAGGACTGCACTGAGGAATTTAAGAGAAAAATAGGGTTTTGTGTGTCAAAAGATGGCAAGAGTAAGGGGTGGGGGTTTGGATTTTGACTGACCAAGCGGTCACTAAAAGAAACTATTGGGCATGTGAAAATGTAAACAAACAAAAAAGTCACGTTAAGTCACCTTTATTTATAACGAACTTTATACAATACAGATTGTTTCAAAGCAATTATAAAACTAATTTGATTCAGCTATAAAGCAGTGCTACAGAAGTTTGTTCTGTAGTTTGTTCTTGTTGTGGAAAATGTATTTTAGGGTTTGATCTGGTGTGATATCTCAAAGTCATGACTTTCAGTAAGGCTTGACATCAGAATTAGTGTGACACTAGTCCGTCCCGCGTGCAAGACCCCAAGTGCAGGGTGGAGTTTTTCCCCCAGGCTATGTGACATAGATGAGCAACCTGTCTTATCGGCTCCGCTTATCTGTCGGCTAGTGTTAAACTGTTTGTGTTTTCTTTTCATTCCAGTGTCAATCACCAGCCTAATCCCTTAAAATCCTGACCCCCTAAGGACGGGGTAGGCTGGGGGGCGGAACTTGAGGGAGATGAATTCTACAGACATGTTAACTAGATTTGACTTTTTACCTAGTCGGCAGATGCTTCTTATACAATAACAGATTTAAAAAGCAGTGATGGGTAGTGCCTTGTGTGTTTCTGCTCGGGGGCATCATGAAAAAGGTTTAGCGAGGAATCATGATGGTTTTCAAAGCACTCGTGGGTCTTTGAAATCGGATACGGTTTAAAAGGTTCACGGGAGAATCTTTTCTTCTCTCCATGTGGCGTTTAATATCTCCCTCTCATTAAATCCTCCTGTGTTGTGTAAATAGTGTGAAGTGATGTGATTAAGCGAAGCGTCTGATGTTTTCTTTTCTCTCCTGTTGATCTCTCTTCAGCGGTGGAGACCCAGAGCACCAGTTCGGAGGAGATGGTGCCCAGCTCCCCTTCTCCACCACCTCCGCCTCGTGTTTACAAGCCCTGCTTCGTCTGTCAGGACAAGTCTTCTGGGTACCACTATGGTGTCAGTTCTTGCGAGGGTTGCAAGGTAAACAGCAGAACTCCCATCGCCCGTGGCCTGGCAAATCTCATGTTTTTCATGAGGCTGTTAGACACTTTGTCTTGATTTTTGGCAAAAATGTAAAAAATACAGAGAAGCGTGGAGGTTCAGCTCTCAAACATTAAAAATACTTAAATACTAAAAAAAGTATTTTCGCACCTGTCAACAGCAAGAAACTAAGACTGATTGAGGAACTTGTAGTGCAAGGAGCAAAAATGCTTATGAAAACACAAAATGTCACTTGAAAAGGATACAGTTGTGCAGTATCAGCATAATGTGAACAGTATTGTGATGTAATGTGATGTAATATGAGTAATGTGAACAGCAATGAGAGGCAATGCAATAGTCATTTTTACTATGTTTAAATGATACAATATGTGTTGTACTAATTACCACTGGTGAAATACAACTATGGTGAAGGCTTCAAGCAGCTTATTGATTTTAAATGTAATAAAATTATGTGTTCAATAAAGTTTCTCAAGACCTATTTTAGTTAAAAGTTGAAAACCTTGACACGACATCTTATCAAAACACTGAAAAAACCCATCAAGCACATATTTACATACAAAAACAATTTAACGGAAGCAATAACACATTCTGTGTGAACAGGCCCAGTTAGTTTCTTTAACCCAATGGTAAGCTGTTTGCAGCAAGTAATGATCCATTTTTGGCATAATATCAATATTCTATTTATTTAGGTATAAGGGCCGTTTCATCACTTTGACTTTTCAGATTTTTGACCATTTATATAACAAAAGCAATATTACTTCATTAGCATAAGACAGTTCTGGATCAGCAACTTTGAACAATACACTGACAGCTTGTATAAGAGAAATGATAGGAGAGGAAAGGTGGTTGACCTACTCTTCAGCTGACCTACTAACACTCTCTCTCTCTCTTGGATGTCTGTTGTAGGGTTTCTTCCGTCGCAGTATTCAGAAGAACATGGTGTACACCTGCCACCGTGACAAGAACTGCCAGATAAACAAGGTCACGCGCAACCGTTGCCAGTACTGCCGGCTGCAGAAGTGCTTCGAAGTTGGCATGTCCAAGGAAGGTGAGTGTTCAGGCCTCTGCCAAGCACGTGAGCTTATTGGTCTTCGGCCAAGACCCACATACACAAACACAAATATAGAGATGGGACAGGAGACAGACGGGGACACACTTATATAGGCTAGACATACAACCCAGAGAGACACAGACAAATTTAGAGTCATGAGACTTGAGACCCGGAGCACTGGCATAAACAAACTGTAGATGACTGTAAACTGCCAGGAGAGACACTTGAAGACACAAAAGAGAAATAAAAGTTCAAACACAAACCAATAAAGCTGGTTAGCATAGAGGTTAGAGCTCAACATGAATGTTCACTTCACAAATGGGTTTCGTGTCTGCAATTTCACCCACATCAATCCATCCACGGTAGGTGTGATTTCTTTGGTAGCCTTTCCTCTAGTCACTTTATTACTTGGCACTAACAGATTTGTGTTGTAACAAAGACAATAGCCTGAGGTTGAAAGAGCGAGTCTGGGGCATGTGTTTGTTCATTTGCCAGGGTCACGGCGATGATGTCACGAGGAGAGTGGCACATTGGCTCTCTATGTGTCCACTGGGACATGTATGTGTGCGTTTATATGTATGGGATGTGTGTAGGGGCTGGGATCACATTGTGCTTTTGCTATTACTGGATATCCGGAGAGGAAGGAAAGAATGGGGGGGGGGGGATTGCGAGAGAAAGAGGGGAGGGGGTTTAGGGTTGGCAGGGCTGCTCTCCCTTGGGTCAAACTCACCAAAACACCCACAGTGTCCGATCTGAGGTAATTTTTCCATGTATTAGTGATTACGTTTACGATTCGGTATCCTAATCTGGAGAGATGCGATAACACAACAAGGCCCTGTCCCAAATGGCACCCTAAGCACTCGCGGTCTTCCTTTGAGTCGCACTTTAGAGACGTAACGCCGCTTTGACTATCGGGAAGAAGTCTGCTGCGGAGCTCGCATCGGTGTGGGCTCGGCAAAAGTGTGCATTGAGGGCGCATATCGCTCGCTCGCAACCCTTCTGAAACCTAAAATGACAAATGAGACACCCTGAGGTCTCATGGACTTAACAGACACGCGCACGCGGCAGCCATTGTAAGTCCACAAGACCGAAAGTGCATATGAAGTGTGCCGTTTGGGACAGGGCCCAAGTGATAAATGCTATCTAAGTTAAACTGAGTTTGTTCTAACAGGTGACAAGATGAATCTTACAAAACCTGTCAAGAACATCACCTCAAAATCAATGGAAAAAAGTAAATTATATTTTACATAAATTTTATACAATGAAAGTATATTTTTTGTAAATAAATGAGCCTATTTTTAGTGGCATTTTTATGACAAGAAATCACATTTTCTGTTGCAATTATGTATTTATGTTTATGTTATTTACAGCTGTGGTCAGACATATTGACACGCTTGGTAAATATGATCAAAGAAGTTGATGAAAATAAATCGGAGTTGTTTATCCTTTTGATCTTTCATTAACAAATTTCACACAAATTGAACCTTTCATTGAAGTAAAAAAAAAATTAAAGTGTGAGAAAATCACATTATGAAATAAAAAAAAATTATTTAATACACAATGGCCACAATTATTGGTACCCCTAGAATTTTTTATGAGTAAAATATCTCTGAAGTATATTCCCATATACTTTTGGGAATATTTTTTTGCACACCAGGGTGACTAGGAACATGACACTATACACCCATGACTTTCTGTTTCACAGGAATCTAAATGAGGAAACACTAAGGCCAAATCCCCTTAATCATCCATGGATTGAGTAAATCCAAAGAATATAGTTGTGATGTGCAGCAAAAAAATTGTTGAGCTTCGCAAAATATAAAGTGACTGTAAGAAAATAGCTAAAGCATTGAAAATTCCCATTTCCACCATCAGGGCGATAATTAAGAAGCTCCAATAAATAGTAATTTGATTAAAGAGGAATTATGGCATTATGAAAGAGGAAGAGGAAGTGTGTCTATATCGTCTTAATGCATGGTGAGGAGGAAAGTTTGAGTGGCCAAAGACTCTCCAAGGATCACAGATAGAGAATTGCAGAAAATAGTTCAATTTTGGGGTCAGAAAGCCTAAATAATAATAATAATTATTATTATTATTATAAATAAATAATTCAAACAGCACCTAATCACAAGTTGTTTTGGAGGGTTTCAAGAAAAATCCTCTGCTCTCATCCAAAAACAAACTCCAGCATATTCCGTTGTCAAGCACGACAGAAACTTCAAAGGGGACTGGATTCTATGGTCAGATGAAACAAAACAAAAAAAGCCCTTTTTGGCACCAAACCCACCAGATGGGTTTGGTGCACACAGGGACCCCATACCCACGGTTAAATATAATGCTGGATCGTTAATGTTTCTGCTGGAGGTCCTGGACATTTAGTTCAGATACAAGAAATCATGGATTCTATCAAATTCCAACAGACAACCCCCCCCCCCCCCCCAAAAAAACCCTGATGATTCTAGAAATCATCATCATTATAAGAATCTTATAATGAATCTTCATTATAAGATTATAGAAATCTTATAATGAGTTGTGGTTGGATCTTCCATCTGGACAATGATCCAATAAAAACATCAAAATCAACACAAAAATGTGTCACTGAGCATAAAATGAAGCTTCTGCCATGACCATCATCCCAGTCCCTGACCTGAACCCTATAGAAAATGAGTGGGCTGAACTGGAGTGAAGAACCACCAACATGGATCTGGGAATTTGAAGGATCTGGAGAGATTCTGTATGGAGAAATGGTCTCTGATCTCTTGTCAGGTGTTCTCCAAACTCATCAGGCATTATAGGAGAAAACTCAGAGATTTTATCTTGGCAAAAGGGGGTTGCAAAAAGTATTAAATACAAGGGTGCCATTGATTGTGGCCAATGTGTATTAGAGAAAAACATTTATTTCATAATGAGATCCCCCCTCATTTTCAATTGTTGTGCTTGAAAGGTTAGAATTTTGTGGATGTTTTTTTTATTATTATTATTTTTTATTTACCAAGGGTACCAATAATTCTGACCAAGACTATGTCATGTTGGTTTTAGTTATAGTTAATTTATGATTTAAATACATTATTTAAAATAGTCATTGTACAGTATTAAAAAAATCATCAATGAAAGGCACAATAGCTTATAGAATAAAAAAAGTAATATGCATTTATTTTATTTTATTTTTGGTGTGAAATGTACATTGGTCATGTTTTCATTAGAGTCAGACCATTTTTTGGTCACTTAGTTTTGCGCAGTACCTGGTTAGCAAGTTTAAAATCCTGTTCCTCATAATTGTATATTAAGCAATGTGTTGCAGTGTGCCTGGTTAGACATTCTAGGTCTAGGACATTGTAAGGAATTAAACCCGATTAAATCATCTGATGTTTTTTCTGGCAATTCACTTTGTAAAGTTTTACTAGGTTGCACATCCAAGTGCAAAGATCATAGTTTGGCAGTTTGTGAGTGAACCTGACTCAGTGTAGAAGTATTAAGGAGCCTCTCTTTGTGACTTTCAGCTGTGCGCAATGATCGAAATAAGAAGAAGAAGGACGTGAAGGATGAGGTCGTTCCGCCAGAGAGCTACGAGCTGAGTGGGGAACTGGAGGAGCTGGTCAACAAAGTGAGCAAAGCACATCAAGAGACCTTCCCTTCTCTCGGCCAGCTGGGAAAATACACCACAGTGAGTGTTTTCTGAAAATGAGCGAATCTGTCAGCAATGGAATGTGGAATTTATTTATAGCGGTGTAAACTGACCATGTCAGATGTAGTGTGATAAACGTTCTTTTTATTGAAAACATAATTTAAAGGAACAGTGCACCCAAAAGATAAAAATTGTCATTTACTCAATCTTATGTTGTTCCAAACTTTTTCTGTGAAATTCTTTCTGACGGATTTTCGGGACAGTCTTTCATTATAATTCATGTAAATAAGCACCGGGGCCACCAAGCTCCAAAAAAAAAAGAAAAAAAAGAATCATACAACTATCATAAAAGTGGGCCATTCAACTCATGTGCTGTATTCCAAGTATTTTAAAGCACCTTTTTTAAAAAGGTGTGAGGAACAGATTGGAAATTCACCTTTTTTTGTACATTCTGCAAATTTTCACCTCGTGTTCCATGGGAGAATGAGTCAAATGGTTTTGGAATGACATGAGAATGAGTATATGATAAACAATATGGTAAACAATATCAAAAGTACTACAGTATTCCATAAAAAAAATAAGAATAGTCAGTTTTGATTCCATGGTGACATCAAAATATTCATGCATAAATATATTAACCTCCTCTTCTCATTTTCTTTTTATCAGAACTCAAGCTCAGACCACCGGGTTCAGCTGGACCTGGGCCTATGGGACAAATTCAGTGAGCTTTCAACCAAGTGCATCATTAAAATTGTGGAATTTGCCAAACGCCTTCCAGGCTTCACCACCCTCACCATCGCAGATCAGATCACCCTCCTTAAATCAGCTTGCTTGGACATTCTAGTATGTGTGCCCTCCTTAAAGAAACTCACCTTGATGCAGACCATGCATCTACAATGTCACATTCACATAATATTTTACTTAATATATATATATCTTGTAGATGCTGCGAATCTGTACACGATACACACCGGACCAGGACACAATGACCTTTTCAGATGGACTGACCCTCAACCGGACTCAGATGCATAATGCTGGCTTCGGCCCGCTCACTGACCTGGTGTTTGCCTTCGCTGGTCAGCTTCTGCCCCTTGAGATGGATGATACAGAAACTGGCCTCCTCAGCGCCATCTGCCTAATTTGTGGAGGTATTACACAATGCAATTTTGTTGCAACACTGATGCCATCTAGTTGAAGCAACAGGAAAAGTGTACTCATTATAATACAGAATTGGTTTTAAGCACCTAAAAAATGTATGGTGGCACTACTATACTGATATTGACCTCTTTCTCTGTAGACCGAATGGATCTTGAGGAGCCTGAGCGTGTAGATCGTCTGCAGGAGCCCCTGCTGGAGGCTCTGAAGATCTATGCACGCCGCCGCCGACCCAACAAACCCTACATGTTCCCTCGGATGTTGATGAAGATCACTGATCTACGTGGCATCAGCACCAAGGGTCAGTTTACTAGCCAAAAAATAGCATTACTAGATATAAATCTTAATGAAAATCAAAGGCTGCTTTTTAAATTAAATAGTGAACTTACGGCATATTCATACCAAGAGTGCCAACAGTATTGACAGTGGTTTTGCACCCCAATGGTGTTCACACAGAGGGCAACGCAAATATGTACGAGTCTCTGAGAAAAGTTTGCATATTTAAACAAAAGCAAAATGCACTTGGTCAGGCTCATTCACATGCTTCAATGCAAGATTTGACTTGCCTCAATGCAAAATACAACTCATTTGACAACACAGATGACAGAATACTCATGGTTTAATGGCAAATACACTGCTAAAAAAGTAACAGATTGTCACTCTCATGGAGTGGAACAATGGAAGGAAAATAGTATCCAATATACATAATATATATGTACACTATCGTTCAAATTCTTTTCTGATTTGGCACTCAAGAAACATTTCTTATTATCAATGTTGAAAACATATATGCTGCTTAATATTTACTGGAACCTTGAATAGAAAGTAAAAAAACTAAAAATAGCATTGAATTGAAATAGAATTCTTTTGTAGGATTATAAATGTCTTTACTGTCACTTTAAACAATTGAATGCATCCTTGATGAATAAATGTATTCATTTCTTTTGAACAGTCGTGCATATGTAAATATCATAGAGCAAAAAAAAAAATCTTTTTTTGCTCCTTATGGGGTCCAAAGTAAATCATTGAAAATTGTCGACAAAAAAATGGCGTGGAAATCAGTTTGAATAGGCTTTCACTCTCTGCATTTTGCACTCGCTACCTTATTTCTTACTATTATGTAGATGACACCAACCCTGACAAGAATTGTTTGTGTACAACAGGAGCAGAAAGGGCCATAACTCTGAAGATGGAGATCCCAGGCCCCATGCCTCCTCTCATCCGAGAGATGCTTGAAAACCCAGAGGCCTTCGAGGATCAGACCGAGTCCACAGAGAAGAAACCAGAGCCCGAACCACCCGCTCCTCCACCCGCCCTGCTCACTATGAAGAAAGAGCAGGAGAACGAAGACGACAGCTGGGCCACAGAGAACGGCAGCGAGCCTTCACCGGAGGAGGAGGACGACGATGACGACGATGGGGAGGAGGAGAGGGGCACAGACAGTGACGGAGAGGCCTGGGCCGGCCAGGAACCCAATGTGGATGTGTCCAGAAAGAGCCATGGAGGAAGAGCTCAGTGAGGAAGCTTTCTCGTTCCAGGGCAAACGCAGAGCCTTACCTGTACAGACACTCCTAACTCAGGCCACTCGGTCAACGATGAGAGACATTAGTGAGTCAATTTGAGGAAACTCACATAAAAAAACCTCTTCTCAGGACCTCTCCCGCAGAACGAGAGGGAAGGCGAAAGACAAAACAACTGGCTTTTCAGACTGCCGCTTTTATAAAACTTGTTTGTTTGCTTTGAAAAGGAGAAGCCAAATGGACGTATACCATTAACAGCTGACTTTCAACGGGTTCAAAACAAGTTCTTTCAAAAGAAAATACAGGATGAAAACTGAAAATGCTTATCCTTTGTTCTGTTGTTGTTGTTGTTGTTGTTGATGATGATGCTTTCGAATATCATTTTGACTTTTTCAGCCTTGAGATAGTTTGTTCTCTTTACATTTTATGAATAAGCCCATACATATCTATATATACCTTCATATATTTTTTTTTTGTCCTGTATTCTATTTTCCTAGTTATGTTTTGTTTTGATAGCTTTCCTGGGCAGACCTACAGAAAGATAATCGGATTGCTATAACTGGCAGACCTCTGCTGAGTCTTTATCCAGCTGCTTTGTTGGGTTCTTGGGCACTTTGGCTCAGCGTTAGATGTCATTGATAATCAGTTCAGTGGCTGGGTTTCTCCCGTCAAATGATCCGTGTTTTTAGGGGAATGCCATTACGTATCGGCTTTCATTACGTCATATGATTCGCTGCCAAATGAATGGTGTGTCTGTGCCAAAGTTTGCAGCTTGTAGGGTTCAACTCCTGTCAGGGAGCCCATTTCCACATGTTCATTACCTTCAAGTCTCCGCATCATGCACATGATGTCATACTGGACCGGTTTCACTCAGAGCGCTCAGGCTGAAGTTATGCAGCACTCGAGTCAAATTAAAAAACGGCGAGCACAATGTTGCACGTGTCATCGCGGGATTTGACCTCATCGGCCTAGACGATAATTCAGGATAGCTACACAAATGGATCTGGACGATTTTCCGAATCTCATGTATCATGATGAAATGCATACCTGTACTAACACACACACACAGAAACACACACACACACTTGAAAAGCATGCTTGTTGTACTACATATATTCAGAACTCTTGCTATAAAAAAGAAAGAACATGAAATTCAGACTCAGGGCATCTCTGTAAGGACCAAACGCTTGCTGTCTGGCGACAGCCTAGAAACAGGCAATATTTATGTGTTAGGTTATAGAAATCCCGCCGTGTCACCATGAACTGATATAATTCTGTGTATCTTACACAGTCATTGCAGAACTTTCATCTTCATCTTAGAAGTAGATTTGGTGGGTTTTTCTTTTTCTAATTTTATCTAATATTTTAGTCCATTTTATTGCCAAAAACACACAGTATGCAATTTGGTGGTCGTGTGCCACTGAACATTAAAAGGTATCAGTCTCAGTCAAGCAATACGACTATGACCAGAACTCAGCTGTGTGTGTGTGTGTGTGTGTATGCGTGTGTTTGTGTGTTGAATGTGAGGATGGCTGCACTCAATAAGCTGTAGTGTAGTACATTGTTAAATGAATGTCATCACGCTGGTGCTGTCAGAGAGTGTGTGAGCTGTCATACTGACCTCTTCTCCTTCAGAGTTGCGCCACAGCCACACGTATAGCAAGCGGAATGTTGAGATTAACTCTTTGTCATATTTTTCTTGTTCTCTCAACTTGGCTAATGTATTGTCAGTCCTTTGTTCGTGTTCAACAAATTGTTATATAAAAAGCCATATAAACAATAAGAGGCACAATAAACTTTTTTTGAGATACTCTCTTTCGCTCTCTCCTTGTCATTCATTTACAGTACTTTAATTCATCTAGTATACACTATAAGAATAGTTCAGCCAAATATTAAAATTCTGTCATCATTTACTGACAAGCATGCGCTTTCACTGCCATTGACATACGTGAATCTCAAAAATTTATTTGACCCCAAAATCCACATTATGGGGCCTGTGATTCTCATTAATGTTACAAGTAATGTAAATATTTTTTAACTGTATTACGTGTAATAGAAAGATTTTAATTAGCTTCAATTTATGCCAATTGTATTACAAAGTATAACTATGATGAATACATTACAATTTAATGTTCGCGTGTCCATCCAATCATTGAAAATCCTTTTATCTAAATGTATATTTAAAATGTGTAATCGTGTAAATAAATACAAACTTATATTTAATTTCCCCGCCAGCCTTTTTGAAAAAAGTTGCCAGCCACCGCTAGCATTTTTGAACATTTTCACAAAAGTTGGCCCCCAGAATATTTTGTTCTATGAATACCTGAACATTTATTTCAAAAGAAAGAACAGACCTTTTGCTTAATTTTTTTTTTTTTTTCAATCAACACTTGAATGTGGGTAGGTTTAATTAAAAAAAATATCTATTTTGAGCTAAAAGCTGAGAAAATAGCGGGGTTTTTTTGTCAAAGACTAGGCCTACATAGATAGATGGAGTTACATCGAGTCCATCAACACCCCCAAAGCTTGCACAGTCCCATAGATCATCCTGGGTGGAAATTTCATTCGGTAACATCAGGCAGTTTAGATTTATATGCTGTTTCATGTTGACGGTTAAGCTTATATATATATATATATATATATATATATATATATGTATGCATCTGCTTATCCACCTGTTTTATTGTTTACGCTTACATAATGCTATCACTTGTTTCTGCTTCTTTTTTCTTGTGTAATAGCGACCCCTACCGTATAACAGTGAAAACACAAAGACTGGAACGAGTTACTTGCATAAAACTTACATTTAAATGTATATTTAAAAACTATTACTAGTCTGTAAATACACTTTTTTAAACATACATACAAAAGTTTTAAAATGACTTTTAATTCAACTTGCCGCCAACTGACTGTCGTGTAGTGACTGCACAGTCAGGGATAAACCTTGGACGAGGCTTGTGTGAACTGATTCAAAAGATTCGAATCAATAGGATAAATCTACTCTCAATTCCCAATTTGCATATATTAGCTATATAAAATAATATCACAGTGCAAAACTGGTTTCATATAAGCAAAATGTGTGGTGAAATTAAATTAAGCCATTTATCTGACGGGTCTGAAAACCGTTAATGACGTCAATCAGCTACGCGTCATCATGCATCAAGTTTGAAAGCAGGGAAGAAGATCGTGAAACAAAGCTGCAGCCAAAGGAAGATTTTGATGTGAATAACGACTAAAATTTTGGTCTGTACTTCACACAACTATACTTATTGTTAGAAGATTTGAAATATAGTGGAGTATATTCATTATATATGTTTTATGTCCTTTTTCAAACTTGACAGGCCCCGGTCACGCTGTTCTACGGAGGAAAAAAGAAAGCAGCTTATTTTGTGTTTTCCAGAAAATTATACTCGTCTTGAACGACACGAGGGTGAGTAAACGATGGGCGAATTTTAGCTGACATTATTCACAGTGAAACAGTGTGTGAAACAGGGAGGAAAGAAACATCCAAATCCGCAAGCAGTTACGTTTAATCATCCAACAGAGGGCGATCGCGCACCACAGATTTGCTCTAATGACCCTGCTGGCTAGAGAACTGTAATTTATCAAACGCTAACCACACACAAACACTACTGAGACCAAAACTAATGGATCCTGCCAGTGTGCCCTCATTTGTCTGCATGTGTCATACAGTAATTATCCGAGGACAAAGAAACATCCTTGCATTACTCATACAGGCGCATTAAAGACTTGGACATGAGACAGAATGGGCAGAGGTTATTGTGAAAATTTAGTTTCATTAAGAAGAAATAATTTAGCCATTTAGAATATTGTGTGATAATTAAAAAGAAATATATAACATGTTAAATATTTTTAATTGGTTACATTAGCCTGAAATACCGTGAAAATAATGTAGTCTTTTTTACCAGCCATAAGTGATTATGGATAGCATATTTAATTTTATTTATTTAATAATGTGTTTCATATTATAATACCAAGCAAAATTAGAATCTATGATTACCTGAATGATGGAGATCATAGACATATGACCACACCCTTTTTAAGCATGCTTCTATATTCTCAAAACCCATAAAGCACAAGTCCATAAGGATGTATTCATGTATTTGAATTAATGCATGGACACAGTACTTGAGGGATTCAGACTTGACCACTTTATTTGTAAAGAGCACAAAGGGGCTCACAATATACAAATCTATTTATTCATAGCTCAAGGGTATTGTAGTAAACAGGGCTATGGTACTCTTAATTAAAAGATTACTATAATTAAGTTTCATTAAAAGGATCAATAAACTAGGGCTAAGATTAAAAACAAGGCCCATGCATTATACACTGGTTTACAAGGACCCCATATATCCAATCCCAATGAGATGTTGCCATGGGAACACAAGGCAGATAGGCTGAGGTGATGGATTTAAAGAGGCAGGACATGTTTTTCTATCCATGGCAAACATGCTCTGCTTCCTGTGGTGTTCAGTGCATAGTGCTGAGAGTAATGAGAGTTAAATGAAGGAGAAAAGAGCAATAATGAAAGGAGAGAGCAACGTCTAGGCTGCAGTTGTTCAAATTACAAAAACAACAAAGAAAGCACATGTGGAGAGATTCATCCATTCATTCTGATTAAAGCCATTTAAATGGTTATCAATGAAACCTTTAAATAAATAAACAGAACTGATTTTTTTGTGGGGTTGTGCATGCCTTGGCAAAATCTGCTGCCATGGAGTTTGCAAGGATGAATTATGGTCGATTGTTGCCCCCTTTTGTCTCCCCTATACAATAAAATTCACCCTAGTGTTAAAAATAATTGCATTTTCACATTTCACAACAACTGGAACTTGAAATCTGTGAATTAATTTAAATCTCAACATTTTATGCTTGAATACAAGAATTACAGCTTTACCGTCTCATAATTCCAGCTTTATATTTTGCAAATGTGACTAGTGTCTGATAAAAACTGAATTTATGTTGGTCTACAAAATCAATGTAGTAATTATGAGAATGAATATGTAGTATTCATTTTGAGAAAAAGTCACAATTACACAATTGTACCGTGTGCTTTATATATTGCTCTCAATATATTATAATAGTGACAAAAACACAGACTTGTATCAAACCATCAAAGCTGCTATAATAAGGTGTCTGGGAAAAATAACATTTTATTTTGTTTTTAATTTTGCATTGTGAAAACAATCAATGGCATGCATTGAGCAATATCAGTTTTATGTTTGCAGTATCTTCTTGTTTCTCTCAGCTCGAGGATCCAGGCAGTCACAGTAGGTGGTTGTGAGGGTGTTGCTATGCAATTGCTAAGGTATTCAGAATAGCTTTTAGCTCGACGCTAATATCATCTAGCTGGTTGTTAGGTGGCTGCTCACTGATCCACCGCTAAGTCTATCTATATTTAGTTTACTCTGCTCCTTTAGGGCTTTTCACACTTGGAATAGTTAACCCTGGGTCATTGTAAACCCCAGGTAAATGAAATCCTGTTTTATCTTGCTTCACGTTTCATACTGCTCATAATTTACCTCGGAGTTAACAATTAATTCTGGGTATTCATAAGCTGATGTTTCAAACTGTACATTCCTAAACCCTGGGTTAACGTCCGGACACTGACTGGACAAACGCAGCAAGTGACCTGTTTACATAAAGGCTCTAATATTGCGCGTCCTCATATTACACATTGTTGCTGACTGTAATATCAACTTTTCGAACTAAAAAGGTAGGAATGAAACGGTCTCTCCTTCACTCCAATTGTCACGTTTTCCATCACCGTTTGACATTTTTTCTATCCAGAAACGACTGTTTATATCGTGCAGTGTTTCCGTGACTGCCCAAAGCGTGTGAATATAAGGCACGGGATTGGTTGTTGGTTGCTAAGTATCTAGTTGTAACATGTTACAACTAGATACTTAGCAACCGACAACCAATCTTTAAGACCTTCGTTCATCTTCGGAACACAAATTAAGGTAAATATGAAGAATTATTAAAGGTGCATTGCGCAACATTTCATGTTAAAAATACCAGTTTTTCTAACCCATACATGCTTAAACAATTGCCTGATGGGCTGAATGAGCCCTTCTCTGATCACTGCGATTGCCTCTATAATCCTGTACAGTAAAATAAATAAGAGGGATTCGGGACGGAATTTGAGACTGGGCGTGATGCCATGCGCGTTCACGCTCACCTGGCTATGTCTGGCAGGTTTGTGTATTCGCCGCCATTCTCCGTATCAGCGAAGACAACTCGAGCGACAAAACTTTAGTCAACTTTTCGACAAAAGTAGAAGATGGATTCTAAGAGACCGGCTTGTAGTTCATTCCAAACCCCAACGCAAACTCCACGTAAGACAAAGAAAAGAAAACTTTTGTCTAGTGCCACCAAAAGGGCCAAATTGGAGTGACGGTCAGACAGGCGTCAGAATAAGACGAGAGTCAACATCGGGAAGGCTTTCAACAAATGGAGAGATCTCCGGTCTGCTCTAGGGCTCAAACGGGATCCTCTGATTATTATTTTGAGCTTTTACAAAGTAATAACTTATATTGTTCATGAACGTGTTTCCATAATACAATCATTAGTGGATACAGTAAACACATAAAACAGTTCAACATGGAGATAGATGGAAACAAAAACCGAAGTTTTCTACTACCCCCGTTTTCCCCTCACACAT
Organism: Rhinichthys klamathensis goyatoka; assembly: GCF_029890125.1. NCBI lineage: Eukaryota > Metazoa > Chordata > Actinopteri > Cypriniformes > Leuciscidae > Rhinichthys > Rhinichthys klamathensis. Next base: position 1,970,735 of record NW_026606682.1, read on the forward strand.
AAGTGTGTAATTTACTCAAATGCATTTCCTTTCATATATTTAAAATGACTTGCAGATTTATAACTTTATTACCTCTGAAGACATTATGACTGTAAACAAAAGATTTGTGCGGCTGATGCTCCTTTGGTTATGAACAGCTCGTGCTCGTGCAAGCGTGCACACCTCTGGTTGCAGTTTCGCTTGTCGCCAGAGGGGGCATAGTTCTGCAAAAACTCAGAGACTTGGGCAATGCACCTTTAATATTAAGATTAATAAAGTTATTATTTTTGTTTGTATTTCGCTTCAACATTAAGGTTGTACCCCTGTAGTCACATGGACTGTTTTAGCTGTGTCTTTACTACCTTTCTGGGCCTTGAAAGTGTTAATAACGTGGCTGCCTATGGCTGGTTCAGAAACCTCTCAGATTTCATCAATAATATCTAAATTTGTGTACCGAAGATAAACAAAGGTCTTATTGGTTTTAAACCACGTGAGGGTGAGTAATTAATGACAGAAATTTTATTTTTGGGTGAACTAACCCTTTAAGAGGCAACACAAAGTAAATTCAGAATGAGAGTGAGGAATAAAAGCGTTCAAACAAAAAGAGAAAGAAACAACTCCAAAAAATGTATAAAGATGTAAAAGAAAAGAACGACTGTAATATCTTGCCCAGCAAGAGATCATAAAGTCTACACTGGTTTAATGCCACTCAATCAAGTCGTAATAAAATACAAAATGACCCATAATATTTTTTGCCTTTCTAATGTTAGAGAAAAGATTCTAGCTGGAGGTGTTCTGGAGAAGGAGAGATTATATGTTAGACATTCTCTACAGGAAACCGAGGCAGTGGCTTCCTAAAAGACATGAAAAGTCAGAAAAAAGGAAAGAGTGAGAAGGAAGGAGGGAAGGAGAGCAGGTAGTATGTTGTAATGCCAGGGTGCAGTGCTGTGGCCTCAGGCTCTTCATATCTTTTACATTTCTAATTAAAAGAGATAAAGAGTGAAGGAGTCATCAATCCTACAGTGATTTCCCTGTTAAGGTTTTAGAGGCAGCCGTAAAGCAGGCAGCCCGGCTCCATTGATTTTATAATTATCTCCCGTCATGCTGCTAGGGGAGTGAGTGTGGAGAAGAGAAAAAAAACATGGGAGAGCTAGAGAGGGAGTGGCATTGGAAAAGCAACAGAGGAAAAAATGGGGTGAAGGTCAGCAAAAAGTTGTTAAAAAGCAAGAGAGGATAACAGGGGGGCAATGGTCCAATTCTACACAAGTATCTTTACAGGTAAATCAAAAGCCTGCATAGTGCATCCATAATCTAACGTACCTGTAGGACCTTGTGCTGTATCAGTAAAATTATATTTTGTGACTAAAATTAACCTAGTGAAAATAGACCTAAATAATTTATAAACGGTGCTATGGATTTTACCATTGTTGTAAACAAAGTTTAAAAAACAAATTTGATTAAAAAAATTCCATTAAAAATAAAACACTTTAAAATTTTAACTGTAATTGTTACAATAATGTTTTGTTAATTTATGAACCTCAGTTAATGCGTTTGTTATTGTGAATTAACAATGAACATCACGTCTGCAGCATCTATTCATCTTGGTTAGGGATGCAGTGATATTACAGTTCTAGCCAATTACTAGGGGTGGAACGGTACACAGAAGTCACGGTTCGGTTCATACCTCGGTTCAGACATCACGGTTCGGTACGATTTCGGTACAATGGAGTGAAAAGCAAAACAAAAATGCAGAAGGCATTTTTATAAATGTCTTAAACCTTGTATTTTTTTAAATAAGTTTTATTAATAAAGGCATAGAACCAGTTTATTTGTAGTGCACTGACAGTAGTTTTATATAATTAGTTTATTAATTAAATTATTAAAAAGACGAAAAGACCTTGAGATATGTTTGGTAATTGTACCTGAATGAATTTAAAATTAATTTGCTATTTCAGATCAAGATATTTGTTTTCCTTCATTTTAATTAACTAACTTTATTCTCATCTGAATTATAAATAATTGATTTCCGTATAAAATAATACTACCATAAAAACTTTTGTTAACAGTTGTAGGTTACAGTTTGACAAGAGTTTAGAGTCTGACAAAAGCACAATGTTGTGTTTTATTGCCAGTGTACACAAATATAAGTAAACAATTTGCAGTTTTAATGATGTCCTGTATGAAAAAAATGACGGAGTATGTTTTTACGTTTCCACTGTTCGATCGCCCGTGCCTCTCTCTCTCACACACACACACACACACACACTGTTCATCGCGCGATTCGCGCCCGCGCCTCTCTCTCTCTCTCGCACGCGCGCGCACACACACACACACACACTGTTCATCGCGCGATTCGCGCCCGCGCCTCTCTCTCTCGCGCGCGCGCACACACACACACACACACACACACACACACTGTTCATCGCGCGATTCGCGCCCGCGCCTCTCTCTCTCTCGCACGCGCGCGCACACACACACACACTGTTCGATCGCGCCTCTCTCTCTCTCGCACACACACACACACTGTTCATCGCGCCTCTCTCTCTCTCTCGCGCGCACACAGACACACACACTCCTGCATTGCAATCTTGATCGCAGCCTGTTCATTGCTGCGTTAACAGTCACACCAAAAGCGAATAGAGCGAAATTTATCGCTATTTAAGAGGTTTTTTTATTTTATTTGTACCGTGTATTCTGCGTGCAAATTCGTGCACCGAACCGTGACGCCCGTACCGTTTCGGTTCAATACGAATACATGTACCGTTCCACCCCTACCAATTACCAATAAGCCAATAATTATTTTCATGTTATGGTTGATAACCGATAACTGGCAGATATTACATTTACATTTACATTTACATTTATTCATTTAGCTGACGCTTTTATCCAAAGCGACTTACAATTGCTATATATGTCAGAGGTCGCACGCCTCTGGAGCAACTAGGGGTTAAGTGTCTTGCTCAGGGACACATTGGTGTCTCACAGTGGATTCGAACCCGGGTCTCTCACACCAAAGGCATGTGTCTTATCCACTGCGCCATCACCACCCCGTGGTAGTATAGAATAGTATAGAATATTAAAATTCTATACTATTTTGCCTATAAAAATTAATAAATAAATCAAGTCAACAGTTTCAAATGCTACAAGTGAATTTCAGCATTGCAACACTGCAATGTATGAAAAATTGTTATTATTTTTTTAATGCTAAAAGTTACATTTAAAATAGTTTTTACAAATGTACTTTATGTGAGCATTAGATGACAGCAAAGGTATATAAATGTAAAAATTGGGGAAATGAGCATGAACAAGTAAATATCCAACACAGATAAATAAATAAATAACTCCAATATCATCCAAAATGGTACAGATAAACTGTGTCCCTGATCTAGGTTAATGTTAATTTCTGCATATACCAATACATTTTACCATTTCAACAAGTTGTATAAATTAGGTAATGTATAGTGAACAAACATGTCATGAATTACCAATGAACAATAGTGTATTTATAAATTAATATTAACCTACAGTAATAAATGCTGTAAAACATTTTTAGTTTGTTACCTGATGCAAATAATGTTTAACGAATTAACCTTATTGTGAAGTGTTGAGTAGAGGACATGGACATACAACAAACATTACATTAATGATTTTTTTTTAATGAAACCCATCCCACATCCTGAACAGAACGACATAACCTAAAAACAAGTTAGATAAGTGATAAAGTAGGAAATAACTACATAAAATGCAAACAATAAATCAAATTCTCTGATTGTATTGCCCTGAAATGACTTGTGTTCTGAAAGACAATGTCTCTTTAACATTACTGAAACTCATGAAAGTGTACAACCATTACTTAGGACTAATCTTAACATATTCCCTGCCATAAACAGGTTTACGGTCGTTGTATAGTGGCTAGCAGGAATAACAAATTTTGCTGTCAAAGGTTTTTGTGTCTACTGGGTGATCAAACTAAGCTTTTAGGTTACATTTCAGGTGAAGTGTATCATGAAAATGACAACTGTTTTCAATCTCAGATACACTAAGAGTCTCTAGAGTACAGTGACCAGTGCACAATACAAATACAGTAGGATGATGAATACAAAGTGACTGCTGTTTCAGTGAGGTGTAATGGTAACATCACTTTTAAAGTCAATACAGATTATGACATGTTGTATAAAAGGCAAATAACATATAGGTGCTATTTAAACTTCAACCCTACAGTAAACGGCAAGAACAAATCAACCAAACAGAAGTTCTGTGAGTACAGTGAGCTCAACCGGAAAATGTTTCAAACATTAAAAAGAAAAAGAAAAAAACATTTTAATGTATGATACCTTTTCATAATATTCCCCTTCATTATTTCACTTTTAAATATATGCATTAAAATACTCTCCCTGTGAATGTAATTAAAATTTAATTTTACCTCAGGTAATGAGCATCACCAAAGTTTAAAGACGGCCAAATAATGTTCTCTCCACATGATTTAAATATGGCCAAATAATGTTCTCCACATGATCAACCTGAAGCCATCACACATCCAATTGAATTAAACATGAGATTTCTTGAATTTAGTGAGGCACAATTTAAAGCAGTTCAATTCATACCTTAAAATATAAAAAAAACTTCTTACAGTACTGTAAAAATTTTCTAATGTATCTCCAACCCAAAGAGGAACATTAAGTAGTTAAGCTGTTTAAGTACATTTTGCATACAAATAGTAATTTCATCCTTAATGTAAAATAGTGTTTCAATACAATGCAGGAAACTAAGATGAAGCACCAAATATAAATTTTGAGGGATTAAATGTAATAAATTCATTATAATAACTAATTGTTCCTAATACCCCCAGTTTCCATGCTCAAGTGGATTTTTCCTTCAAAGAAGATCTTGCACATATGAATTTTACACGAGGATGACAGTAAACTCCCTGAAAGGAATCAAAAGTGCCACTCTTTACTCTTACATCTAAACAGAAGGGTCAGTCGCTGGTGTAGCCCATTACACATAATCATTGTATGTGTGAACTTTCACACAGTCTTTCTTCAAACAAACAAAATTTCAAAATACTTCTACCACAAGACCCACAAAATGAAGAGCACCCGAACTAAATCTTACATTTAAAATCTGAAAAGATTTTGATGACATTGTGCTTTACATTATTGCCGATGCAGATTAATGATAATTGTTAAATCCATACAAGCCTTATGACAGAACTCAGATAAAACACAAGAAAATCAAGACTGAAATAAACAACCCTAACACACACAGAAACACACACATTATTTCCTCTGCCTTAAATACAACCTTTCCCTTGATCTACTCGTTACAGACACTTTCTGCTTGTCAGTTGATATGTGTAAAACACGTCCGTGCAAGTTACCGTAAAACTGCGTGCGACATAGAGAGGTCTAATTGCTTATGCATATTCTAAGTGCATATAAAGTGTAAAGCAAATTGCATATTTAAATACTCATGTCAATATAATGTAAAGCGCAAATGCTTCTAAATACAAAACTCGTAACACATGTTGCACTAGTGCAAAGCCATCCACGCTGCACTGGCCCTCCGGTCCTGCAGTTCTGCTTCTCACCACAGGGGACTCTCTGCCAGATCTCTGCATGACGACACACAACAGGACAAGCGTTAGTTTGGGAAGAAATGGTGCATTTATAGATGGCAGAGGGTGAAAGAGATGGATAGAGAGGGAAACAGACGGAGGGGGGTGGAGGTGTAGAGTTAGGAAGAGAAAGAAAGAGGGTGAAGGAGAGAAGTGAGGGAGAAAGGGTTTTAATGATGCTGAAAATTGGCCGGTGAGCGCTGACTACCCTCTCAGTAAATCATTGCTACAGCTTCCTGTCAACTTATCTGTCCTCTTGTCCTCCCCTCACAGAACTCCCGCTATCCATTCTCTCACTCTCTTCTCCCTCACTAATTTTATGAGGTGGTATTCAAAACTTCCATCTCCTCACCATATTCGGACTGTCACCATAAATAAAGGCCTGCATTAGCGTGTGCGAGTGTGCAAAGACAGAAAAAGAGACAGACTGTGACAGGGAGATATAAAGAGAGGCGTTGGGGAGAGAGAAGGGCCGAATGTTTTTTGCGACAGTGACATATTTACTCATGTGGGTTGTGTAAGAGTATATGTGAAAATCTATCTGAGCCTGTGTCTGCAGGTCACAGATAACGACAGTGTGACTGATGGGGTTTATAGACAGTGAATGTGTGTTTGTGCGTGCTGTACCCGAGGGTAGCGTCTCTGTTGTCAGGCAGGAGAAGAGCTGTCTCCTCTCCAGAGCTGTGTCCTCCTGACAAAGCAGCCTCATACTCCTCCTCCTGTAAAACACACGTAGTCACATATGCATGAATAAAGGGCCTATTCACTACAAGTCTGAAGAACAAGCACAACCAGATTTCTAGAACGTCATAGTGTGTCTCTATGAACTATTTCATACTGAGTTTGAAATATAAATCTGAAATCATCTGAAGTTTTTTTTCTTTACCTGAAAGCTAAGGGTTTTTTATTAGTCAGTGCCAAAAAATCTTGCCAACCATTCAGAGATTGACAAAAATTTGGCATCTGGCTCAAGTTATCTCTATGAACTCCAACACATTGAGCTTGAAATATTATTAAGTTTTATTTTATTCTGAGCCTAGGTTGATTCTCATTCTCTGTTGAGACTTTGTTTGATGTGCATGTAAAAATTATTCATTTCGAAATGATTTTCCCATTCAGATTCCTAATCAAACCTAATCAAAAAATAAGCATCCACCTTATTTTTCAACATGGAAGTAAGATATTTTCTGTGAATGTGCAAGACTTTTGATTCATTTGCCGCTATTAATAAAACTAGTGTTTATAAATATGATAATGAATTAAAATATGATAAGTACCCATATAAAGCAGTATGGACTGTTTTGGACAGGTAAATTAACTGACACCGGAAGCTAGTCACATTTAGGTTAGAAATGGCTGTTCCTGCTCATCACAAAATTAGGTGGATACAGACATTATTGAAGCTTTAACCCTCTACTGTATCATAAAATTTCTATTATAAACTAAAAACTAAAGTATTTTGTAATTGCGCTGTTTGGTAAAGTTCTAGCAAAAATGCATTTTAGAAAGATAAAATAAAAATACAGTAAAACAAAGTGAACAACTTGCAAGAGTTTGTACACCATAATTGTACACGTGATAATTCATTGCATTATTCATGTTTTATATCTAGGGTCTTTGAGACCCCAAGCACAGTAATTTTTAAGTAATGCCTTTTTATAAAGGGTGTTGAAATCCTTCACTTCCCTAGCAGACACTTCCCAAACTGACCATGAGGGTTAAAGCATTCAGAAAATCTAATTTTACTCAGTGAAAACTTCTGTATCCAGAGAGTTGGTTATTGTTTGGATGTCAGAAAAATGAATAAATGAATAACAATAAATTGTATACTTTAGCACCTTTCCAGAACTCAACGTTGCTCGTAAAGTAATGCAAAAACTTTCAGCATCTTACATCTGTGAATAGCTTTAGTGAAAATTGTTAGCAAATATTTTATAGCTACTTTCTCTTGTGTGTTTTTTTATCACATCAGATTTGATGTGAAGAGGCCTTGAGGGTGAGGTCACATACAGCTAAACAAACAAACAGTGAGCCAATTCTTCCCTAAATGTTTTTTATGTAACCACAAAAATATAATATTTGGATATGCGATGGATATGCCATGACTTAATGACCAACCCTCACCGACTCAGAGCTGTGAGTGTGTGTGTGAGCACTGGGCTGGTGTGGAGATGAGAGGGGTGCAGGTTGGCTGATGACCACCATGTTCATGCTGGAGGGGTGTCTGGGAGAGGGTGGCGGGGTGGCCGGGAGCAGCAGGTCGGCCTGGGGCTGCTCGCACAGACTGTAGTGTTTCAGAGGCCCAGAAGAGTGTGCGTCCTGCAAGGCCTCGGGGTTCTCATCCTCAGAATCTGACAGCAGTGGGCTTTCTGCTTGACCTGAAACCAGGAACGGCAGATGAGCTTTCACAAGTGTCCTAATAAGTGTCTGTGACTGCCCAAATTATTTTTTAATAAAAATATTGTGATTATTTTGATTGTGATCATATCATAATTATGTGAATGTAAGAGAACTTACATTAAATTTAAAAAATAATATTGTAGAATTTACCATATTCTTCATGTCAGCTACACATCCAAAATAAGCTAAAAATGTGATTCTGATTTAATTCAACAGAGAGCAAACAATATGACAAACCTTTATATGTAAACACGCTTAAGTTGGAATTGCATTCATGCAACAGATGCCTGTAATTAGTTATAGAGCTTAAAGGGATAGTTCACTTTGAAATTAATTTTTGATATGTTTTAGCTTATCTCAAGGGCATCCAAGATGTAGGTGTCTTTGTTTCCACAGAAGTTTCAATTTTGATATTTTTAGGTCAAACCGTTCTTGTCTGTCGGTCATATAATGCAGGTCAATGTTCACCACCTTAAAGAGCATGCACAGAGAAGTCCAAATTAAACATGATTTAATGACTCGTAAATGTAAGTACACATTGATGACCTAAGACACGAAACGAGCGGTTTGTGTGAGAAAACGAACAGTATTTATATATCGTTTTGACCTCTTGTAAACACAGCCACGTCCAAGTGATCTGAGGGCGCGGGCGCTTCGGTCTGTGCGTTACAAGAGGTAAAAACGATATATAAATACCGTTCGTTTTCTCACACAAACCGCTCGTTTCGTGTCTTAGGCCATCAATGTGTACTTACATTTACGAGTCATTAAATCATGTTTAATTTGGACTTTTCTGCATGCTCTTTGAGGTGGTGACTATAGACCTGCATTATATGACTGACAGACAAGAACGGTTTGACCTAAAAATATCAAAATTGAAACTACTGCAGAAACAAAGACACCTACATCTTGGATGCCCTTGAGGTAAGCTAAAACATATCAAAAATTAATTTCAAAGTGAACTATCCCTTTAACTGTTGCAAATGTAAATATAACATTTTTGACACTAAGCAAATCTTGATTTTTTTTTTTTTTTATCACTACTGCTTAGTATGATTTTCCTTGATTTGCAAAACTAAAACTGTTGTGTAATGCTTGCTGTTGTGACTTTTCATTATGGGCATAAAGTCTGAACAACTTTGAAGGTTGCACACTGGCTAAAAACCTGTTCGACTTTACTACTAGAAATTGTGTAATGCAAACCAATTAGATTGTAGATTGCCATTGTGGGAAAATGTTACATTTTTGTGCAGAATATGTCAGGTGTGAGCGGTCTGAGGTAAAAGTTAATGAGTCTAAAATAAAGCAGTGTTACATTATGTTGTTTTGTATGGCAGAGTTGTGTGCTTCCGGGAGGTGGGGTTGGTGTGCTGTGTTGTACGGTGGTGAAGTCTTGTAATTGTGCAGGGCCGTATAACGCAGTGTTGTGCAGTGGTGTGTGGCATTTTATGATGTGGCTGTCTGCCGCCTGGAGTTCTGTGGTATTGTTGTGAGAGGGCAATAAAGAAAGGAGACAGACTCACAATAGTGTCGTTGTGTAGTGATGTTTGTACAGAATTAAAGAAAGCACAGTGACTCACTGCTCTGCAGCAGGGCCGTCTCACTCCATTTAGAATCGCTCAGCACCTCCAGCCTTCTCTCCAGCTGACGGCTGTACTCCATCACTTCCTGCACACACACACAGTTAACAAACCTTACATTGTATAGAATGTCACACTGTTATGTTTAAAATACCATACTGTCCGTCATCCTGTCCCTAAATCAAGAGCGCACTCATCTTAAGTATACGTAGATTTGTATTTGCAATGTTGTGTTATTTTTGTTAATTCATTGTTACATCTATTTGCAGTTTCCTTTTTTCTTATTTTAGCACAGCTATAGAGAAAACTGGTCACCTTTTCAAGTAATACACATTAATATTTATTTTAAACCCCTACCTAAAATCTTTGTAAAACTGCTGTATGTTTAAAAACGTAGCTTAATATATTATAAATATTCTGGGTCATTTTCAGTCTAATAAGGTCTGTGACACACCAAGCCAGCAGTCAGCCGTCAGTGAGCATCTGTCAGGCTAGTTTTTGCTGTGTGTTTTTACACGTCGGCGACAACACAGTTGACTTTCATTGCTGCTAGTTATTTGATGTCGCCCTGGTGTGTCAGGCTAGAACGGCCAGTTGGAAAACATAGAGCATAGAGCAATAGAGCAAAGCAAATAAACATTCAAGATACACATTTATGTTGAAGAATAAACATAACAACATTAGCCTACATATATAACTCTTCTGAGTTTTATTATATAAAGTTTTATTCAAATTTTAACCTTACATCATGACTAGCAAAAAATGTAAAGTTACTTTCACTTGGTACCCCCAACAGGGATACCATAAAGGAATGCCACATAACTGCATATGCATGACCACACGCCTATGTTGATGTTCTGCAAACTCCATTCATGGCCATTACATATGTAACATACTAACCAGATGTTCCTCAACCTAGAAAGGATCATTTAAAGTTTATAGCTCACATAAGATTTATTTACTTAAGAATTCATGCAAAGGCTACCAAAAATACAAGCTTCAGATTTCTGTGTTTAAATCCATCTGCCCACTCCCCCTGCTCGGTTTCCAATCTAAGTGTATTTACAATGTGGAATATTGCTTTAAACCAGGAGCTAAACGCTGTCAGACACACAGAGAGCAAAACATTCTCTTGAGAGACAGATTGCATCTGGTGGTTAGGACTGGTACAACAGCATGTTTCTGTTATGCCTTCAGGCTCATGTGAATGAGAGGGTTGTTTACTGATAAATTGAAGACAACTTCACTGAGACTGAGAAAACTTTTTAAACTTTTTGGTTGACCTGTGAGAACCAGACTTTAAAGAGAATATGATAGCACGGTGAGTTTTGTGAGAACAGCAGAGATCGTGCCTGTATTTCTGTCTGCAGCTGCTCCTTCTCTTTCTGAGCCACTCTGAGACTGGCCTTCAGCTCCTGCAGCTCACGACGAGTCTCGCTTAACTGAACCTGAAAACACAAGAGTACTATCAAGTACATGTCTTTAAATATTTAGATTCACATTAAATAGCAAATGTAATTCATACCTTAATTTACATTATATAAATCTGTAAATGGCCTTGTTCTAGGTCACTAATCAAATGTAAGCAAATATGTGATATTGACCATGTTAACTCCTACAACGTGTGCTGTTAACAAACACTGAAACAGATGGCACTAAAAATATTGACAACAAGAAAAACTTACTTGAAAAACTTGAAACTCTTTACAGTTGAGATAAGGCTACATGTCGTTGTTTCAAAGAAATGTGTTAAATAAATGTTATACCCGATTGCAGTCTTTCTCTCGTCCCAGCTCCACTACTGCTTTTTCTCTCTCCATCCTCGCCTCTTGCAACATCTCCTCCTTTTGCTGGATCTCGTCATTAAGGCGTTCCAGGCGGACTTTGTCCATCTGACAGTTTATGCAGTCACTTCAATTAACTACAGTTTTAAAGTTGCCTTTGTGTTTTTAAAAATAATTTTTGCTCACACTACCTCAGTGTTCTGCTGCAGGGTCTCTCTCTCCTGTGCCCAGTTGGCTCTGCCCTCTCTCAGAGACAGGCTTGCATCGGCCAGCTGAAGTGTGAGCTGTGCGGCCTGCAGACGGGCCTGATGGAGCTCGGCGTGTGTGGTGTCCCTCTGAGCAACCATGTCTCTCAGCTCCCCCCTCAGAGTCTCCACACAGCGTTCACTCACATTCAGGCGATCTTGAACACTCCGGAGTTCACTCAATGCCACTTCATTGGCTGCCTGATCAACAATGACAAAGATACAATCCTGTCATGCTAAAAAGATGTTGTCAGTCTAGAGGCAGTTAGCGGGCTTGCATGTCTTCTAGCATCCATCTGTTCTATTTTTTTTTTAATTGCTGGACTATACAGACATGGTTCAAATGCGCCACATCTAACAGTTTTCTCAGCATTTCATGCTGACTAAAACGTGTGGTGTGACCAATTAGAAGAAGATGGGAAGTTGTATACAGTTGATATTTAATAAAAATCAAATCACTTGCAAAACATACACTACCATTCAAAAGTTTGGGGCCAGTAAGATTTTTTTTTAAAGAAAAGAATAGTTTTATTCAGCAAGAATGCTTTAAATTCAAAGTGACAGTAAATACTACATTGTTACAAAAACTTCTATTTCAAATAAATGTTTTTCTTTTGAACAGCCCATTAATCAAAGAAGCCTGAAAAAAATGTTTAATGGTTTCCAACAAAAATATTAAGCAGATTCAAGATTGATGATAAAAAATGTTTCTTGAGCACCAATTCAGCATATTAGAATGATTTCTGATGGATCATGTGATGCTAAAAATATGCTAAATTTTAGTGATGCTAAAAATAAAATGAAAATTCTTACCAAGCCAAATCCTTTGAAAAGTAGTGTACACTATAACATAATATATTTATATGTTGAGCGAAAAAAAATATTTTGCCAGAATGGTCATCAAAGTAGAAAGACATGCTTTCTGCCTCCATATGGTGCATTTACAACATCTAACAGCAGGGAATATGTTAATCAGTCAAACCCCTTATTAATAACATGAACTTCATGGATAAATGGCATCAAGTATCTGTTCTGAGACAATACACCCTGTGTACGAATATCCAATGTGAAAGCTGGGATGGGAAAACTGCTGGAGTGTTACCTCCTTCCTGTGAGCGCTGTTGAGTTTGTGTGTGAGGGTGGTGATGGTGTCTCGGAGCTGTAGAGCATGTGTATCTCTCTGGGCCAGTGAACTTCTCAGACTCTGAAACTCTGATGAAAGACTGTGCAGCTCTTTCTCTGTCTGTTCCATCTTTAACTAGTATAATACACAAAACAATGGCACAATAATGACCATGTAGTTGTGTTTATGCTTATTTGTGTACAAGTGTTAGCTGAGAAACCTTCAGGTTCTCGTGTTCATCTTCATCTTCCTTCTTCTGAGTTGATGCTTTCTTGGCCCGTTCCCTCATCCTACGCAGAAACAGCACACAGGAGAACCAATGAAACCACGTGACTCAAAGAGACAATATGACCTTGTTCACAGCACTAAACCAACCTCTAGAAGGGGTCCAATGTGTCTTGTATATATAATTCAATCACATCAATGACATTTGGAGGAAGTCAAAGATGCATATGGCCACAATATATGAAACAATTATGTCCTGATGTGTCCCAGAGAACACAGGAGAACTACTTTCTTATAACATGTACAAATTAAACAATGAAGTACAGAAGTACAGCTTAAAACAACAACACAATTCAATACTCAAGTCATCAACATGCAGTGTATAGAATATGTGTGCAGCCTTTAGTCATTTAAAATTATGTTCAGTGTGTATTCATGAAATCGAAGAAAATCTTAAGGAAATCACATCAGAAGTTGGAGAAGTCATTGGAGATTAGTCAAGTAAAGATTAGTAGAGATTAGCACATTAGTTGTATTGGAGATTAGTCAAGTAGAGATTAGCACATTAGTTGTAAACAAACATACAACACAATCAATGTAGTGTGAATCACAAACAAATAACTCTGATTAGCTCTTATCTGTTATTTTTAGTAAATAGTGATGCACTGAAATTAATTTTTTTTTTTTGGTTTCGATAAAACGAAAATAAAGTTTTGGTAATTAAATTTAGGTAACTGGGTCATTGAACTCGGTATTATATTCAGGGTGTCGTCATAGTAAAGTTCTTCGGCAAATAGGTAGGTACTTCTCGATTTTTCAGCAGAACAAATTGTACATATTGCTACTGTAGCATCCTTGTCTTTATTTGAAAAAATATGATTACCAGTGCGTACGAAATTACCAGATTACTGAGTGCCCTGTTACAGTGTTTACTTTTTATTCACATATTCATATATATTTAAACAATTACTTTATATGTGAAAAATGCTGTAATAGGATTGCAGATTCAAGAAGTTGCCATCTAAAGTATAGCATGTTTATTTTAAAGATTTGTTTTCTGATTTATTAAATATTGATTAAAATAAATATAAAGTATATTTGTATATATATATATATATATATATATACACATAAAAATATCGGCTTTATATCGGTCTCTAAGATATCTGCATCGGCCATCAAAAAAACAATATCGGTCGACCACTAGAGCTGATTCTTTCAATGAATACCTCCTCAAAAACACAGGTTATCAATTTGAATTAGTCTCAACCGCTGCCCTGCATAATTTACAGCATCAACAGAGAAGAAATTTCTTTCATATGTAAAGCAAAATATTAATTATGACTGAAATACACCCAAATTAATTGGAATCGAATCTGTTACAAATGTGTTAGGCTGGGTATTGATTCAAAGATACTTCAAAGAGTAGAAAACAAAGCCTCTCACCTTTCTAGGTCAGTCTCTCTCTCCAGTCCTCTCTGGGTCAGTACTTTAATGTCCTCTTCTAGCTCTCTGATTCGCTGCTCATTAGCTTCTTTTTGAGTTAGCAGGGCTCTCTTCTCCTCTGTCAGGGCCTCACCTAAATCCTCAACTTCCTAAAAGAGAGAGGTGTGATGGTAGTGAGGTATTTAAACTAAACTGTAACACTAAAAATCGTTTAGCAGTTAGCTTTCCGCCAGTGTGTGTGAGCATATACACCACAGTAAACACAGTAAAGACAAAATATACACAAAACCATGACCCAGGGCTGACCACACAGGCTGATGGAATGAGTGTTTACACTACCTTCTGCTTCTTCTTCATCTCCTCTACTTTCTCTATATATTCTCTCACTTCCTCCTTCAGCTCGCCGATCTTCCTTTCCAGCTCCTTGCGGCTCTGCTCCCAGGAGCTTCTGTCTCTCTCTCTCCTGCCTTTCTCCCGCTCCACGTTCTGGTCTGCTGCTTCAAGAGCCTGGAGCAGCTCAGCACGCTCCTTCAAACACTCCTGCAGACGTCTCTGTTTGGAAGAATGACAGAAAAAGATACAGATATTAATAAAAAATACAAATGAAGAAAACCTAGTTTTAAAAGGTCTGTCAATGTTTAATTATTTACCTTATATGGTAAATAAAATATAAACCAAATTAATTATATATATATCAATATTAGCTGTGAAGACATGGCATTATTGTAACACACCAAGTAAATCAAACAAATTATATAATAAATCATTTAATGTAATTATTTGGGCTGGGTTTCGGCAAGGGCCTCACGATTCAATACATGTGTCACGCTACGATATATCACCATATATTGAGATACGATACATATTGCAATACATTTTTTTTTTTAAATGTAAAAAATAATAGTTCAAAATACAACTTGCTGTGTGGTATGTGTATCACATTATATTGATAACTCCACAGAAAAATAAAAACTTCCATTCCAATTTATTAGCAAATCTATATGAATTGCAGTGCCACTGAACTAGCCTGACTTCGTCATACTCATATTCTAGTCAGAATGTGAGTCTGATACTGCTCCATAGGGCTATGATTATGAGGCGTGTCTTAACCAAACCAGGAGAGAAAAAAACTCTGCACTCAATTGGATAGACCTACAACCAATCAGAGCAACGAAGTAAGTGACGTATGTTGAGCTACGCATAGTTGTCAACAGAACTCAACTGCACGCACGCTGGAAGAAGTAGTAAAATAATGAGTGTTTTTTTCTTTAACTTGGTCCTCCATGAGTGCGACCAAAGGAGAAACCACAACGACCACAGGGTTTTCATTGCGTCCCATCTTCTTAGCGACCATCGGAGCCAGCTGATAAATTAAACTTTTGCCGAATCCCGTAGGGAGGACGGCAAACATCTTTCCGATCGACAAATGCCTTGATTGGAGTTCTCTGTTCGTCTTTTAAAATTAACGGGCTGTCGAGTTCTTTTACAACAGACGCGATCGCGGAATCTATACATCTCAATTCTCCAGCTGCAGTCAACTTTGAGGGAAACCAGTTCAACCCAAGCGTTCTTTGATAACGTGATGATAACTGCAGATCATCTGTCCATCATCGTATAAATCCCGCCCTGGCAATTTGATTGGCCCGGCAATTTCTGAACCGATCATAATTACTCCTCAATGTATTGAGTCCAGAACGAACTTCCCGACCAAAAAATGTTGTGGGCGGGGTTCGGGCTGAAAAATACATTTATTTTGATGAATGTGTATCCAAACAGTTGCAGTCCCCTGTGACTTCCATAGAATATATTTTCATACTATGGAAGTCAATGGGGAATTCTTCAAAATATCTTCTTTTGTGTTTAGCACAAGAAAATAAATTAATACAGGTTTGGAACAACATTAGAGGGTAAATAACAGAATTTTCATTTTTGGTTGCACTATCACTTTAAAGGGTTAGTTCACCCCAAAATGAAAATTCTGTCAGTAATTACTCACCCTCATGTTGTTCCAACCCCGTAAGACTTTCGTTCATCTTCGGAACACAAATTAAGATATTTTTGATTAAATCTGAGAGCTGGATCACTCCTCCATAAGCTTCTTAGACATTTTAATCGTCCATGATCAAAAATCGTGATATCGCACACCAAAGTGCACCCACACGTCGGCTCAGCAAGCTGGAGGCGCTCATATTTTCCGCCATGCTTGCTCCCACTTCCCACTGTTAGCTTTGTAGATTTCGAATCGGCGATCTACAGGAACTGAGCAGGTCGTTTGACACACAGAGGGATTTGATGACATGTTGACGTCATTTTAAACCCGTTTAAAACATTTTTTTAAGTATCGATAGTAGAGGTTGGAATATCGATACACTATCGTGAAAAAAATTATCATGATAGTTAGCTGTATCGGTATTTTTGCATAGTCCTAAAGTTTATTGTTAAATTTATATAATTTAATTAATTATCTCAAATGACTTCTTGAATCACATATGCGATATCAGTAACAAAACAGCATTACTGACTTGGTTGGAAAGCTCTAAGCTGTTCATGTGATTCTCAAACCACACAACAAAACTGCACATTGTGGAAATGTTAAAAGGAGACTCTCTGTCTGAGGTCTGTAGTCTTCTATGGATTAAAGTATCAATACACTGGGACATCTATTCTATTTTACCCTTTCTTGGACAAACAACAGTGCATCTCAGAGCTGTCCAAAAGTATGAGAAATCCCTTTTATTGTAGTACTACATACTGTAGTTTAGCTAAAAAAAAAGAAGAAATATATTATAACCTGGAAGTTAATAAAAAATACGGCAAAATGGTGTATTAAAGGTGACCTATAATTCAAAATTGAATTTACCTTGGTATAGTCAAATAACAAGAGTTCAGTGCATGGACATGACATAGAGTAAATCTCAAACTGGACTGTTTTCGCGTTCTCATTTAATTCACGTTTATGAAAAACACCCCTGAAAAACGGTCGGTTCTCCACACAATACCGACTGTGACGCAATAGTCGGGATCATTAATATGTACGCCTCCAAATATTTGCATAATGCCAGCCCTCAATGCCAGGCGGAACTGCGCAGCCGAAGCATGGCAGTTGCTCAGTGTGGATGTACACATGAACACAAAAGTATTTTTTAGTTCCTTCATCTGAGCCTCTGAAGAAACAATGGGTTAATTTTATTTTCTCTGGAAATTCCCAAACATTTCACCGACTGTTTCCTCAACTTGGGCCAATACAGAGCTGGCCTCGGATCGAGCTACCAAGCAACAATTTCTGATGTGTAATTGTTCAAGTTCAGACAGGTAATCTTTCTCTCAAAATCGTTCAATACTGTTTATGCATCAGTAAGTCAAGCCAGTGACTAAAATATCAGCTTCACATCGTTTCTTTTAGTAGGATGAAAATAATCGTATTTAAATTGTGAACAAATTATATACAGAAAGGGATCAAAGAACAATCTTTCCACACAGCGCGAGTTTATCTGGACACTTGCCAAACTCGTTATGAAATCAATGACGCACGTTACTGAACAACGAAGCTCTTACTGTATTTACATCATCGTGTTTGCATTGGTGAAAGCAGAGAAAGTGCAGAAACTGCTTTGCAATGATAAGATCTTCATTCTCGCGATCAACACACTGTCATCTGCTCAATGCTCATCACGGCAACATTTTATGTGATGGGAATAGATCTAAATACTTTAAAAACATCTCACGATTCGTTAATCTCGAGAGCTGTTATAGTAAAAACGTATAATAGCAGTAGTAAAAGTATTCGGGAGAGAGTTTCACATGTAATGCGTTGCTATTTCATATGCAAGCATGTCAGCCAATCACAGCAGTGGCCGCGGTTACACTGAATCCCACAGCAGACACGCCCCTTCAAACAAAGTGTTCAAATCAGAGGCTAAAAGCAGGCTAGGAAAAATGCCATTTATTTCTAAATTATGATTATTTTTTATCTAAAAAACATACTAACATTATAAGGGTAACCCAGGAAACATTATAAAATAATAAAAAAAAAACATTCTAGGGCACCTTTAATTTAAAAAGCCTTTTTTCACTGTGATCAAAACTTGAGACCATTATCATTTAGGCTTCATGCTTACAATCACACACTTGTACCAGATTACCAATATTGTTTGTTTTACATATTTATTTATGATATATGATATACTGTTTAATTTAACTATCTATATATACACACATATATATATATGATTGACTGCAAGGTATGCATTCAAATCGTTTAATGCACAGGTAGTTCCAATCAGTTTTATCAACATTCTATATTAATGCATTGCTTTCATTTAAAGGTGACCTATAATTCAAAATTGAATTTACCTTGGTATAGTCAAATAACAAGAGTTCAGTGCATGGACATGACATAGAGTGAATCTCAAACTGGACTGTTTTCGCGTTCTCATTTAATTCACGTTTATGAAAAACACCCCTGAAAAACGGTCGGTTCTCCACACAATACCGACTGTGACGCAATAGTCGGGATCATTAATATGTACGCCTCCAAATATTTGCATAATGCCAGCCCTCAATGCCAGGCGGAACTGCGCAGCCGAAGCATGGCAGTTGCTCAGTGTGGATGTACACATGAACACAAAAGTATTTTTTAGTTCCTTCATCTGAGCCTCTGAAGAAACAATGGGTTAATTTTATTTTCTCTGGAAATTCCCAAACATTTCACCGACTGTTTCCTCAACTTGGGCCAATACAGAGCTGGCCTCGGATCGAGCTACCAAGCAACACTTTCTGATGTGTAATTGTTCAAGTTCAGACAGGTAATCTTTCTCTCAAAATCGTTCAATACTGTTTATGCATCAGTAAGTCAAGCCAGTGACTAAAATATCAGCTTCACATCGTTTCTTTTAGTAGGATGAAAATAATCGTATTTAAATTGTGAACAAATTATATACAGAAAGCGATCAAAGAACAATCTTTCCACACAGCGCGAGTTTATCTGGACACTTGCCAAACTCGTTATGAAATCAATGACGCACGTTACTGCACAACGAAGCTCTTACTGTATTTACATCATCGTGTTTGCATTGGTGAAAGCAGAGAAAGTGCAGAAACTGCTTTGCAATGATAAGATCTTCATTCTCGCGATCAACACACTGTCATCTGCTCAATGCTCATCACGGCAACATTTTATGTGATGGGAATAGATCTAAATACTTTAAAAACATCTCACGATTCGTTAATCTCGATAGCTGTTATAGTAAAACGAATAATAGCAGTAGTAAAAGTATTCGGGAGAGAGTTTCACATGTAATGCGTTGCTATTTCATATGCAAGCATGTCAGCCAATCACAGCAGTGGCCGCGGTTACACTGAATCCCACAGCAGACACGCCCCTTCAAACAGAGTGTTCAAATCAGAGGCTAAAAGCAGGCTAGGAAAAATGCCATTTATTTCTAAATTATGATTATTTTTTATCTAAAAAACATACTAACATTATAAGGGTAACCCAGGAAACATTATAAATAAAATAAAAAAAACATTCTAGGGCACCTTTAAGTGCACACACACACACACAAACATTCAGGAGCACAGAAACTTATCAATGCTGCCCTGTGACTTTTGGCGCTTTTCCACTGCTGGTACGGCTCAGTACGGTTCGCGCGGCGCGGCACGGTTCGGCTCGCTTCGCTTTTCCACTGCTTGGTACGACTCGGCGCGGCACGCTTTAGCTCGGTTTGCTTTTCCACTGCAGATAGTACCGCTTCAAAGTGGGTGGGATTATAGTCGGACCGTAGTTTATCCGCTCCTCGGCAACCAACGAGACGAACGTCTGCACTTCGTCCACTGACCACGATTCAGCCATTTCTTTTTTATGGAAGTTTTCTTTCTTTCTTTTTTCTTCAAGCAAGTCAAGCAAGTAGTTTTAAAACAGGTGCTACAGCGGTGGCTGTTGTCTACTGGCTATTTAAATCTAGGGGGTTTAGTGTCTCGTGTCGCAAATACAATGACGCTGATAGTGACGATTCTGTCTGTCTGACCAATCAGTGATCTGTAGTGTTTTCACGTCACATTTTAGTATCGGTACGGTACGCTTGGAACCTCAACAGACCAGGTACCATTTAAAGCGAGCCGAAGCGAGCCGTACCGTACCGTACCATGCAGTGGAAATGCGCCATAAGTGAGCCGTACCGAACCGAGCCGTACTGTACCATGCAGTGGAAAAGCGCCAAAGCATGCCGTACCGAACCGTACCGTTCCATGCAGTGGAAAAGCGCCATTTTATTGATAAAATAGCCTTGCCGCTGAATCATTTCTCAGCAACAAGGGAGTAACACCAAATGCACAGCTTCATTATTAGTAGAAGGATGCTGCACAGACACAGGCAATTCACACGTGCATCTCTCTCTGTCTTGATAATTAATTCAAATACATGCTAATGTAATCTTACTGCACTGCTTTATCTCCATGTCTGATTTAAAGTGGGCAGAATGCTAGATCTAATGAGCCGTAACTGACCAAATTATCCATTATTTTTACCTTTCTGGTCAAATATTGTGCTGCAAACATCAATAACTTGTTAATGTTGGCAAATGGCCATGGTATAAGCAGGATAATCCATGGCTAGCTGTGCATTAAACAATTGGAATGCACTCTGAAGAAATGCATGTGTTGTGTGGTTCTTTTCCTCCACATCATGCATTAAAATCGCTAGCACAGCTAGCCGTGGATTATCCCTTATCATGCATACGGAGAGAATGCTACAGCCCTAGGGAACTGCCTATACTAGGATCTGGCATTGTCTTACGTTGAAACATATCATTTGTGTAATGATGGACTGAATTACAGTCTTCACATATTCTGTGAGTTCATCTGACCTGCAGTAGCTGGGCTCTGGGGATGACCAGCAACATGTCTTCGCCCACTTCCTCTCCTTGGCCCTCCTCCTCCAGAGTCATCAGCTCCTCCATGGGCTTTGGGGCTGAGAAGGTAAAGGCAGTGCTGCGAGAACAAGCCTCTCCCCTTCCATCCACATACACAAACTGGTACTGCTGAGTACTAGGCCCTGGTAGGTAGGACGCTGAAGAGGGGAGAGAAAAAGGATGCTGTGAAAGGCCAAACACAGGCCAAAAAAACTATAAACAAAACAATTGTCGTGTGGTCTCAGATTTTTAATATAGGCAAATTGTATTTGAATATTTCCTGTCTGGTTATTCATAGTGACAGAAGTTTGGAGATTTCCTACACAATCACATGAAGCCAGGGCCACTGGTGATGACCTCATCTGGCTTCTCCTAAACGCACTCTGTCTCCATCACCAATATTCACCACAAAATACAATGCTGCCATTCTGCACTGTGCAAATCTCAGCCCAGATGATACTTTCACATGCGCTTGCAAAAACTCGGTCTAACACTGTTCACAGTTTTGGGGTCAGAAAGTTTTTTTTGTAAAAGAAATTAATACTTTTATTCAGCGAGGATACATTAAATTGATAAAAAGTGACAGCATAGATATTTACAATGTTACAAAAGATTTCTATTTAAAATAAGAGATGTTCTTTTGAAAATACCATTCATCAAAGAGTCCTGAAAAAAAATCACGGGTTTAAATAAGCAGATGTTTTCAACATTATGATCAGCAATGTAGCACCAAAGCAGAATTAAATTGCACTTTAAAATATATTAAAATGCAAAGCATTTATTTTAAATTGTAATATTTCACAATATTATTGGTTTTACTTTATTTTTAAATGAATAATGCAGCCTTTGTTAGCATAAAAGACTTTAAAAAAACTTCTGAATGGTAGTGCATGTTACTTTAAAAGAGCAATATATAGCGCGCCCACACCCTGCAGTTTAATTACTACGGATGTGCTTTTCAGAAATAAGCTAGTCATTAGGTTGTCTCAAAGATGAATTAACCACTTGGTTATAAGGAAGCCCTGAATAAATAGGGCCCACTAGACACTGATCAGACATGTTTCTTAGGGGGAACATGTTTCTTCACACACGATACACAACAATTTAGAGAATAATAGCTGTGCTATATGTGTGATAATGCACGCTACAGCACACCATAACAAAACCTTTTAAAAATAAATTGCATCTCTAAATTCATTCTTTTTAAAGCATTGCCAAAACGAGGATTTTAGGTTTATTGTTTAAAAAAATTGTAGAGAAGCAAATCAATCTAGGGTAATTTGGGAGCATCCTATACCCCTCCCTACTAATAATTAACAACAGGCGAAATCCTTTGTGGCATTTTATCTCTTTCACAGGTCATCTGAGGACAAACATTTGCTAATGTACTGAATGCATTAGCCCAGCAGTTGGGTGAATCAATGCAAGAAACTGTAATTAGCTTCTTTAAATGTCCCTAAAGCACACTATTCTTTATTCATACTGTATTAAGACCATCAGCTGACTTTCAAGAGGGCTTGAACACCAAAATCAATGCTTCAGAAACCTTGGAAATTAACGCAGCAGTTCACGGAGGTCCCCTCTTTGTAGTTGGATGGTGCTACTGCCCACACAAACGTATGGTAGTCCTTGATTGATGACCAGCCAACCTGGGGGTAAAAGAAAACAGATCAACTTTAATAAAGCAAAAGAGCCACATCAGTGCTGAAAAGTCCTGGAGATGGCTCTCTCTTACTTTAAATAGTCCAATCCAGTCATTACTGGCCCATGTGTGCTGTGAGTTGATGGTGTAGTGGCAGTCCACTCTGCTCTGAGGGAAGTAGCAACTTCCGACATTGCGAAACTCCACCCCGCATGTCTTCTCCATGTCAACAGAATAGTGATGCACCTAGGTAGTTATTAAAAATAAAAATGGAAATATTTAGTCTAAAACTATTTTTCTCATTCTCAAATAATATGCATGCAGTTTTATGGCGTCATTACATGAAATATTCATTTTACAACAAAAAAAGGCCAATGAACTGCAACAAAGTTACTAAAAATGGTTTTCCAAAAAATGTAATACATACTTAGTAAAATACATAATACATACAAAATACAATATGTTAAATTTTTTCCTAAAATCCTGATGTTAAGAAAAAGTTCAAAGACATGTTACTTATGTGCTTTGAAGAAGTGCGGCTGAGGTAAAAGGCAATACAGGACTTGTTTTGTCTTAAATATGCTATCTATATGTGTAGTCATCTCTATCTGTATGCCTTTTCTGTCTCTATCCAAATTCACAAATATACATAACTTTAAAAGGAATTTTAAACAGGATTTAATTAGTCCACAGAAAATTGTATGGATATTATTAATGTGGCTTACTGAGGACAGTAGGGGAGAGGTGAATGTGTTGCGCAAGTGAAGAGGTACTGTTTATGTTAAACTAGATGCCGAGTTCCTGCGGATGACTGATGAGGAGTGCACTCTCTCACCCCGGACACACATCAGCTCTTAGAGAGCATTTGTGACAGGCTGTCAGGTGCCACAAATGCTGTGACTGACTGTGTGAACTGTATAGATTACAAGTAATGACAGGTGGGCCCATCATTAGCAGCACCTTATAATAAACTACAAACTCCATATTTAGACTCTCCATGAACAGACCAAGGACGTTTTCTGACGTCATCTGTCTGATGTCAGAAACTTGCAGCTTAACTCCAGTGCTCAGTATCAAGCTTTATCTTAAAATAAATACCAAGGATAATTTGATTCCTCAACATTTGAGTCGTTTAAAATAAAATAGATGGTGAAATTAGTTTTTTTTTTAAACACACTAGATAAACACAACATTTATTTTAATGTACTTTTAATATTACTTGACACGTGACACCTGATTGTTGTGGCATAATAATTGCTGACTTACGAAAATAAACTCTTTCTTTGCATTGCAAACAATCGTGGATGGCTATTGCAAGCGAGGCCCAAAGTTAGAAACTATCTCAAGTTACTCGGTACAGCATGACAACAAGAAGAAAAACAATGCATAAGCAGATCTGACACTTTGTTACAGCAGTTAAAAAGAAAAACATGACAGCCTTATAACATTGTTATCGTCAATACACATTCCATGGGACTGCCTCAAATGGGATTAGATGTTATAAACATGGCATGCTTTGTCTTTAGCTGCGTGCTACTGAACATGCTGCAGTTTTTTTTCTCTTTTTTTCCTTTGTGGAAAAACCGCAAACGTCGTATAACAAAACTCACCCAATTTAGATTAGATAATCAGAACAATGTCCTCTTGAAAAACGATGTTCGGTCATATAGGAGAAAACATGTATGAGACTGATGACAAGTGTAATTTACACCGACACATTCGCCGAGATGAGCTGTGCCACGAACATCTCACAACAATAACAAAAACAGAAGCATGGGTGCTTTGGAGAGGCACGCTGCATTGTGGGAAATGAAGTTCTATCACTGATTCTGAATCATGTCTCAGACACTCAAAAAAACTAAAATCCCCATCTGTAATGAGAATGCTTTGAAGGTCGATGTGAGAAGTCAAACGTCATGGTAACGGTACAGCGATTGAAGCTCTGATTGGTTCACATTTCTCATCGGATTCTCCGTCTTAGTTTCTATTGGTTAAATGTGTATGTCAATCAACTCTTGGCCAATGCGATACGTGTTCGTTAAACACGCATGGTGAAAAGCAACACGATTGCGAAAAGAACTAGTCTGACTCATTTCCGCGAATAGGCTCTTTCGAACAGTTCGAAACATCGATTCAGTGATTCATTCATTTACGTCTCATAACTAAGTGATATTCTTTGGAACAAACTCTGGCATGTATTTGTAGTGTCATACAATCAATTCAACATATTCGCTGTATGTTCTATTTGTAATAATTTTACAAATATGCTACTCTAGTAATAATATATCGCCCCATCAGTCAAATCTTTGGCAAACTTAAAATGCGCACACTGTCAGCTGAGCTCACTCGTGGGTTCTTGGTTTGCTACAACATTGACATGTCAGAAAGAGACAGCTCTTGGTTCAGTGAGTCGGTTGACTCGAGAATCACTCGACCTGTTTGTTCGTTTCGAACAAAATGTTCGGTCCGTTAAAAAGATCCGGTTCAGAAGAGCGATTCGAATGTGTCTGGTTTCCAAGAGACATGTTATATAATATCATAATATTCGCATACACAATATAAAGCACCTGCGTGGGACATACAGGCTATCACTCACATGCTTGTCTGATGCCTGCAATGGCTTTTCAGGGTTATGATCTGCTTTGATTCCTGGAGTCTCAGTAGGCCGACACACATTCAGCTGGAGTAAACAGCACTCTTCATTTGCCGACTCACAGAAACTTGAAACTAGAATGCTTTGCCATGAAGCTGAAAAGCAGATGCTAAATGCCTATCATTTTTCAATGATTCCTACAATAATTTGTCTCTCACACTAAGGCTAACTGGTAGCTCAGTTTGTGTAATAAAGAGGTGAAATAAATGTATTATATATTTAATGAATAGTTAATGGAGTTACATATTTAGCATTTTAAAGAACCGAAGAGACACCTCTTTTCCAAAACATTAGTTGTTTGATGTTCTCGTTTTGAACACAAGATGGCAGTGTACTTTTAGGAAACTTGAAAGAGCTGCAGTGTAGCTGTGCATTGTCCTCTAAGATTTTTCTTTACATATATTACTATTTATAAACATATAATTTTCTTTTTTTTAAAATACATTTCTGTATTGACACTATAAAGTGAATGCTCATACATTTTCAAATAGAGTTTTGTAACGTCACTATCTTTCAGATGTAAATTGTAAAGACACTGATACACAAGTAAAACTCACTTTATTTTTCTATATAGCCTGAGTAATATCTTGGATCAGCCAGGCATGTTATCTTTCATATTCGAGGCATTATTAAATGCATGAATAATTATATATTGCAGAAGAAGTTTCTTGAGGAATTTGGCACATACAACACATAGATACTGAGCTGGTCTCATGGTGATATTAGGAGGTCACAAGTCAAAGTGATACATTCTAAATGAAGTGGTGACTCACATGCCTTTGATGGTAAGGATTTAGGGCTTAAGTGAATATTTCAATATTTTAATATCTTTACACACTGTCCATTGCACTGCCTGCACATTTTGGAGTCCTCTAAATCAGCTTCAAAATTATCAAATGATTTAACCACTGATAAAACATCACCTTGAATGGACATGCTGTAAACTTCACAGGCACTGGACAGATCATTTTGACTGAAAAAGGAGATTGTTCCAGACACAATTGCATTTTAGGGGTTATTTCAGAACCCTCCTAGAACGCCATTCTATCTCCTTATTTATAGTTCTTGCAAAGAGATTGTTTCTTCAGAGGTGGAAACTGGACGTGGTTTCAACATTTGATGTGTGGTTAAGTGAGCTGGTGAACATTATACATATAGAGAGAAGACAAAACAATTTATTACAAACAATGATTGATTGATTTAAAAAAAAAAATGTGGAAGCCTATTAAACCACCTGGGGAATATGATCACTTCATACTGGCTTGTGCGCTGTTTTGTGTTTTTGTAAATGTATTTTAATTTGTTAATATCTCACGTATCACGTTTCCATCTATTTCTGTATATTCTATTGTACCATACTGTTTTTCCCCTTTTTTGGACCTCACATTTGTTCGAAAGTGTTAGAAAACGAAATAAAGTTTGCACTGTCGCTTTGCTTCTGCATGTATAATGGCATTAGAACCAGTTTGCCCTGCAAGGAAGGTAGTCGTAGCCATGCACTGCAAACAAGATGGCCACCCTCAGCCTGTAATTGCATGCAGGCAGTAAATGAGGCAGCCCAATAAAGGTGCTGAGATTGTTTTAACAGAGTGAGCTTGGCTGAAATGCGTGGAAGGCTGCGTGAGAGGCAGGCAGGAAGGGGGGAAGGGCAGAGGCGTGTGATTGATGGCACACAGACAGTGTGTTACCGACCTTGCTTGACGACGAGTCTCCCTCAGGCCCATGACACTCCTAACCTCGCTCCTCCTCCCAGGCGCTCCATGTCAAGTGTTTCTGAGGAGATCAATGAGAAGATCTGGTGCAGGCCAGACTTATGTTGGCCAGTCATTTTATCATCTCATTACTAACCTGGTCAGGGATTCTTCATGCTTGTTTTATAGACGGCAAAACCTGAAGAATGACGACTATTGAGTTTTTGTGGTAATTCAAATTGTTTTCTACAAATCAGACCTTTGTAACCTGTATTAACATTAATCTACCATGTTTTGATAGGTAGGCTACAATCAGCTGGCAAGTCAGTGAATATGTTCGGTGTACTCAATCAGAGAAGCGAACAGAATTTATCGTAACTTTATGATGCTTACAGTGCAATTCCATTATAATAATAATCATTTGGTTCCGTTCATCAAAGAATCCTGAAAAAATGTGTCACAGTTCCACACAAAAATATTAAGCACACCTGTTTTCAACTTTGATAACAATAAATGTTTAATGCAACATTCAAGCATATTATAATGATTTCTGAAGGATCATGTGACACTAAAGACTGGAGTAACTGAATTTCTACAAATTTTAAATTGTAAGAATATTTCACAATATTACTGTTTTTACTGTATTTTTCATCAGATAAGAGACTTTTACATTTAAGAACATTTTAAACTCTAATCTCACATACCCCAAATTTTAGAAAGATTTATTTTAGTGCTGTCAAATCAATTAATCACATCTAACATAAAAGTTTTTGTTTATACAATAAATGCGTGTATATATATTATTATGATATATTTGTGTGTGTGCGTGCGCGCATGTCTGTATATATATACACACACACACACAGAGATATATAAAATATATATAAATATAATAATATATATATACACGCACATATTATATGAACAAAAACTTTTATGTTAGATGTGATTAATCGATTTGACAGAACTTAATTATTTATTTTTGCAAAAATGACTTTGATACAACAATAATTTTGGATGACTAATGTTATAATGGTGTACTGTTCTCCTTTAAAAATTCCTTTATTGGTTGAAAAATAGCCATGCATGACAAAATATAAATCTTGTGTGACAGATTACAGCATCTGAATGAGTGCAGTGAAGGCAGATGACATGCAGTAGCTTGCATTTGGTTGCAACATGAGTGAGCTGACAACGGGCTTTCTGGGGCGGGCCATTTTTCTTGGGAGGGTAGGTGTAAACGTCAGTAACAAACACCCACCACACCCTGAACATATAGTCCTTCCTGTTGGAAAGAGAGCATGTGGATACTTCTGATGAAAAACAAAGAAAAAATGGTATCTAAAGTGAATTATAGAAGGGCAGGGAGAAGAGAGGTAAAGTAAAATCTTAAAGTCAATCTTAAAGTCAATCTTAAAGTAACCCAGAAGGGTAAAAGACAAAGAGAGAGGGAAGTACGTAAGTGACAGAGATGAAGGGACGGAGAGAGAGAGAGAGAGAGCTGATGTGCCAGAGAGAAACATGAAGGGGGGCAGCAGTATTTAGTATGCACGGCCAAGCTGCCCCATCTGCTTAGCACAGCAGTCCCCATCGTATAACTGTCTGTAGGCCGTGGGCCGCATAAAGAATGTCTCCAATTTGATGTAATTCCGCAAAATTAATGACAGCTTTACCCGGGATGGGTCGGGAGGGAATGATTAGAGTTTGATCATCCATCTGATCGGTGGCCATGCCTGGCCCAAGCAGCACGTTGACGCATACTGGGTACACCCTCACCAGGGACCCGCACGCACAGACCCACTGACAAACATGCACAAAGCCGATGCCAAACTGGCAGGCTTTAGCCTCTCATTCGGCTCCTTTAAATGAGGTTTGCAAACATACCTCCGCACAAACACACCGTTATGGCAGGAGGAATATCTCTTGTGTGCAGTGGCTGGGCTGACCTCAGTTTTAATGCTGCTCCAGGCAGACCTGCGCTGTATTTCAAAGCAAAGGGGTCCAACCGGCATCTAATTTACTGAAGTCTGAGGTCGCATTGTGGTATTTTACAAGAGAGCTTTACTGTGGCCATGATTGGAATTGGGTATGAGTTTAAGAGAGATGGGGGCGGATTGGGAATTGCAGAGGGGATTGATCCAGGCAATGGATAGAGGGAGTTAATTCCTGGATGTGTGATTTTCCTCCTTCCCTTTCGTTCCTGATCCTACCCATCCCCCTCTCTCTCCCTCTCTCTCTCTCTCTCTCTCTCTCTCTCTCTCTCTCTCTCTGTCTTCCAGGGACCCTACTTTTACAAGCGAGCAGGGGCATTCCGTTTACTAGGGGGCCTGGTGCATCTCTCTGTGCTGGGGACATTAAAGGGGAAGCCTGAGTGTTATCAGTGCAGAGTGCAGGGCTTTAGATCAAGGTCTGTCGTCTGGCTCACACTGCTCTTCTGGGTTTGTACTGTTGTGTGGTGTACTCACTGGGTAATTTAAGTGAGCCCACAGATAAACAAGTGATTGATTACAGCGGTGTGTAAAGGACTAGCTGCCATGGTGGTTGGAGAGATGGCACAGATTGCGCTACAACAGACAACCATTGCTAATGCCCTATGCTTGAACACCAACTGTTGAGCAAACTAAATGCCTCAAAAGTGATGGCAGTAAGAGTGTAGGCAATTTGCTTTGAAAATGTAAAGGTGGCTTTTGTTCTTGGCATATAATTGCTGAATGGAAAAGGGTTTTCACGGGATGAAACACAGGAAAATTAATTTGCCATCTGACAAAGACTCTGGGTTTCAACCAAGCTGGAAAAGCGTGACTGCCAGGTACCTGCATTAAAGGCAGAGTGCCAATGCACTTTTAAGCGATGGCTCCGGTGCAGATATGGGCATTCTGGCACGTTTCCTAACAGCGTTTTGATTTTGTTCGAAGAGCTGTCCAGAAAAATAATTGCATGTGAAAGAAACGAAGATCGACAAAATGAGGATAAGATCATTTTTTGCATGTGGTTGGATGAAATGGATTCACATAAGCTCGTTAGAAAAATACAGTGTTCTGTTTGCTTTAATGACTTCATCATGGTTTCAAAATGTGTATTTTTTACTTCTCTTTTTATGTCATTACATTTGGCTTGATTTGTGTTCTCTCTGTCTGTATACTTTTTTCTGTATACATTTGCATTCAGTAGTTGCCATTTACCCCTTGTATCATTTTACCCATGCACCCACCTTCCGTACCCTTCTCTCTCTCTCTCTCTCTCTCTCTCTCTCTCTCTCTCTCTCTCTCTCTCTCTCTCTCTCTCTCTCTCTCTCTCTCTCTCTCTCTCTCCTCTCTCTTTCTTTCAGTTTCTTTCTCCACCTCCACTTTTTTATATTTTTGGCTGAGCAGGAGACCTTTCTCTGTGCTGTGACCTTTAGGTTTTAAATGAAGCCCCTCTGCGGCTTGTCTCTCTTCATAGACCGCCAGTTACGAGCCTTGGGAGGACCGCAAAAAAATAACGATTCAGATGAAATGGCCCCTTTAAAAAGCTCTTCCAAATTCCTTTTACATTTTTCCTCCCTGTCCTACTGCCTTCCCCTTTTTTTCTGTCCCTATTGATATTCACACTAATGAGGAACATCCTAAAGAGCCAGCTTTGGAAAATCTCAGCCAGACAAAACAGGCCTTAAATAAGTATGTGTACACACAAATAAGCATCTATACATACACGCAACATGCAGGCATGGTACAGTGAAACATACTAATACAGTGAATGCTCATTAATGATGGATTTGAAACAAATGTCAAATGATTTATAGGAATTTGGAGAGTCTGACTTATGATTATGTTTGCCAAAGATGTGACTGTTTCTTTCCCCATTTAATCACCCTTTATAGTTGCCCTCTATAAGGGTCAATCATTGAGGCTTTATTTTAAATGCATACATTGGCAAAATGGAAAATATTCCTTTTAACCAAGACATGGGCTATGTTTGGAATAACATGGAAGCAGTTTGAGCCTCCTGCTTTAAGTTCTGTGTACTGCTAACTATTCATTATGTATTGTAAGACAGACCTAAAACATGGGAAAAAACAGATTGAACTGTTTTATTTTTATTGTGTATTATTTGTGCTATATTCTTTTATATAAAAATATATTATTTATATAATATTAAATATTTTATAACATAATATTTCTATATTTTTCTCTTTTTTTTCAGTTTCTCTTGGTTATAATGATCTATCAGGCTGCTTTGCCCTTTTAGACTTTAGACATGTAAACACAGAATTTGTTTGTGAAATGAGTTTAAAACAAATTGACAGTTTACCGCAACTACTACTAGGGGGTCCCGGACACAGAAAAAGCATTGACGTGTTAATGCATTTGCATTTCTGATGTTAACAAACTGTATTTGTGGTATGGTGTGAGATGCCCCGCTAGTTCAATATAATGTAAACACACCTAGATAATAGAACCAGAGTCTGAGCACATTTCTTACGATATGACTCCTGTAAAATTTAATCAAGATTTTTATGAATTATTATTAATGTCACGTTTGTTAACCAATAAAAAGCTATACTAATACTTCATTTTTAACAAAAATTAAAAATAAGAATTAAAATCAAATTTTAAATTTTACAAGTAAAACATTATAATGTACAAAATTAAAAATGGATAGTATTGATTCTTATTCATTTTATTCTTAATTAATTAACAGTCTTATTATTTTTTAAAGATTAAGCTAAGTGAAAGATTAAGCTAGCTAAAGATTAACTTAGAGATGTGAAATGAGCATGCACATTATCAATTAAATATCCACTTTCAACATACCGATACATTTAAATCTCTAATATCGGCTGACAGCACTGATATAGTGCATTATACTTAATATGTTTCTGTCTTTGGAAAAGTGGACGTTTAGAAGCATTTCAGTCAGGCAAATTTCACTGCTAACAGAACGATGCCTTATTAATTCTGCTATACACAAAACAAATCATCGTGCGTATGAACAGCACTCCTGTTCGTTACAGCATTAAGACCAGCAAGTACTTGTCCAGTTTTCAAGGAAAATTAGAGCAATTAGGTACGAGAGCATGGAGGCTCAGGCCAAACACATTTGTGAATGCCTTGGGTGAACTCCAGGATTCAGTTTTACACCAGACAGTGATCAGTGGGGTTCCTAATGGGAGCCAGGTAATCAGCAGGGCACAATTACAGATCTACTTGATGTACAAAGTGAACACACACACTGCTTGTAATGCTTGCAATGTTAAATACAAACAAACAAGCTTGTTTCTCACACATGCACACCTGTGTTATCCAGGTTAAGTTGATGCTCCAACTAATGACTTTCAACATATCCCACATGTTTAAATGTACATCAAGGACATGAAACTGATTTAATAACTGAACTGCAGTTCCATGCACTGTTAACTGTTGCTGGTCAGCAACGAAGCAATGACCACCATGTACAGCATCAGTGTTGAGAGTTTTGCTCTGGAAGACATTAACACTCCACTTTACTGCATTAGGAAGATTGTTGGGTTTGAGCACTTTAGAAGCACACATTTTCCGTTTTCAGATTCCTTCTCGTAAAATTCCCACCACCTCTCTAGACACCCAGAACGGAAAAAAGAGTGATGGAAAATTTCAGGGAGTTTGAGCCTAGGAAAGAGATGAAAACAGAAAGGTGTTGATTCAACAATTACAAAACTTTAATAAAAAAAAAAGAACAACCCTCCAAGGGTTGTTCTCTAGATAGATAGATAAATAGGTTGTGTGGAAAATGAGTGTGACTGGACCTCATTCCTCTGTAAAACCTCAGTGTATGATTTGTGGTTATGATGAGGTAAGGAAGCATCATTCTACACTGAGGTCCTCAAACACTCACTGTGGCAAAGAATGAAGGGATGGAGTTGAGTAGAGAAGAGACTGAGGAGCATTAACATTCTTGTAACATTCTTGTAGCTCAAGCAGTAGAGCATGGTCTAGCAACGAAAAGGTTATGGGTTCTATTCCCAGGGAATGCACGAATGCAATGTGAGTCATTTTGGAATTGTAAAATGTAATAAATGTAAATGTTAAAAATTAAGTTGGAAGATATGTATGCAGATAAATGAATGTGAGTGAAAGAATGGAAACTGAATGTGAGGGGTGCTTTACTGCGATTTCTGCAGTGCCATGACTGTTGGAATTCAGCATAGTTGATATAATACAAATATATGTGGACATCTGCATTCATAAAAATTTGGAGAAAAAAGAAAGGAAAAAAAACACACCAACTTGTGCACGTGCATGATTTGTAGCAGAAAAGGAAATTCTCCAGCGGCATTCAGTAAGGCACTGCCAACACATAAACAATACCTCACCAATTCAGGAAGAAATGTTGGTTCCACTGACACATAAAAAGAGCCGTTTGCCATGGAGACATAAACAGTGAGCACATAAAAATTTAGCCACATAAACTCTGCACTTAATGTCTGTCGTGTTTACGGTGAAATCGGACATTTCATCAAATTCATTGTCACAATTTAAAGAGTGTCCAAATGAATGCCACATTTGGGTAATCTGTGGTTTTTGATGATGTTCTACTGGTGAAGAATGCTTAAATGCACAATTAAAAACAAACACCAGTCGTTATGACTTACAATAACTGAAAAGAATTATAGTGTTGAAACCATAAGAGGACAAATTCATGGTTAGGTTTTTTGATAACACTATGAAGAATTTAATAGTATTGCAAATTAATCAAAATAATGCTGCTATGTATTAAATAATAAGACAGAAGAGATTCACTGATGATTAAAGCCAAGGATCAAGGATGATACTCAAGCCACTATTCCATATTCAGCAGCAAGTATTTCAGTACAAGTTCAGGTCCCCTAAATATCACTATAAAACTATGTTGATTGAACTGTAAATCTCCCTGAGGAGTCCAATGAATGTAAAAGTGATTTATTTCAGCAAAATCAAAGTCAGTTTGACCAGGCGTCCAATTCATTTCTGTGATATTTCAGTGAATACGCCATGTAATTCATGCAGAGCGAAAGACCCTCCCTTTGAAGGCATTCCTTCGCTCTGAACACACCCCGCCATTGTCAAAGAGCTGCAGCCTGGCCACCTCACAGAATGTTCTAGTTCGGGTTCAGTGGAGCTCAGAGCCTGAGGGAACCAGGAGGACACCAATTCTCGCTCCTCAGCCTGCAATGCGGTGGCACTATACGTTAGCCCGGTGCCTTCTCTCAGATGCATTTATACAGACACGCTCACCCTCCCTCTCCTTATCACAGAAATAAGCATTTTTACAGAGTTTTAGCTATAAAAAGGCAGGAGCAGATAGGCCATAAATCTGGTCATAAAAATGTTAAGTTGTCAGAGGTGCCATCAGCTATCAATCGTGCGGTGGGAGGCTGGTGGAGGGGAAATCGGTGATAAAAAACAGCATTTTAGGGAAATTATGTCTAGTCTTCCATTTGCAAAGTGCTGCAGTCGTATCCCGCCTGAATCTTAATCACGGGCTCCGGTGCGGGTGGGTAGGAGAGAAGTGTGTGTGTGTGTGTGGTGCAGGAGACTCAGGGAGGGTGGGCCGGTGCCTGAGGTGGAGTTGGAGATGGGGGGGGAAAGAAATTATACAACTAGCATAAATCTCCTCTACAGTCTCCCAGCCCAACACACACACACACACACACACACACATACACGGCCTCTCTCATCATCATCTCTCTATCTCCCACTTCATCGTATCTTTCCCTTCCTCTCTCACCTCATTTACACTCTTCCTCCCCTTTTCTTTACCGGTTCTCCCTACATCTAATCTCTTTTTCATTTTCTCTATCTATCAGTTATTTTCATCTCCACTGTGATTCGTTTCCTTCCTTGTTCCATATGTTGGCTGTTTTGATGCCTCCTTGTTGCCTCTATTCCTGACTGGTGGATACAGATTGACATGTCTGAGTGAGATTTCCATGTGTGTGTGTATGTGAGAATTTTTCCTCTTAGGTACCATTTATTATGCATTCTGTCACAAGGTGGCATTTGTGATAAGGCTCGGGATTACATGTTCATTTATTGCCACTCAATTGTAACAGCATAGATAGATTGATAGATGCGGAGTAAAAAGCACCCCGTCATTCCAGCGTTTCCTGTTCCTCATTGTTTTTCTCATTGCTAGCCTGTTAGGCAGAGCGCCACTCGCTGACTTGATGGATGCCTGAATTGTCAGATCTGCAGCGCCGTTTTTTAATTGAAGGTAATTTTGTTAATTCATTTGAAATGGCTCCAGAGTGCTTACAAGATGAGTGATGCCCCTTCAAAAAAGACACAAACATTAAAGACATGAGACACAATCACGTTTTGCACCATTTGAACCTCAAAAACATAAAGGCAAATAGGCCTACATGTTTGGGGTCGGCATAAGAAAAGTACTAAAAACTCTCCAAAAAGTGATAGTAAGTATCTAAAATCAGTCGGTAATAGATTTTGAGAGGTACAACAGTAATACAAGACTTTTCACCATTTGCAAACAATTCAGCTTCTCAGAATATCACTTCATCAGGGTAATTTTTGTATTGTTTGTCATGAGTTCTTAGTATTCAGACATATTACTCATTTGACATACTGTATTTGCATACTGTGTAGCAGGGAAGCACACATTTTCAGCCTATTTTAGTTTCCTCAGTCTGTTGAGAAAAATGCTTGATGTCTCAGGTGTTGTGCTGCCACCTATAGTCTCACTATAGGACTGCAGGCTAACATCAGTTGCCTGAATATTCTAAATTATGAATTATGAAAAACAGTTTTACTTCAGTGAACACATTCTCGCTGAAAGTAAATGTATTGTGAGCTATATATTATTGGTTCTGTTGCTTGCATTAATAGTGTTTGTTTTTGAGGAGTAGTGATGTGAAAGAGTAGTCCCCGAAAGTGTCACTTCACATACATCCTTTGTGCCACTATAGATTTAATCAAACTATACACACATCAAATATAACTAATATCATCACCTCTAATTAAAATTTAAATAATATTTATTATTATTATTTAATAATAGTATTAAATAATACTATTATTATTTAATAGTATTAAATAATAATATATATTATTATTATTTAATAATATATATTATTAAATAATAATAATATATTATTATTATTATTATTAATAAATAATAATATTTAAATATTATTTAAATATTAATAATATTTAATATTATTAAATATTAAATATTTAAATATTAAATATTTAAATATTTATTATTTATGAGTTAATATATTTTTTATATAATATAAAATATAATACCTTATTGGCTACATGGCTAGCACAAATAAGAAAACTGTAACAATAATTGACTGAATTGCTTAAAAAAAAGTAATCACAAACTTTTCAAATGTTTAAAAGAAATGAATGCAACAACATTTCTGAAATGCAGGAACATGAAAGGCTGAAATATGAAATGCTGAACATTTTGCATGCAAACTAATTCGATTTAATTATAACCGTGGAGTAAAATAAAAGATTGTCAAACAGCTGACATGTCAACATTGCTACTGTAGAGCAATGGGACACCTCCCAGCATTATTGAATGTCTGCTTTCTCTAACACACTGTATTTGGGTCTTTGTCTCTGCTAGCAAGCTGATGAGTCAGTTCAGTTATGTTTGACTATAGGAAGAAGACATACAAAATCTGTATTGCTGGGGGCCCTTCAAGAACAGGGTTGTTAAACCCTGCTGTGGAGGTTTTGGGGAAGGGCAGCATGTTGCGATACTTCATTATGCCGCCAGAGGGCGGTGAAACATTCACAAAACACATGAAAACATTCCAGTGCAACTCTTTCAGTGTGTATATCTACAGGAATGTATTTTGAGACGTATATTTTCGGTTGTTAAATTGTATTTATTATTATTAATAGTAGTAGTAGTAAAAGTAATAGTTGTGATAAAAGCAGAAGTTGTTGTAGTAGAAGGGGTGGTGGTAGTAATAATGATAATATAAAATATTTATTTCTTCTGTTTATGAGTCTTAAAGTTTTGAATTCCTAGCTGGACACCGACATTAGTGAATGGAATGAGCCATGTTGCAAATAATACTCTTTTGTCTCTCAACTCTTTGAGACTATAAATACATATATCCATGGTTCATGTCAACTTATAGGCCTTTAACAAGGTATTACTCCCAACATTTATCATTTAAGAGTTTGTGTTAAATAAAAAGGACTTTGTCGAGGCCATCTTACTGTAGCCATCCCAAACCGCGGCCAAATTACAAACTGCCAAATCATTTGAGATGTCTTTGACTTTCCAAAATAAGCCCGTAAGCTGCAGCTCAATGACTCTCAAATGTCACACTATAATTTTTCCAGCCATAAAAATGTGAATGGATTTGTATTTCTTTTTAATGTTAGGGCAGTTTATCACTGATAATTATTAGAGGCAATAATGTAACAGTACATAGAAACTGTTAAGTTAACTCATCACGGTGCCCTTTAAAATGCAAATGTCTGTGTTAAAAATATAAAGAGATTCATTGTGGCTTTATTTTCATTTTCAACCACGCTGTAAAAAGAAAAGTAAGGAGAGTGAACGGCTCACTTTAGCTAGTGAAAGACTAGTTATGCAGTATGAAGAAATAAAGAATGTTTACCTCATAAAACAGGATGATTTACACACACCATTTATTCACATTAAAATTTCTGACCAACATTTCAAGAGAATGATGATATGTTGTGAATTATATGAGAGATTTTTACACTCTCTCTCTCTCTCTCTCTCTCTCTCTCTCTCTCTCTCTCTCTCTCTCTCTCTCTCTCTCTCTCTCTCTCTCTCTCTCTCTCTCTCTCTCTCTCTCTGTGTGTGTGTGTGTGTGTTTGGTGTCTATGATCTTTGGTACGTGGTTTTAACTTGTTTTGTGGGTCTGTGTCACTTCTGGTTCCCCAGGCCTCCATACAAGTTGGTCATAAATTTTTTTTTTTTTTTTTTTTTTCAGGGCAACTGTGTTAAAAGGAACACCTGTAACTCGATTCAGTGTTCTGGGCCGAGATGCCAATGGCATCTTTACAGCTCTTGGAATGAGGACACACACCTAAATAGACACTTTGTGTATACGAGCGAAGCAACGCACGGATACGCATTCCCCAGCCGGAGAGAGGCCATGATGTTTTAAAGTGTGCATGTGAATGGGCACCATTTTGGCTCAGTGTGTGTATGTGTGTGTTTGCACAGGCCTAGCACAGAGGGGGATGGGAGAGCGCGTGAGAGCCCTGAGGATTCCTGCTAAAGTTTAAGTCATTCGCTAGCCCCAGGGCTGCCAGACAAATTCAGTGCAAAAAGCATTTGAGCATCCACAATGATTTACCATTTATTTGGACATCTGCACAGAGCTTTTGCACCTCCAGCAATGTCTTATATTTACGCACAAGCGCACAACATGACCTCTGCTCACCGTTGCACACTCCCCCCTCTTCTTGAAATGACTTTCAGCTGATTCACCAGCAAAGTATCCGCCGCACAGTCATCTCACCTGCCCGGTCGTAGCACTCTAAATCACGTCCTCTTCAGATCACACCTAACTCATGCGGCGAGTGCTCTCTGGCCTCGCTAAAATCTGCTGCCCTGCTGACACCCAGCACATCTTCACCAGCTGGGCTCATCAATCCTACTGACAGCTGCCTGGTACTGTGCACCGACCTGGATGGCATCCAGAAAAGGAAACCAGTTTTTCTCTCTCTCGCTGACATGACATCCACACCCTGCACAGAAAATACCCATCCTTATGTAAGTGTCTGTGCATGACTCCATTCTGGTAAATATGGAGTGATATTTGACATTTGCCCCCAGAAGCGGTAGCAAAGTAATTTGTTGCACTTTTCTGTCACGCTAGACCACAGCTGCGGAGAGTCTAAGAGTGGGAAAGGGGATGGCCATCAATGACAGGTCTGAGTGCTGTGGGTGGGACTGCCTGTGTGGCATGTGTGTTGAAAGCGATGGCCAGAGGCCTTCTGTCTTTTCAAAAAATATGGTGTTATTAGCCCCCGTCTGTCCATAAGAGACACACATGCACACTCGCGCAAACACAGCAGGCAAGCCATAATTAGCAGAGAAGCAGACAGACAGGATAATTGGTGGACGCTATATGTTCACAGCTCTGGTTCAAGTAGGGCTTGCCTCAGAGTGTTTTACACCTCAAGAGGACAAATAGCTTGAGGAAGCAAAGTACGGACGGATTTATTGGTCACCTCTGAGTCTTTTGTTTTGAAAGGCCGACAATAAATCAGAATGTCAGCTTTAAAGAATGACTTTGACAATGTTTGACACTTATTTTTTTCTTTTGCAAATGCAAAGTCAATTTTTTTTAAACATTGAAGACTTTTTTTTATCTGTACTGTTTGCCATTTTTAAAACAATAAGTGTTCAAAAGCAGCAAGAAACACTAAAAGGGACTCGCACTGGCATCATAAGCCTAAAGCGGCACTTCTGATGTGTTCTTGGAAAGCCATCAGTAGCAAAAGCGGTTTTGAGATCGTTCGATCTGTACCACATGCATTAGAACATTCTGACCACTGTCAACAAAATCAATGGCACGCAAACACGAGACCACTAAATTCCTTCCAGTCTGTACTTTTCAACAATATTCATAGTGCTTTTCAGCAGTAAGAATATGCTTGTCTTTTTCGACTGATGATGGAAGAAAGCATGGGGGGAGGTGAAGGTAGCTCAGAGGGAGGGAAGAGAGAAAGAGAGAGAAGGGGAAAGAGAAGCCGTGGGGGATGCTGCGTTTGGACATGACATTGTAAAACCTGAAGGCCTTTTATGACTTTTAGTGCCAAGGAGAATATACCAAACAAGAAGACCTCAGCTTAACGTCGCAAACCTGTCTTTCTGCCTCTCTTTATCTGTCTGTCTCTCCGTTGATCTTTCTTTCTGTCTGACGGCACAACATTTTTTTAAGAATGGTGGATGATGTAATTAGTTTCATGTGGGTTTCAGGATCTGTTG
Source organism: Rhinichthys klamathensis goyatoka (assembly GCF_029890125.1). Lineage (NCBI taxonomy): Eukaryota > Metazoa > Chordata > Actinopteri > Cypriniformes > Leuciscidae > Rhinichthys > Rhinichthys klamathensis. The sequence continues at coordinate 2,010,982 of NW_026606682.1, forward strand.
GCATACAAATGTAGCAGCATGTTGTTGGAGACATGTTTACAGCCAAACATTATGTCTTCCTATAAAAGTGTTGTGTGATAAAAGAACACTGGTAACTGTGGGACAATGATTAACATCACAAGGATGAGAGAGGAAGTATTAAGTGAAACTGGATCTGATCCAGTATTGAGTCTTGTGGGATTTTGAATGCCCTCATATTTTAGAACAAATCCATCTGTGGGGAAAACAAACCATCAGAATGCTGCGATGATGATATTAATGAACATCTCAACTATAGTGCTTTCACTGGAAATCCACGTTCCTGAATAATGGATTATTAAGGATTAGCTATAAATTATAGACGCATTATATAATGTCCAAGTTCTTGAGGAACAGCTCAGATTTGGCTGGAATGAAGAGAGCATTTATGATGTAGTGAATAGGGAGCATGCGTTTGCTTCCTGCTTGGCTGGCTCTTTCCTCTGGCCTCAGACTTGCTCGATCCAAAGGGCAGGACCTTGGTTTTGGCCATCGCTGCTGTCTGTTTACCATCCCTCCTCATAAACCGGCCTGCCGCGCCATCCAGCCACCCCTCAGGTACTCATTCAGCCTGCGGCGAGTCTCAGCCAGTCAGCACAGTAAACACCCAGATGTCATTACCTGAGAACAGCAAGCCATCAGGAAAAGCCATTAAGACAAGTGGACTGTACCGCATGGACCGACAGACGACTATGTGTGGTGGAACTGGATTATATAATGCTTTTGAGTGGTTACATTTGGACCAAATACCCTTTGTATATTTAGAATGCCTCTTCAAAGAAACACATGTTCATGACAAATTGGTCTGTTGCAAACAATAATAATAAAAAATAATCAGTAACAGCTTTGCTTTAAAATAAGTTTTATTTATAGTAATTATTTACATGTTATTGAAATGTATAATAATACAGGCCCAATTATATACAAGCTAAAATGATTTTCTGTATTCTGTTGCTTTGAAATTGTGGTGGTCCATTTATTTGTCTACATGGGATTGAAGATGTAAGCTTTTGTATTAGCCAGCTCAAATGATATCTTAAGCAAGCATTAATTTTCTCTTCTGGCATTTCAAGAAATTAAACAATAAAAAGTGTCTAAGCCTTGAACCAAACTGATCTGTTAAGATCAATCATTAAATTTGGACATTTGTTTCTGAACGGTGATAATTCTGAAATGACATGAAAACGGAATTACTTATGTCTACTGTGGGGCTTAATGGAGTTAATATGTACAACAAAAACTGCTAATTTACAAAAAGAAAAGAAAACCGTGTTTATATAAAATATTACAATTATTGGGGTTTCACTGTCTTAAAATGACAACACACATGCGCACAAGACATGCGCACATTGAATAAAACTACAAAACGCCAATGCACAATTACAAATAAGCACTGTAAGATCGAGTTTATGAATTCTCTGATAGACCTGCATTCAGTAAAGTTATAATGCTATAAAAAAAACAGCCTAAATGTCTCTGACAAAAGTTTGAAGAAATTAGTGAAAGTGTGTGTTGGCTTTGTTTTCCTGTTTTCCGTTCGTCCAAGAGTAAAAAGTAGGCAAATTATTTACGTATATGCACACTATGATTATAGGTCACTCTGACTGTTACGAAAATAAGATTCGATGGTATGAAATCTGGTAATCTCGTGACTAATCATTAGCGATAATTACAGCGGCATAGAAACATGTGAACTTTATTGATTCTATGTGGAATTAGCGGCCTTGCGGGAGTCAACAAACGACTCTGCAACTCTTCTTAATTAAACGGTAAGCTAAATGTTTATATCCTTGGTAGCTGTGGCAAAATTGTGAATTTAGACTTTCTCATATATTGAGACTTTCAATTGTATGATCCCCAAGTTATGTCCTCATTCTATTCACTGGAGATTATAATTGTTGGAATTATTTCCAGAACGAATCGTGTGCGTTAAGATGAATGTATCTTTACAATTCAGTCACTTGGTTATTGCGTTTATATTGTTAAATTTCAACTAATTCTAATCGGCTACTTAAAAAGAATAGAGGCTGAACATGTTGGGCCTAAAACTCTAATTTTACAATTAGCCTACATTTAATTGTTTTTAAATTAAAATGATTTTATGTCGTTTCTTATGAGCAGCACATTAAAGTTAATGTGCCTTGACCTATAATGTAAGAGCAGTTTTATGTATTGACACTGGTTCTAATATCAGCAATTCACCTTGTTATGGTTCACCCTCTGGACGTTAGGGTTTTTTTTCTGACCTTAAAGGAATAGGTCGCCCAAAAATTTAAATTCTGTCATTAATTACTCACCCTCATGTCGTTCCAAACCCGTAAACTTTCGTTCATCTTCGAAACACAAATAAAGATATTTTAATGATATCTAAGACATTTCTGTCCCAGAAAATTGACAGCTATGCAACTACTACTTTGACTTCAAAAAGTTCATAAAGAAATGTAAAAATAATCCATATGAATTGAGTCATTTAGTTCACATTTTCTGAAGAGGTATACGATCGCTTTGCTGAACAGATTTAATTTAGACTTATATTCACACATAAACATTCATCCACACGCACATTAGTTATGGTAAATGGAACCTATGCATGTCTGCTGTTACGCAGCACGTTTGAGCTTCTGCAAGAACCAATGAGGTTCATTCTTGTGTGTCAAGCAGATTCGGCTGAGCTTCTGTTTATGCGTTTATGTTCGCTGATTAATGTGAATGTGAAATATGTGAATAAAAGCCTAAATTCAATCTGTTCCTAAAATAAAGCAATTGTGTCTCTTCAGAAAATTTTGACTAAACCGCTCGATTTATATGATCTCTTTATGAACTTTTTGAAGTGACAAAGTGGTAGTTGCGTAGCTGTCAAAGGAGGGACAGAAATCGCTCAGATTTCAATAAAAATATCTTCATTTGTGTTCCGGAGATGAAAGATGACGTCTTACAGGTTTGGCAAAACACAAGGGTGAGTAAATGATGACAGAATTTTCATTTTTTGGGGTGAACTATCAGCTAATCTTTATTGAGACAGTTTGACAGATTTAAAATGTTATGCACTGAGAAGCCAAGCGAATTGTAGCAATTACATGATTATCCTTTGTTTGCATTGTTTTGTCTTTTCTTTAATGTCTTCAATGTCATGCATGCAAAATTATAGTCAGTTCTATTCAAATGATGTGGTATTTGTTACACTTAACAATTTGACTACTAAATTCATTATGTGTTCATTTAACTGGTAAAGCCCTGTCAGCCCGGTGAAATTTTATTATATATTAAAGTGCTTCATGATCCCATTATATATGGGACAAGTACCATCCCAGATATAGAAGATGTTGTATGAAACATAAAATAGCCAGATCACCACCTATTATATTGATCCATGATCCATAAATAAATTTAATGCATATACATTTTTTGTCTGTTCTCTTCCTTTGTTTGTGTGGTAGTGGAAAGGCAATAAATGCAAGCTATTGCATGTGGCTTTGCAACAAATCCAAATGTTTTAGTCTATAAGTGGGAGTCAAAGCTTAGCCAAGAGACACAGATAGTGACAAACGCTCCCTGGTTATTTAATTAGAGGCGGCTCTAATGTTTTCCATGTTTCTCTGGAGTGACTGGCGTATAGGGAGGGGGAGCGGTGACATCAGTGACTTTAACTGGAACCAGATGGAGACTAATTAACAAAAGGGCAATGCTGTAATGGAAACTGAATCAGTGCTCACATACAGGTGTCAAAAAAGATAGAGGAACAATACGGAGTCATAACTAAAGGAAACAGGAGAAATCACACCAGGTTGCCTCTCATGGAGCTGTTTCAAGAGACATTTTTCCTTCATTGGGTCATAGCTGGAAACCAGGAGCTTAGCTTGAGTACTTCAGCAGTGTGGCTTGGGTTTGAGGCCTGGCCTTTACTACTTAAGGCACAAACCAAGCTAAATTTTCCAAAAGCTTATTGTGTACTGTTTGGCATGACAACGAAGTCTTTTGTCATTAGTATTTTTTTTTTATTGTTGAGTGGAATAACAAATGATGCTTGGTATAGACATGACAGGAGACAAAGGAGTGGGTCAGACATGGTTGCGTGAGGTTTCTAGACTAGTTTCTAAACTAGAGGTTTCTGGGAAGTGTGATAAGTATAGACGGATTAACACTACAGACTGATGTTGTGTTGAATGCTGCAGTCAGATGAGATCATGCAATATTGTCATAAAATGCTTGGATAATAGTTGTGTATTAGTGTAAAATACTGAAACACGTCTTTAAAGGGTTAGTTCACCCAAAAATTTTAAATCTGTCATCATTTACTCAACCTTATGTCATCCCAAACTCGTAAGACTTTCGTTCATTTTCGGAACACAAATGAAGATATTTTTGATGAAATCTGAGAGATTTCTATCCCTCCATTGACAGCTACGCAACTACCACTTTAACACTTCAAAAAGTTCATAAAGAGATCATAAAAATAATCTAGCGAATCGAAGTGGTTTAGTCAATTTTCTAAAGAGACTTGATCGCTTTATATGATAAAGTGATTTAATTTAGGCTTTTATTCACATATAAACATTGATTAGGGAACATAAACAGAAGCTCAACCGAACCTGCTTGATGCGGGAGAACAAACCTCTTTTGAGGAAGCTCAAATGTGCTGCGTAACACATGAGAATGAACGTCATTGGTTCTTGCTGAAGCTCAAAAGTGCTGCGTAACACATGAGAATGAACCTCATTGGTTCTTGTGTAAGCTCAAACGTGCTGCGTAACATGCAATGAACCTCACTGGTTCTTGCAGAAGCTCAAACGTGCTGCGTAACACGAGAATGAACCTCATTGGTTCTAGCAGAAGCTCAAACGTGCTGCGTAACACGAGAATGAACCTCATTGGTTCTAACAGAAGCTCAAATGTGCTGCGTAACACGAGAATGAACCTCATTGGTTCTAACAGAATTCAAACGTCCTGCAAAATAAATGAGAATGAACCTCATTGGTTCTTGCAGAAGCTCAAATGTGCTGCGTAACACGAGAATGAACCTCATTGGTTCTAACAGAAGCTCAAACATCCTGCCAAATTAATGAGAATGAACCTCATTGGTTTTTGCTGAAGCTCAAATGTGCTGCGTAACACGAGAATGAACCTCATTGGTTCTAACAGAAGCTCAAACGTCCTGCCAAATTAATGAGAATGAACCTCATTGGTTTTTGCTGAAGCTCAAATGTGCTGCGTAACACGAGAATGAACCTCATTGGTTCTAACAGAAGCTCAAACGTCCTGCCAAATTAATGATAATGAACCTCACTGGTTCTTGCAGAAGCTCAAACGTGCTGCGTAACACGAGAATGAACCTCATTGATTCTAGCAGAAGCTCAAACGTGCTGCGTAACACGAGAATGAACCTCATTGGTTCTAGCAGAAGCTCAAACGTGCTGCGTAACACGAGAATGAACCTCATTGGTTCTAACAGAAGCTCAAATGTGCTGCGTAACACGAGAATGAACCTCATTGGTTCTTGCAGAAGCTCAGATGTGCTGCGTAACACGAGAATGAACCTCATTGGTTCTAACAGAAGCTCAAACGTCCTGCCAAATTAATGAGAATGAACCTCACTGGTTCTTGCAGAAGCTCAAACGTGCTGCGTAACACGAGAATGAACCTCATTGATTCTAGCAGAAGCTCAAATGTGCTGCGTAACACGAGAATGAACCTCATTGGTTCTTGCAGAAGCTCAGATGTGCTGCGTAACACGAGAATGAACCTCATTGGTTCTAACAGAAGCTCAAACATCCTGCCAAATTAATGAGAATGAACCTCATTGGTTTTTGCTGAATCTCAAATGTGCTGCGTAACACGAGAATGAACCTCATTGGTTCTAGCAGAAGCTCAAACGTCCTGCCAAATTAATGAGAATGAACCTCATTGGTTCTAGCAGAAGCTCAAACGTGCTGCGTAACACGAGAATGAACCTCATTGGTTCTAACAGAAGCTCAAATGTGCTGCGTAACACGAGAATGAACCTCATTGGTTCTAACAGAAGCTCAAATGTGCTGCGTAACACGAGAATGAACCTCATTGGTTCTAACAGAAGCTCAAATGTGCTGCGTAACACGAGAATGAACCTCATTGGTTCTAACAGAAGCTCAAACGTCCTGCAAAATAAATGAGAATGAACCTCATTGGTTCTTGCAGAAGCTCAAATGTGCTGCGTAACACGAGAATGAACCTCATTGGTTCTAACAGAAGCTCAAACGTCCTGCCAAATTAATGAGAATGAACCTCATTGGTTTTTGCTGAAGCTCAAATGTGCTGCGTAACACGAGAATTAACCTCATTGGTTCTAACAGAAGCTCAAACGTCCTGCCAAATTAATGAGAATGAACCTCATTGGTTTTTGCTGAAGCTCAAACGTGCTGCGTAACACGAGAATGAACCTCATTGGTTCTTGCAGAAGCTCAAACGTGCTGCGTAACACGAGAATGAACCTCATTGATTCTAGCAGAAGCTCAAACGTGCTGCGTAACACGAGAATGAACCTCATTGGTTCTTGCAGAAGCTCAGATGTGCTGCGTAACACGAGAATGAACCTCATTGGTTCTAACAGAAGCTCAAACATCCTGCCAAATTAATGAGAATGAACCTCATTGGTTTTTGCTGAAGCTCAAACGTGCTGCGTAACACGAGAATGAACCTCATTGGTTCTTGCAGAAGCTCAAATGTGCAACTTAACACGAGAATGAGCCTCATTGGTTCTAACAGAAGCTCAAATGTGCTGCGTAACACGAGAATGAACCTCATTGGTTCTAACAGAAGCTCAAATGTGCTGCGTAACACGAGAATGAACCTCATTGGTTCTAACAGAAGCTCAAACGTCCTGCAAAATAAATGAGAATGAACCTCATTGGTTCTTGCAGAAGCTCAAATGTGCTGCGTAACACGAGAATGAACCTCATTGGTTCTAACAGAAGCTCAAACATCCTGTCAAATTAATGAGAATGAACCTCATTGGTTCTAGCAGAAGCTCAAACGTGCTGCGTAACACGAGAATGAACCTCATTGGTTCTAACAGAAGCTCAAATGTGCTGCGTAACACGAGAATGAACCTCATTGGTTCTAACAGAAGCTCAAATGTGCTGCGTAACACGAGAATGAACCTCATTGGTTCTAACAGAAGCTCAAATGTGCTGCGTAACACGAGAATGAACCTCATTGGTTCTAACAGAAGCTCAAACGTCCTGCAAAATAAATGAGAATGAACCTCATTGGTTCTTGCAGAAGCTCAAATGTGCTGCGTAACACGAGAATGAACCTCATTGGTTCTAACAGAAGCTCAAACGTCCTGCCAAATTAATGAGAATGAACCTCATTGGTTTTTGCTGAAGCTCAAATGTGCTGCGTAACACGAGAATTAACCTCATTGGTTCTAACAGAAGCTCAAACGTCCTGCCAAATTAATGAGAATGAACCTCACTGGTTCTTGCAGAAGCTCAAACGTGCTGCGTAACACGAGAATGAACCTCATTGATTCTAGCAGAAGCTCAAACGTGCTGCGTAACACGAGAATGAACCTCATTGGTTCTTGCAGAAGCTCAGATGTGCTGCGTAACACGAGAATGAACCTCATTGGTTCTAACAGAAGCTCAAACATCCTGCCAAATTAATGAGAATGAACCTCATTGGTTTTTGCTGAAGCTCAAACGTGCAACTTAACACGAGAATGAACCTCATTGGTTCTAACAGAAGCTCAAATGTGCAACTTAACACGAGAATGAACCTCATTGGTTCTAACAGAAGCTCAAATGTGCTGCGTAACACGAGAATGAACCTCATTGGTTCTAACAGAAGCTCAAATGTGCTGCGTAACACGAGAATGAACCTCATTGGTTCTAACAGAAGCTCAAACGTCCTGCAAAATAAATGAGAATGAACCTCATTGGTTCTTGCAGAAGCTCAAATGTGCTGCGTAACACGAGAATGAACCTCATTGGTTCTAACAGAAGCTCAAACGTCCTGCAAAATAAATGAGAATGAACCTCATTGGTTCTTGCAGAAGCTCAAATGTGCTGCGTAACACGAGAATGAACCTCATTGGTTCTTGCTGAAGCTCAAATGTGCTGCGTAACCATTTTCACTTTCTCCATCTCACATTTTTAATGACATTAAATGTAGCTCTACCCTCTCAATGCATTTTCTAACTGAAGCACAGAAATTATTGTACATTGTGGCATTATCATTATCTGTCCACTGTACCGTCTTTGCTGTGATAAGAAGGACTATAAGTGTGTTTTCAAGGTTCATATCCATATATTTGGTGTTGTACCTTATAAACACACTGGAGGGTTGAAGATTTTTGCTTAGCCTATAATTTATCATTTATATGAAGGACAAATGGTGCAACTCGGAATTATAGTTTTTTACAGTGATGTTAGACTTGATTACAGAATTTTGACACAGAACTTGGTGGCTAACAAGAAGAATCGGTGCTGTTTTGATTCAGGTGCTCTACAAACTGAAAAAAGGTATTGTTTGGATACTCAATAAAAGCCATAGTAACAGAGTTGTTGTGTTGGGGTTTTTGTTGTTGTTGTTGTTTTACATATGGTCTTTTTGTTTTTCTTTACAACAGGATATTGATTCTTAGATGACATATCATCATAACTAGACCACCTTTATCTATTATCATGCAAATGCATAGTAGTCTGGTTAGTATACAGGCTTGTGGAGCAATTGAATACTTCACCATTGCATGAAATCTCCCCTCTAGCCCTAATTTCAAGTGCATGTCATTGGGAAAGAATGATAGAAATCAACAAAATTGGCATTTTTTGGCAGATGGAATCTTGTATCTTTGTCACCATTTTGAGCCGCACATTAAAAGTGTGTTATTACTTCGTGTTTCTTTGTGATACATATCTGTATGCATTGATGCCAAGCACCTCTGTAAAGGCTGTTTGGTTATCACACTTTTTGTTTAAAGGGACTTTTATTGTGTTCCCTGGTCATTTATCTTGCTTTTTATAGATATAAAATATCTATAAAAATATAAATCCTATAAAATTGCTAGTAAGGTGCATTAATACAATGCCATTAAAAATGATCGCTTCACAGTCAAGCTACTATCAGAAAAAGGGTGCTTGCGACCAAAATGCGAGTGCCTCCCTGTTCCACATGGACCACTCAGCTGTCAGAGATGATATAATCATAGACTATTCTATGATTATATCGAGATCACATTTTGTACATTAAATAGTTATTTATTGCTCATTATATTGCTAGAAATAAAGAACAAAATAGGTATTATTAACCCGTTTAATCCCAAATTTTTTCTTGCAACTTGAGTACATGCATTTTACTCCTTAGACCTCCCTAACACTCAAACATTATGCCTTTTTTGATTTTATGTTGGTTAAGTTAGTGAAATATTAGGTTTTATACTCGGTCACAATAGTGACCGGTGGGAAACAACATAGTCAGAATTCATTCAAATTCTTCAATTAGACCTATTGACACACAATTCATTCCAAGACATCCAATATCTCGTTTTGTCATTTCGTGAAGAAGGCTTAGTGAGGTGAAAAGGTTGTCATGTACAAAGTTACACTCTGGAGGAACTTCTGCTTGTTCGGCTAGACCCGTATGGGCTAGACCATGACTACACTTGGGCCCTGTCCTAGTCCAGTTTCAGGAAGATGTGTGTTCACTCATTCAGTGCACTGAAGATGGGCCGTACGTTGTAGAAAGGGTTGTTTGTGGTCATGTGTGGGGCACACCAATTGGTTCTCATGAACATCTGCCCAATCCTCCAGATAATTCACCTCTGCGTCGCCATTCAATAGTCTACTTGGCAAATGGGCTGTTTCACCCTGGTACTCCCTATCTGAGCCATCACTATCACAGTCACTTTCAATTTGGGGTGGGGGTGGGGGGGAAGGGGGTCACGTACATCAAGAAGGTCCAGCACATTGACCATTTCTGGGACACTCATCACTACACTGAACAAAATTATAAACGCAATACTTTTGTTTTTGCCCCCATTTTTCATGAGCTGAACTCAAAGATCTAAGACCTTTTCTATGTACACAAAAGGCCTATTTCTCTCAAATATTCTTCACAAATCTGTCTAAATCTGTGTTAGTGAGCACTTCTCTTTTGCCAAGATCATCCATCCCCCTCACAGGTGTGGCATGTTCAGTCTAGGATTGCCAAAACCTGCCAATACCAGCCAATACCTCTGTTTTCAATTGAAGCACTGTGTTATACTACCGGTCACAATTGTGACCGTAAACAAATTTACAAGTCTTACGAGCAAAATATATATGCAGGAGTATAATTCTCAAAATGTATCAGTAGTAGACCCTTTACAGAATATATGTACAAAATATGATAGTTCTATATGTAAATTAAGATGTTTTATATACTACTTTTTGTAGTAGTCTGGGGAAGACATCTTCTTCTAGATGTGCAAGCAGGAAGTGAACTGATCTGGTCATGTGACCTTTCACACTAGTCACATGACATTAATTGATTTTAATCAAGACAATCTATTTAGTCATTTAAAAGTTGAATTTCTTGCCCAAAGTCAATAAAAACATTTTTAGAGCTTCCAGAAATAAGAAAAAAGCTGCGGTCACAATTGTGACCGGTGGGATTAAACGGGTTAATGTATACCATCTTCCCATATTTTATGCTAACTGTCTAATTTTTTGACAGTTCAACTCCAGGATCACCTGAAGCATACTGGTTAAAATGATTATGTAGCTTAGACACACAAAGTGACCAAAGGCTTGTACAGACATGGCACTGAGTTATGATGCATTATTTTTATTTTATTCTTTTTCTTTTGAACATGGTAGTAGAGCTTTTAAGTTTGGAGCTGAAAACTGTATATTCAGCTTTTGTTCACAGAAGTCCTCTTCAGCATTTGCTGCTGTGGCGGTGTTGATTCAATACAATGTAAATGTGTGGTTAATATTAACATGATTGCATGAGTTGCTCATTTTCTTAATTTTTTTAATATGTTCTCCTATCTCAAAATACAAAGTCAACAATAAGTAATGCATTTGTAGGTTTATTTCTGCCGTCAAAGTACAAATGTTGTGACTCTGTAGCCCTATCAAAACATCGGGTTGTTTGAGCATCCACCCTACCTGACACTGAAACATTCATTTAACCAATGACAATAGCAATGAGTTTGCCTGTCAATGGTTAAAAACAATAAGGTTTTTTTTGTTTTGTTTGTTTTTCAATTATATATTTTTTTTAAATATGACAATTTTCTTGCAGCACAAAGTGTTTAGTTGCATAGCATTTATAGCTGCAGGAACTTCTGTGAGGAAGTGAATAGGAATGTTAACAGATTCTCCAGGTTTTATGATGAACCTTCTTGCACTACCAACCAGGGTTTCCCAAAGCCAACTATATGGTCGCAAGTTACCAAAACAATTCAGCGTAAGGATGCTTTTGGGAAACACACCCCAGGCTATCACACTTTGCCATCCAAAATTCATGGTGCTTTGATCCTACACTCACCTAAAGGATTATTAGGAACACCATACTAATACTGTGTTTGACCCCCTTTCGCCTTCAGAACTGCCTTAAATCTACGTGGCATTGATTCAACAAGGTGCTGAAAGCATTCTTTAGAAATGTTGGCCCATATTGATAGGATAGCATCTTGCAGTTGATGGAGATTTGTGGGATGCACATCCAGGGCACGAAGCTCCCGTTCCACCACATCCCAAAGATGTTCTATTGGGTTGAGATCTGGTGACTGTGGGGGCCATTTTAGTACAGTGAACTCATTGTCATGTTCAAGAAACCAATTTGAAATGATTCGAGCTTTGTGACATGGTGCATTATCCTGCTGGAAGTAGCCATCAGAGGATGGGTACATGGTGGCCATAAAGGGATGGACATGGTCAGAAACAAAGCTCAGGTAGGCCGTGGCATTTAAACGATGCCCAGTTGGCACTAAGGGGCCTAAAGTGTGCCAAGAAAACATCCCCCACACCATTACACCACCACCAACAGCCTGCACAGTGGTAACAAGGCATGATGGACCAATGTTCTCATTCTGTTTATGCCAAATTCTGACTCTACCATCTGAATGTCTCAACAGAAATGGAGACTCATCAGACAGAGCAACATTTTTCCAGTTTTCAACTGTCCAATTTTGGTGAGCTCTTGCAAATTGTAGCCTCTTTTTCCTATTTGTAGTGGAGATGAGTGGTACCTGGTGGGGTTCTGCTGTTGTAGCCCATCCGCCTCAAGGTTGTGTGTGTTGTGGCTTCACAAATGCTTTGCTGCATACCTCGGTTGTAACGAGTGGTTATTTCAGTCAAAGTTGCTCTTCTATCAGCTTGAATCAGTCGGCCCATTCTCCTCTGACCTCTAGCATCAACAAGGCATTTTCGCCCACAGGACTGCCGCATTCTGGATGTTTTTCCCTTTTCACACCATTCTTTGTAAACCCTAGAAATGGTTGTGTGTGAAAATCCCAGTAACTGAGCAGATTGTGAAATACTCAGACCGGCCCGTCTGGCACCAACAACCATGCCACGCTCAAAATTGCTTAAATCACCTTTCTTTCCCATTCTGACATTCAGTTTGGAGTTCAGGAGATTGTCTTGACCAGGACCACACCCCTAAATGCATTGAGGCAACTGCCATCTGATTGGTTGATTAGATAATTGCATTAATGAAAAATTGAACAGGTGTTCCTAGTAATCCTTTAGGTGAGTGTATAATGTTGCAAAGCATTTAAAAATACTTTTATTTTCATTTATAATATATTCCATGTCAAAACCATCCATCACAATAAAGTAATATACACTGGTAAAGAGCCACAATAATATGGACAATAGTGTTATTGGAACTATTTTACTGCTTAGAAAAGGCTAATTCTCACAAAAGAAGGTATTACACTGTATTATACTGCAGTTGCTGCCTTAAATTAATAAGTACAATCAACTTGGATGTTTAAGTAATTTCAACTTAAATTACATTAAACTGACTTTTAAAAAATTGTTATCTTGTAAAACTTATAAAAAGTAGAAACATTTTTTAACTTATTTTGATGTTAAAGCAATGTAAAACATATTTTGTCATAAATTATTGATCATATAATTTTTTTACAGTGTAGTTAGTGTTTTTGTTTGTACTTTGACTGATTATCAGACGTTTAGGGTATTGTCAAACCAATACAAAGGTGCAAGATTCTACTCGAGCTTTATTACTTTCTTTTCTTTTTGTTTTTTTGTTTTTTTGTGCAAATGTTTGACTAATGTTTGGGATAATTCTCACTATTAAAAATAGTGAGATTCCAGTGCGGTCTTCAAATTGAAGGGGTTTGGGGATCCTGACATCCCATTTGAATTAAGTGAAAGAAATGTAATTTATCCTGATTTTTATTGATTCAAAAATGATTTTCTGTTTGAAGGTTCTTAGTCTTCATATGATGAGGGTACAGTTACGCATCTTCATTCATGTGTGATGGCACATATTGAACACTGGCTTGATATAGGTATCCAATAAATAAGCATTTATTATTAAACTAGTGATTTGTTAGAAATTGCAAGAAAGATGAAAGCTGCCCACTGGGTGTTTCAGCACAAAGTCACATTTTGATGACCACTCTTTTAAACTGATGGTGTCCATTCATTTTGCACCCATCGCCCCCCTCCACCCCAAATAACTGGTGTAGTTTGCTAAAAGTAGCCTATATATTAATGACCATATTAATGACCGTCATGTAAACCATTGCTCATGGCAGGTACATCTTCCTGTGGTTCTCTCTCATCTAGTCATTCAGACTGCTTCATGTCCAAACCAACAATGATCTTGAACACCCGCGACCTAAGATCACTGCAAGATGTCTGTGTTGTGAGTTTCATCCAACAAACCCCACCAGCTGATTCTCTGATTTTATTGCATGACCACAATGGACCTTCACTGAGCCCTGCAGCTCCATCTCTTATGAAGTGTTCACTTACATTCACTGTCATCTCAGTATTTCGTGGTGAAGCATACTGAGTGAGGAAAAAATGTTTGGAAAGATTTTTAGTACTCAAATTTTTCTCTGAAAGTCGTCACATAGTTGAAGCAAATAAGGAAAAGGACAAAACATTCCACATCTTTAATCTGCAACCCGCCTTATAATTTAATGAGGCCTTATTGCGATATGTTTTGCCAAGTAACCTACGTGTTTGATTCGTCTTCATCCTAGGTGTCTACTATACTTTGCAGACCATCACGTGCTTGCACAGCATCCGAGCTCTTGCAATGACAATAAGTCACGTAGGCTCCATTATATTGTCCAGCGTTCAGAGACTGTACATTATTGCCGTCGACAGTCGTGTTAAGCCTTTCAAGCATTTAATATCTCACTCATGCATATTATTTTACAGCAGCAGGATGCGTTAATTATCTAATTAAGGACAGGATTAATTAAGGGCCCTGAGTGCGCGCTCTGTTGATATAGGCGAATTTAAAATCGCAGCTCCTCACTTCTGCAGGGCTCTTCATAAAATCCCACGCAGGATGAAATGTTGCAAAATGCGGTTTTTCAATGCCCCATAACCACTCTGGATATGTTAATAAAAAAGCTTTAATTTCAAATTACATTTGGTTTGTATTTACTTTGCATTTATGGACGGCTTGACTGAGAAAAACAACTTTTATCCAAACAAGAATAGGTCTTTAAACATACCAATTAAATCAATAAAACCAATCGGAGTACTGGAAGCACACATTTAAGCATAGTTAAAATGTTTATTTGGAACTCAGGGTAGAATGGCTTTATCTGATGACCGTTCCACGCCTTTGTAGCTCCAAACTGAATAATATCAAGATATGTTTATGCATGTTGATTAGGTTCCATCATTTAAAATACAGGTTCTCATTTGCGAATGCGAATTCTCGTTTTGTGGAAATATTTAAGAAACACTTTGAATGTTCTCGGGGGCAAATTGATCAAACTTGTCTCTAAGCAAACTTTTTTATTATTATTATTGCTGTTTAGCGAAGTTTATTTAGAAGACCTTTAGTGGAACAGCCGAATTGGATGGATAATCATGAATAATTGTGTTCAGCAAGATGATGGGTTAAAAATATTTAAGTTATTTATTTTATTTCTAATTTTATTTGAAAAATTTGTCGAATTTATCCACGACTTTTTCACGGTCGTGGCTCCCCAGATTATCACTAAAGTGTAAAGGTTTTGAACTGTAACTTCCCAATTGTTCTGGTCTCTTTATGCTGAAATCGAATCTAATGCAAGGAAACAAAAGAAAATAAGTACACTTTTTATTGAGATATGTTTTTACAAGACCTATAACGTTTGAAAATATTGGTTATAAATGAGAAAACGGGGAACACTTAAAACACTGAATTTTGAATGATAAAATGTTGTTAAACTTGAAGAGGTGATGAGTATTACTTACTGTTTAAAGTTTAACCATAGACCGTTATTTGGTTTGTGAAGCTGCAATTTAGCATGCATGGGCCAAAAATAACACATCCAACGTTGCACGTAATCAAACGCAGGAACGGTACAAAGTTGTTGTTTGGATTAAGACGGACGGTGCACCACTGAACGCGACTGAACGTTTTTTGTAATATTGTTTAAATTGCAAACGCGTATTTTTAAAAATGTTTTATATAGGCTACGAATGGAATTCTAGTTTATCAACTGAACTACTAGAGTTTAAGAAAACAATATTGCACTTAGAAACGTGTTTTAAAACTTCAAGACAAAAGTTGTGCATTCCTACTGTGATTTATTTTGTTAGAGGTGAAGGGGTCTCCTTGCGCGTTCTCCTTGGCTGTCTGCTGTGAGAGACTTTGAACTTGAACTTTACTTGTTGTCCCTGTCCAGCCGAATATGAATCGATTGTGAAAGTGCTTATCGATTTTGTATATGTAATACATAGGCCTAGATTTAATATAATAACCGACTGTAATTTTTAGTTGATCAAAAATGCTTTTTTTTCCTCTAAATGCGTAATTTGTCATTGCATAAACATGCGTTTAGGAAACTAGTGTCGTGCGTGCGAATTATTGGCTATTTCTGTCTGATGTCATAGTTTAAAATGTGGTATAATTTCAGTGTTCTAGTGCGATTTTAACTTTATTTTCATTTTGTACACCAATTTGGATGTCCAAAGAGCTACATTTTATTAAGTGCTCATTAGTGCTCAATACTAGTTATACATTTATGCCAGGGATTTGATTGTGATCCTCTTCCTTATGAACAACTGTATATTCGTAATTATGTGGATGGAATATGTTCAGACATATAATTCATCATAAGGTCGTGAAAACTGCTAGTAACTTGTTTTAGTATTTTCTAGTGCAAATTATATAATTTACTTTTTTAAATTTTGAGAAAAGTCATTTTACTTGAAGATCACTTAAACACTTCCAGTCAAATGCAAATACTCAAGGACGTTTTGCATGCTTTTGTTGGCAATACTTGTGCCTTGACCTTCATCATGTTTTGTTAAACGATGTAAAATGCAGAGGGAGAACAAATTGTCTGTTTGGATTCATTTGCCTATAATAAGACGATTAAAACAACTTTTGTCCGTATTTTTATGGTGATTTCAGAAGCTATTTGTGCGTTATTTTTTCCTGAGGTACGTTTTAAACCTAGTTCGAAGGACTATTCACGTGTACACTTCATTACAGCGGTGAATTATAACAATAGCCTAACAAACCATCCAATTTCGTTTCCCTTTATAGTTTACATGTAGCCTTACTATAAAGTAACAAAAATATGTAACAAAATAGATATGTAGGCTATTATGTCAGAGGTGGTCGCACAGTGGTGAAAGTATGAATTCTGAACGAGTTTGATGCAGTTGGCATCTTCAAATAATGTTTTGTGTAATCCAGCGTTTCTGAGTGTAAAAACGTCTATTTTGTATTCATCAATTCCTTGTCCTTAAAGTTAGAATTAACTGTACCGATACTTAAAATATAGAAAAGGAATACAAAGAATTAAGTTGCGCGATAACAGTACCATGAGAATATCAAAAATAGCGAAAATAATTGTGTCCAGTGATGAATTTGAGGCCAGAATGACCACCACTTTTCATTATGTGTCCACATACTTTCCCGGACTCTCTGATGCGTCATATGGATAATTGTAAATATGAGATGTAACTGAATATAGGTTATTTTGGGGCTGTTTTTCCAGGATTTTCAGCACTGTCAGAATATGCCAGATTTTTGTTCTCATCAATGTTTTTAACATTCCAACGTTCAGCTCTTTGAACCTCTGTACACACAAAAAGAGGGATCTTTTTTATTTTTTAGAACTGCACAGATATAATAACAATAACAAAATGTGAATTTACACACATCCCTTTGTTTCCTCGATGATTTCTATGCTTTGTGATAGTGTTTTTTTCCTGAGTAGTGAAGCTGCCCACTTCTTTAGAGAAATCCTCTATGTACTACTGCACATTACGTTGGTTTTCCAGTATTTTCTGTACATTTGAGCTCTTCCCAGCAGTGGCTGAGATCCAGCTTTTCACACTTAGGACATCTGAGGGACTCATATTGAACTATAAACGCTGCATACATACATATTAGAAACCAATATTAAACGTTTGTTCAGGATGATCGGTGTAAAATTTGTCTTGTGGGAAATATGTATAATGTCTTACACTCTTAAAAGTAAAGGTTACAAAAACTGAGTTTTGCCATGATGCCATAGAAGAATGATTTTTAGTTCCCCATGCAGAAAACCTTTCAGTGATCAGTTCTTAAAATAACCATTTTTCTTTATGAAGTACAATTTAATCATCTAAGGAACCTTTTGTGCAAAGGTTGTTAATGAAAGCATCGATGCCAATAATGAAACTTTATTTTTGTGTTTTTGAGTGTACATTATGTAGCTATAAAAATAACTTGCTATTTCTTATATTTATTTAAATTCTGCAAGGGGGTTATACATTTGGTAGAGAAAGGTTGTATGAAAACGTACGCACTCAACAGCACTACGTAGCCAGCCCACATAGCCCATATCGCATGCAAATAGATGGCAGATTTTAGATAAACAGCAAAACAGTTTTTAATTTGATTTTCAGACTATATGGTTCTTATCTTTAGGTAGTTATTTTATACGATTATGAAACATTTATAATTTAATAACGTTTTGTAAATCAAAAAGGATATTTTTCCAATGATGACTGAACGCCTGCGAAATATAACACAAAATAACGGATGTTAATTGTAGCAAGTTATTGTGGAAATACAAACTCTTTTGCTGTTTGTAGCTGTTGCTACGGGAGAAAAAAAAACATAGTGAAACGTAAAATAACTCGCAGCTGTTCTAATTAATTGTTGAAAAGACGACTATTCAGCCTCCATGTTTAAACCGCAATATGGACTCGTTTTGGTCGTTTAAAATAAAGCTTAATAAATGTGTTGCATTTTTAGTAGCCTAAACAAACTTCTGTTACTTTTTCCTGGTGAAAAACAACGAGCCATGACAAACGCCTATTTTTTTAACCATATTTCTAACTCATTCCATAGTATAGCCTGTGTGATATGCGTATAGCAGCTACTATTTTATACAGTATAATATAATAAGGCCAGTGTATTTGTAAAAAGTAAGAACTTGAAGTAAATTGGTGTTTGTCGGTTGCTGTAGTGTTTTTTTTTTCTCTCTTAAAGATAAACTATTCGGAAATAATAGCCTAAAAACGCATAAAGCAAGAGCTCGCAGCGTTACTTGGCCTATACAGGTTTCTTCTTCTTCAAGCTACAAATTACCACAAAACCGATAAAAAAAAGATCTTATAATGAAATTGGTCCATATTCTAGCTCATATTCCAGGTTCATTTTCATATCCCACCTCTGGCATGGGCATTCTGAGATCCCTATAGCCTATATTCCGTAGGCCCTACATGGAGAAAGAAAAAAAAAACTCTATTTGACTATCTTAACCATATCTTTAAAGAAAAGATGTCAGAAACCGAGAAAGTTGCACTTACATGCTGTCGCAATTAACATGTCTGCAGAGGAACTGACCGCCTCCTTTAACTTGAACTTGGACTTCCGACTAGACGTGCCTGAAAGTGGGGGAGACATTTTGTGAGACGCTCTGACAAACGGACTTTTAGTTGCCATTGTAATGCAGCCCTCTGAATGTAAAGGACGTAACATGGTAAAATGAGTAACGTATAAATTCCGAAGCTACACAAGTAGGCTACGAGTTGTCAAAACGTGCATGAAAATATCCTCTGAGTCAGTGCTTTTGGATTTTAATGTTGTTCCCAGTTTTACTACACCGACATAAATGGACCGGCAAAACATGCTACGAGTCCAGTCTACATAATCAGTTTTTTTCGTGTGTTTTTCTGTTTTTTATAAGATTTTGCGTTCTCACTTCAGTGTAACCTATATGGTAGTGATAGCATAATTGCAACGCAGGTGATATATAGCCTAACAAAGAAATCTGATCGTGCACTTCTGTTAAAAATGAAGATCCTGGTCTGTAGGCCTATACCTTCCCATTTCTTACTATACCATTTCTCATTATGCCTGACCGCAGATTTAAATTGTCATCTCACTTGCTCATGCTGTTCTTCATATAGGCTAAGCCACAAATTTTACCGCATTGCACCGAGGCTGAATCGACGCAGGCCTAGTCATATTCTGCTGAACTATGCGAGATTTAATACGGATTTGTTCCTTCAAGGGGACGCTATTGCTTTCTGGAATAAGAAAGGTCATTACGAAACAGCGTTTGAGATGTTTTGTTTCGAACGACTATTTTTTAATAGCCTACTTCTTACTCAACTATAGCCTACTGTTCTTTTTTTAGATTAGACTTTAAATTGAATGCTTTTGGTATAGTGGTATAGGAGCACTGTGGCACTGCAGTGACATTGATACATATTCATGAACGTTGGCACTGCACTCTGCAGGATGGTTTTTTTTTTTTCATAGAAGAATCAATTCCTGAACAAGGCCTGCAGCAGCCCCGCAAGAATGTGCATGCAGAGGCAAATGTGTAGCTTTTAAGCGCCTTGAGCACATTACATTTTTTGATGCAGTGCTTATTGGCACATTGCGTTTGCGTTTTTGAAGACATTCGTTCAAAATACATATAGCTTCTGTCTTATGTAAACATCGAGTTTTTTGGTGGGAAATTCATTCTTTCTTGGTTAATAAAGAAAATCTGCTGTGTTTGAACCAAATTTAGCGTAACGTTATCTGCATTGATTTTACTTGTAGACCAGGGATTGTAGAGAAGTTACGTGGCGGCCTACTTTTAACTCACGTCTTTGCCGTTTGACAAGTTTTTATTAATAATTTAAAAAGGGTGGAAAATAATGTTTAGATGTTATAGGCCTATATCAATTTCAGAAAACACTTTGTTTAAAGAGTGAGTGAATCTAGTGATGTATGATTTACCCATCATAATGTAATTTTTATCCAACTAAACTACAGAACGTGAATATTCGGATGGTCTTTGTGTGCATAGGAACCAGAATAGAAGCCACCTTTTAATAGGGCTGTGGCTAGCGAGCTTTAACTGATGTTGCAATCGATCTTTCACCCACTCCATGACAACGTAAGACGCACAGACACAACAATGCTGCTCCCAAATCCCTGAATGACAGATTTCCTTGTCTTTACCTCATACAACCAAAACTTTTAAACTATTACTTTTACATGAATGAATATACAGATCAACTCAAGTCTGAGCTCTTGTATAATAGCCTAAAATATCCAGAAATATCTAGAAAATTAGTTAAAATGTTCATGCTTTTCCGTTCTTCATTTGTTTTCTGTAATGCTCATGTATAAATCTGAATGAAGATTTGGGCACAATGTGGATAGAGAGATGGATAAGAGAACACGACAGGTCTACTAAGTATGCCAGTAGCTGATAGATTGGTATGGTATTTAATACATCATAGCAGAGCAATGAAATTAGACTGGTTTTATAGTGTAAATAAAACTAGGCTATATTACTTAAAACATTAGGCCTACTTTTTACCATTATAAATAGATTGCATTAGAATAATTTGCCACGTGATCGACTATTCCTCTCCCATGGTCATAAAATAAAAATATTTTTGTAAATTATCGCTGCGTCGCCTTTAGATGCATTGGTTTGGTGACGTCAGATGTAAGAATAGTTGGTTTTCAAACTTGATCTCAAATGTGAACTGCACAGACAATGGTTTTCTTGAGCTTTTTAATGTCTTTAAACTTTTTTTTTTTTTTTACATCGCTCCCTGTAACTTTTAGCTTTAAAGTGTGATAATGAAAAAGTCAGATATCATAAAGCTTTCTGATTATATGTATTTGGGCCTGTGATTAAGAAGCAACCTGACGCACTACAACGGTAATTCAATGGAGAATGAAGGGCATGAAGAGTTATATTTAAGTGTACAGTAGCCTACACCTGTGATTTCTTTGCAACAGAAAAGTGAAAAATCAGTCCAAGATCATTCTATTGAAAGCACTGCTTGCAGTCAGTGACAAACTTTAACACGCAGAGACGTGCAAGATGCACACAGTTGTGAGGAAACGTATAAAACAAACTTGTATGCTAGATCTCTGTTGCATTTTCAGTTGCCTAATTGTTTTGTCTTATTCATCAGTGTTATTAAAAGGAACAAATTTGCAATATTTGAAATAAATCGTTGGACATTTGAAATAATGCGTAAGTATTTTGCCATTCAAATAAAAAATGCAAGAAAGAAAGGTGCTTAATCACAGGCGCTAGTTTACATAGACACAAACTCACTCTCAGCAGACACAGGGACACTCACTAAATCCTCTTTCAGTTTGACACTGTGGTCACCGTTTTAAAGGCGCCGTGTGTTGAGACTCGATGGAACCTTTATGCCATTTTAGCGCTCTCACTGCTATTCAAACAATGCTCATTAATTTGACTGTATATTTTGCTAATACGGAACTGTAATTTAGCTATATTGAGTCTTATATTTAACCATAAAAATTTACATAATATTTTAGTAAGAGGGTGAAGGGTACTTATTTTCAAACATTTATTAAAAAAATAACAATAATAAATAAATAAATATTTTTATTTTTTAAAAGCCCAGTGAAGTATCAAAGCCCGAGATTATAATACGCAGGATTATTACTTGGTGTGTTAGAGAGGGGACGCCTTTAATGTGTAGTTGTAAACTACACAAGTCGCTTTAAAATGAATAGCACAAATAGTCAACAGAGCTTTTTAAATGATATACTGCTATTTCAAATATTAATTAATATTGAGTTATTCCAAATTGTTTTATTCAAACTGATTCATGTGTTTTGATAATTTTCAACTTGTACAGGAAGCAATAACATCGGAGCAAAACGTTGATCCGTATATGGAATGCGATGTTGAATTTGAAATGAGTCAAACGTTAAGCCTAACACTTTAGGTGCAGCTGTGCTGTAAATAATAGAAATGTTTTTCATTGATGAATAGAATTACTTTTCATGTCACTTTGGATTCTTTTTTTTTATAAGAAGAGGTAGGCTATGTTGTCTTAAATTGGTTATAAGATTGTACACGAGCTCCGATTTGATTGTTAAAATCTACTTTTTAAATGGCTGAAATCTGATATTGCAATTGGTGACAAATTGATCAAAATGAACTTGAGACCGAAATTATCAAAAAGGTCTTCCAGGGAAAATTAGTTTACTTCACAAGCTATTGCAACTTCACATTAAATATAAAAAATAAGGTAACAAATGTTTAACCAAAATCTCTTGCATTCAGAATCTTCCTTTTACATTTCTCTGTTTCCACATTCGTAATTTGTTGCTTTGAGGAAGCAACTGTAAACAAGTCACTGCATTCGCCTAAACATTGTTCGGTGTTTTGTAAAAAAAAAAAAAAAAAACATGGTTCTTGTAGCGAAGCTCATTGAATGTCAACAAATCTGGATAATATAAGCTAGAAGCTCCATAATTAACATGTCATATAGAGGAACTCTTCACAGAAACACGAGAGGAAGAAAGCAGATTCGCCGGAAATGGATTTCTGCATTGTTAGTCGTATTTGTCTTCCTACTCGTAACAGTTTAACAGTTGCCTGTGCACTTTAAAAATTAGGAATTACTTTGGATTGTTTGCTCATGAAAATACGAATTGGCGTGTCATACATACGCCATTTCATGAGATCAGTCTGGTTTGCTAGTTTCTTTTCCGTTTTCCCAAGTTGTATCTCAAAGGCTTTCAAACTACAGCGAGTTTGCATGCATACGAGTGTGAAGTTCATTCTTGTCTGTCTAGACTCTGATTACGACCTTGTTTGTCTGCGTTTTTTACCTTGACCTTGGACTTCCATGCAGCTGCCATTTGTAAGAATTGTCCATTCTTCAGTCTGTGAAGACAGCGGTGGATGTATCTTTGCAAATAAGAGTGATCAATGAACTAACTCATCAACATTATATCTAACGCACAAAACACAACACTGTCTAAAAGGTAAAAACTGTTCAAATTACCTGTAATACACAAGGACCGTCTCTCTCCCTCTCTCTCTCTCTGCCTCGTCGCTACACATTTGAAACTAATAGCAGAGGAATGTTTTAACAGGGAATGGCACTCTTATTCATTCCTCTTGAAACGTTGCATTGTAAATGTGCAACATCAGACCGGAAGAAAATATTGTGATCCAGGGGTGATGCATTCATTCTTGTCATGACAACTAGGGTTTAATTAAATATTCAGTTGTATTCTACAATCTAGAATTTAAATAAGAATAAAAATGAGGCATAACTGAGTAAATTACTACCATATTGGGAAAACGCAAATCTCTTTTTTAGTGTGTGTGTACTGTGTAATCATGACGGTGAACATTTTGTAACACAAGTCAGTGGGAGGGAAAGGTATTATTAAAGAATGTAAAAATGTATCCATACTATAATATAAAACTTTTTTTAGGCATATTATGCTGATTCTCATTCATTTATTCACACACACATCAACTTGCGGGCCTAAATGTTGGACGGTGTGCAAAATAATTAAAAGTGCAATTGTGTAACTGAATATACTTTAGGCAAATTATTTTATAAGTTCGACAAAAACATACACAGTGATGAAAATCAATTCGCAAATGAGACATTCTCTCAGGCCATTAGTTTCATAATGAAAATGACAAATACCCTTTTCATCATATGAATGTGTTTGATTTTGTCTGGCAGTTTGTTTGTTTTTTGCAGGTTTTTTTATTATTATTATTAGTTATAGTGTTGTTGATCTATTTTTATTTGTTTCTAAAAAAAGATTTTACAGAAGATTGGCTCATACGTAGCCTATAGTAAATAACGCAAGTATTTTCCTTCTCTGAAAATGCAACTGAAGCGATTCCGCTCATAGGTTAAAGACGATCAGCTGCTTTTATTGCAATAAAATAACTGACAAATATCTGAATTAATACGACTTTAATCGTGTGCAGTGTGCTTATATGCTACTCCAATTCATAAATAAAGA
The DNA here is from genome assembly GCF_029890125.1 of Rhinichthys klamathensis goyatoka. NCBI lineage: Eukaryota > Metazoa > Chordata > Actinopteri > Cypriniformes > Leuciscidae > Rhinichthys > Rhinichthys klamathensis. The sequence continues at coordinate 2,035,453 of NW_026606682.1, forward strand.
GTTTTACAGAATATATGTATGCTTTTTTGTATGTGGCCCATGTATGTATTTATATGTTGTTACAGATATGCGACGTTTCAGAATGTTGATACTGGAGGAGGTTAAATAATGAAACCGTGCATACTGCTAAGTGTCCAGACGTTGTCGGCAGAAATGTTGAGGTTGTTTTCGTTCCACTTAGCTTGAAGCCTTCCCCTTTAAGAATGACTGTCTCCAACTCTCTTAGCCAATGCCTGGGCACAGAAACCCTTAGAAGCCAGGCGTGAAACGTGAGCCAGTAGTTGTTTAAAGGGATTATTCTTCCCACCCACAATCCAGTCTCTTCAGGCTAGTTAGCATATCACGTGCCTGCGCTTTAATGAACTGGACACATGGATATAGTCGTGCGCATGCGCGTGCGTAAAATGTAGTTGGAAATGAGGTATCAGTCTTGGAGTAGGCGACTTTTAAAAAGCATCGGCAGCCCGTGATATGACGACTTCGCTGGTCCTGCATCCACGCTGGGCGGACACCTTGATGTACGTGTATGAAAAAAGCCCGAATGAAAATAATCAAAATAAAAGCCAAATTATGGAAGGATTGAGCGGGAATTGCCCTGCGACTCATTGCAGGGAACTGATTTCACACCCCGCGCTGGGGCGGCATTCCGGCACCATAGCGACTCACCAGGGATCCGTGTACTCGGATATATCTTCCCCAGAAACCGGGCGACAGTGTCCCGCTCCTCAGACGTCATCTAGCGCCTCTCTGAGTTACGGCTACCCCTTTGGAAACCCTTACTACGGTTGCAGATTATCTCACTCGCACAACGTGAACTTGCAGCAGAAACCATGTTCATACCATCCAGCAGAAAAATATGCCGAAACGAGCAGCGCTTTGCCCACGGAGGAGCTCTCCAGCAGGGCAAAAGAGTTTGCTTTCTACCCGAGTTTTGCCAGCTCGTACCAGGCGGTTCCAGGATATTTAGACATGTCGGTGGTTCCCAGTATTAGCGCGCATCCCGAGCCACGTCACGATGCATTGATCCCCATGGAGGGCTATCAACACTGGGCTCTGTCGAATGGCTGGGATGGGCAGGTGTACTGTTCAAAGGAGCAAACACAGTCTTCTCATCTTTGGAAATCTCCGTTTCCAGGTATGTCTTACCACACTTGTGAAACCATTAAAATTTTTTAAACAAATCAAAGAACATCCATAACAGGGGTACCAATACGACTTCCTGTTATGATAACATGGCTAGACTTTTTTTTCTCCAACTGTAAACTGAACATGCAGAGTATTCACCTTAAATGTTTCGATATATATTCTTGAATAAAAGTCATCAGTTGATAAGTGATTTGAACTCAAACCTCTACATAATGCATTACGATTGCGCACCCACAAAGTCTGCATGAACCTGTTAAATGTGCAATTTTTGTTCTATTAATTTTTGACACGTGACAGTTGGGAAAATCTCATTTGGCTTTCCAGAACAAGACTTTGAGCAAATCCTAAACACAAGTAAGACTGAGTTTAGAATAGCCTATATGTTTTATTTCCTCCCTCTCACATAAAATAGTACAATGTTTGAGTGACGTATCTGGTTACAGAAGATAGTCATATATTAACTCGGATATTATTGAGTCACAGGATTCTTAAGGCAGGAAAGTCACGCAATTTGGAACTGTGGTATGGCAATATTGCCTACCTTTGCTCCTCCCGTATAATAATATAATAATATGATAATAAAAGGTCTTATTTGTTCCACGCATATAAATCTTTGTCAGCAGTCATCGGGAGTGGTGCCCCGCAATCTGTTATGGACATTTAGTGAATTCCATGTAGCAGCATTTTTTTTTTTTTCTTAGAGCAGCTGACGTTCTGTAGTCAAGTTATTGATTTTAGCTGTGGGCAAAATATTGCATATGACTCGGTCATTCAGTATTATTATTCAGCTGTGGCAAATCAAAATTACAAAATGCCAATACTGTGTTGGTAGAACTCATAGGCTACTGTCGCATTATAGTGGCTATAGTGAATATTTGTAACCACCAACACGCCCCTGACCCGTTTAAAAATCCCCCCTCCCCCCAGAGGTCGTCACAGTAACACACAGGTAGCCTATATTTTAAAATATCCACAAATAAGGCTATAGAAACAAAGACAAAATAGGCTTTTTAATGCAGTACTTGTGCTCGTGCTATTTTTATACATATATTCCAAACCAGTTATTTACAGTTAAAGTCTGTTTGGATCCTTTAGACAATAATACGTTTCTGATAGAAGGGCAGTTGACATGCCTCTGTCTTGTGTAAATGTTATGTACCAGAGTAATGACTCATAGAAACTCATAGAATAGGCTACATCTGAATGTGTCTGCTTCAGCTGCCAGATGAGCCTATAATATCCTTCACCTTATTTTACCTTTATGCCACAGTGAGGTAGTGATTTGGGGAAATGAATGTTGCTGAGCGTCAGTGTAGTTACATTATAATTAAAATGCACGTGATTTTACATAGGCTAACAGTATATTGTATTGTAACTGAGGAGTAGTCTATTTGTTTGACAAGCACCTGTCGTAAACCCTCAATTTTGAAAAGACTTTAAATTGAGGATGATTTGGTATTTTCACAAACATATATAGCAGCTAATATTATTATTATTTTTATATTATATATTTTTTGATTCGATAAAGTAACTCACAACAGGAACATAAATGCCTATTTGTTCATTTATGACATTGGCCCCAGCTCATTGGCCATCATTAAATCATTTGACGCAACAATTAAATACTTTATTAAATAGATACCTCAGTTTCCCCATGGTGTCAAAATTGTGCAAAACTTTCACCAGTGCCACTAGTATAATAATGCTTCCATTCACTTTTTGTTTTTCAGATGTTGTTCCGTTGCAGCCGGAAGTCAGCAGTTATCGGCGGGGGCGCAAAAAGCGTGTTCCCTACACTAAGCTACAACTGAAGGAACTGGAAAAGGAGTATGCAGCAAGCAAGTTTATCACCAAAGACAAGAGACGACGCATCTCTGCGACAACCAACCTCTCAGAACGCCAAGTTACTATTTGGTTTCAGAACCGCAGAGTGAAGGAGAAAAAGTTTGTCAGTAAATCCAAGACTAATAATCACATGCATACTTGATGCATGTTTCGTACTTTTTTCCCCCGCCAGCTTATATCCTTCCGTCCAGAAAGTCTGATATTTACCTCTGTTCCGAAATCATGAATGAAGAACATCCGGGCACCCTCAAGCCTAACCTGTCTTCTTTCACTTTATTTAATTTAAAACATGCACACAGTACCATAACCGCTCACTCTTTGGCTTTTTGGGGCATATGATACAAAACTGTGAAAATAAAGAAAAAAAACATTTCAACTTCGTCCTTTTCTATGAATGTACATATATAAATAATAAATATTTAAAATTACACAAATATCAAAGAGACACATGGTTTACGTGCATCTGAAAATGAAAGGAGTCGCGACCCTTCTGCATCTCTTCATATGTGCGTCAAAGCCAGCCAGCAGAAAACACTCGAGGGGCTCAACACGCACGAGAAGAGAAAGAAAAAAAAATCAATCGGACGCTTTGGATGAATCAAGACTTGTATAAACTCTCAAAAGGCTATAGCAAATATTGAACTGAGTCACGAATAGAAACCGTGATTTGTTTTTCGTGGAGATGACAATAGATTTTGCTAGAATGAGCCTGCGAGACTTCAAAAGCTAAATGGTTCACTGATACATTGCTTTTTAATGCCGAGGGTAAACCATGGCTGCTAATGTTAACTGTACAGTTTATTGCTTCTATTATTTAATTTAGATTTTGCGTATGACAGGTCTGTAAAAAAAAAAAAAAGGAATGTTTCAAGATCATTTGTATTTGTCCCTATTAGCAGTGAAGGATATGACTCTGCCATGCAACTGGAATGATTGTAAGCTTTTAAAAATCATTTAGTATTAAACATTAATGCACAGCCTTTTTGTTTTTATATAGAAATGTGTATCGTAAAGCATTGGAGCTGTTCACACAACTTGTCTGTATCTCTTTTCGTGCAGTATGTGAACTGTATTGTGGTGTTCAATTCCTAAAGTATGAATTGAGACATATTTCATAAATAAAAATGCCAATGGAATTTGTTGAGTAGGCTACATATTTGTTGTGAATCAATGCATTATCAATGACGACGGTGCAAGGCACATGGCCGCTTCAGATGCATATCTGCCTGTCTGTCTTTCTTCATTAGTGAGAGTTTTCAAATGAGCTCTTAGATTGAATGTTTGTGTGTCAGTATAGGGTGAGAATTGTTGAACAAGCGCAGAGCCTGTATTTTCGTTGCGAAGATGATTTTTATTAATCAACAGGAGACTCGGGCTTGCTTAAAATAGACGTAAGAAATATGCACAACCTTCATAGATGTTGGTGACAAGATAATGACATTGGGAAAAGGTCTAGTATGATTAGTTAACTTTTGACTCTTACATGTTCTATTTTAAAAACATGAATCTCTAAAGTTTAGTGCTGAATATCACTTGAATCAGAATGCTCGCGCAGCGGGCTTCCACGTTATAGGCCTAGGCCTTATACATAAAGCAAACAACGCACATAGTGTAGGCCTATACATGTAACGATAGTGTCTATTTACTTTATTACAGGGCTAATTATGCAATTCTTCGCTATAATTATATTCTGTATTATATCATTCAATTTAAGCAAGTCTTAATGTATGTCTTACTCGGACTATAATTTTACTACAGTTTAACTAATTTTGAAGAATAAAGGTGAAAGAAGGCCAATCTTCAATGAAATGTCACTATGAATATGCCACGACAACAGTCAGATAAGTTTCTTCTTCACAGTTTGGTACTGGTTCGTGAGTATTATCCCGTTCGGCTCTGAAGGTATGGTCGGAGGTACAATATTCATTGATTGCTTAAAAGAATTTAATTATAAAATAACATTAGTATTTTAGTAATATTATATTAATTTTTCAATAGTTGGTAAATAAAGCTACATGAAACACTGTAAAATGTGTACATTTAAATACTTTTTGTTATGACACGCCATTTAAATGTAATGCTGGTGGCAGTGTATACGCATATTTAAATGCTTCAACATCCTATTCACAGTAAAAACAAAAATTGCTGCCATAAACTTTTAAGTAAAATAAACTTGGATGTTTAAGTCATTTCTGAAATTAAGTCGCAACTTAAATTATATTAAATTGACTTTAAACATTAGTTGAATCTTGTATAGCCTATAAAAAAAGTTGGAAATTGCTTAACTTATTTTGAGTTAAAGCAATGTAAAAACATATGTTGTCATAACGTATTGATCATATTATTTACAGTGTTAAATTTTTTAATTCAATTGTATAATTAAGAAATAATTGGACGTTCTTTATACAAATATCTGTTTTTAAAGTTAGGTTTTTTTACAACAAGGCGTCGCTAACTCCCTTTTGTCTAAATACTATGAAATAAGGAATTCTATTAAATGTAGGCGTATATCAGAGTTATATAGTAGATGTATGAGTTATTTAAATATAACAAGCATTATAAGAAAAATAAGTAGGTAAATGGTAATTGCTTACGAACGCTTAACCCCCTCAGTAGCACGTATGAAGCACACACCCTGCCGGGTCAAACTTTCTTGTCATCAGTCAACTATCAGCATAATTTGTATATTTTGTTGAAGTTGGTTACTTTGAAAACCGAGAAATGTAATGTTAACTACATGATACTTAAGCCGTGTGTTTTAACGTCACGTGATCGCGCGTTACCCTTGACCATGACTATGCAGTCGCTTTGACCTTGACATCACAGAGTCTTGTGAATAATAAACAGAGGGGCTGGACACCACTGCCCGTGGTTTGTTTTCAGGCAAACAAGGTGTTATTTCCCTGTCTAGACGGCGAGAGTTAATGACATACCATAAATACATAAAAAAGGAAAATGCTCTGATTATCCAATATCCTTGTCATTGTGAACATGTACACTGTGTACATTTTCAGTCCCCCGTTTTGTACTACTTACACCATTTTTCTCCTCCGCGATCCCTTTCCCGTATAAGTTTTAAACCACCAATGGTTGTATTCTCTCATCATGAGGTGTAGGTTATATTGACCACGAAGGCAGGTAGTGCATTTACGTCTGCAAAAGACAGTGCTCAGAGATGTCATCTTGTGTTATTTCCATAGGCGCGCCGAGGAATGGGTACTTCTTACCAAATATCGAGAGATGCATCCTCCACAGGGTCACGTCAAAAGGTACGGCTAATTTATTTATTTGTAGTGAATATGCGCATTGCCTTGGTGTTTTAAATATGGAAATGAGAAGGTAATTTATATAGAACGATATTAATTTATTTTATGGTCTTTTATTGATGCACTTGTTCTGTCAAGCTACCATTTTCTGTCTGGTTATAGGCGCAAGGCCTATTCAAAAATACGCAAAACTAATATGAGCAATGGGGGGATTACTTCGAAATATATATATTTTCTTCCTACTCAAGTGAGCGTCACAGCACGCTTTACAATTTTGTTTTCTTTAATTTATTCCTGAATGTAATTTTTTCATAATTTCATCTCAGCAAAAAAAAGTAAAATTAATAAAAAGTAAAGTAAAATTAATTTATTAAATTGTTGGATTTCTAATGTTAGAATGCAAATTTTTAACTCGATTAAACAACTGTATTTCTCATAATTAGTTGCTGGCTAGTTCAAACCTGTTGGTTTTGGGAACCATTTCTTGCTATTAAAAAAAATATAGAAAGAGTTGTATTTTTTTACTAGAATTACAATAACACTTGCAGGTTTTGCATATAGGACAAAAGGTGTTCTTCTTATATAGACATCGGATCATTTGATTATTTATGTTATGGATCTATCTAGAATTATTGCTCTTATACTCTCACCATTGCATTGGTTTATTAATTGTAAACTCAACAATAAACGATGTTGCACTTATATGCCCATTGTCTTATATTACTGTTCAAATTTATTTAAACACACATAAATATAACATATACATTTTTTTTTTTAAATACATGCATACATACCCATTTTTAAAGCAGGCACTCATACCGAATATGAGAAAAATAAATATATAAATAAACTCTTTTCACAACTATATGGTTTCAGGGGATATGTTACTCAAATTATAAATGTTCCGTGCAAAAGGCCAGTTCAGCAAAACATATGGGCTCACGTAAGGTTTTCTTTTATTCGCCGGTTCTAAGCTGAGCAGCTGGAATGTGAAGAGAGAGATCAGTGGGTTGAGCAGAAAGGGGGCTGATAACCTCTGGTGGCGTATGGTGGAAATATCAGGAAGTGAGCAGTGTAGTAGACTCAACACGAAGACACATGCTTTGCACAGGTCTTTACATTTTTGTCTGGCACACGTACTCTTACTGAGTATGTGTGTTTAATTTAAGGAGAAGGTAGCTAACAAACTAGTAACATGTAGGCTATATTTGTAGTGCATATTTAATGAATTTGCTAGTGTTTACGAAAAGGCATGCTACGCATACCGGACACACATTGAATTATATGATTATGGGTTGATTAAACTATATCGACCTTTACATTTATGCATTTAGCAGATGTTTTTATCCAAAGCGCCTTACACTAGAGGAACAAAGGCAATTCTTCAAAGATCCAACAATATTTCTAATACACAACGCCAGGTTTATTTGAAAATGTAGATTACGAAGCAAGTTAGTCTTGCTTAGTGCGGCTGATTTAATTTCCACATGTATATTATATATATTTATTATTTTATATATGATGGATATTATAGTCTATGATATGTATAATATTTAAGATGCATTGTATCTCTTCCAATGTGAACCAGATTTGCATCTGTAATGTTTTTTTTTCTATTTGTATTTTATAAACTTAGAATATTACCAGCTGCACAGCCCATGAAAGCAACATAATAAATAAATATAGAATAAAAAATAAATATGAACAGAAACTCAGGTCAGGTTTGCGATTTTTAAACGGCGTAAAGTGTTGCAACGAACATCCTGATTTCTGTTGAACCACTTTAGCAACAATTGTCTTGTTTAAGCTCAATTTATAATTACTTAATTTAAACAACAATTCTACCTGTTGTTTTAGAAAAAGATACATGCAATAGTTCAAACGCATTAGTTACATTTGTGTGATCATCATACACACTTTTTCTGGAAGTTGCGTCTTTAATTCTCTACGTTGTTTTCTAAAGCTGTGTTTTTATTGTTATGGTCATTATTTTAATTTACTATTGTAGTTAGCGTTATTATTAGTATTATATTTTTAAAGTCTATTAGGATACCCAATTATATCATCAAACATTCACCCTTTCTCCAAATTGAGTTAAAGTATTTAAGAACAAGTATTTACGAACAGGAACTTTGCATTTAATTCACATTTTAATTTATACGTTTTTTGTTTCCTCAAGAAATTGGCCTCGGAGGACATTTACTGCAAGGCTTTCACTGAGCCAACCTGTCTTCCAAAATCAAAGACAATAAAAAGGCCTTTGTTTACGCTATGGCCCTGTCTGGACGGGAAAGAGATTCCAAGACAGCAATCTCACACCGGCGCAGACAGTGCACTAGACACTGACCTTGAACTAACAACTATTTTAGCCATTTTCCAGAGATTTTGGAGATATCAACCATAGCCATCCTTCTGGTAAGAAAATATAATCTTTTAACTGTGACGTCTAAGCGATATTATTTGAGACATTGAGGTTGAGGCGATTTTTTTTTTTTTTGACTACATTTAGTTGTTGAAATGTCATTCATTCCCATTGTGAGACGTTACTCTTTGAACAACTTGTTGTACTCTGTTTTATTATTGGGTGGAAATAATGAAACATTCAAAACTGATAAGAAGTAACTAAGAAAATGACACAACTGAATAGTCTAATACTTAGCATGAGTGTTTTCTCTAAGTATAGTGACTAAATGTCTCTATAGCTTCATATTTGGTGATTTAAATTTATAGTAACAAAAAAGTCCTGACATTTCAGTGAAATATCTGATAGCATTTAAAATGTATATGCATGTGTTGAATACATAGCATGTTAATTAGTTACATTAATCTGGCATTGAGTAGTCTAGCCGTAAAACAGGCACATGTGTCTCTCAAATTTGGATGTAATAATCCTTGGGCAATTTAGAGGACAACATTTGTAGTCTTTTGGTTGTTTTGGATCTCTGTTATTTGTAATGAGCTGAACACCGGATTTCCTTTGCATTTTAGCCTAGATAGTCATCGCCATTAATGAAGTTGTTTGTGGTTATTTTGCCTTTGTCGCTTTATTTGAAAGTAGACTAAACAAACAAAAATAAATGAATAAATACACAAGTTGCAGTAATCATAATTACAAACATGCCCCCACACAGATACACTGACACAAGCTTTAGATCAACAGCAGACGCAAAGTTACCGTTTCTCAAAGACTCGTGCAATAAACAAGGAAAATACAAATGATTTAAAATGAACGAAGGCAAATATAATTTGCTCCTTCATAAATATATGTCAGCATGAGCATGTGCGCGAGATGCTAAGCAAACGCATACATAAAAAAATGTTGTTAAAAAGGTTATGACGGAATCAATCCGAATATTCTAAAAAAAAAAAAAAAAAGTAGGCTATTACATAGTTTTTAAATAGGCCTATTGTAAATATGACAGCTGTATCCACATCTGACAACCTTTAACTTGGTTATTTGCATTCCACTTCCAAAGCAGAGAGAAAAATGGATATAATTTAAAACAGTGTTTTTGACACTAAATACAATTAGACTGAAAATCCCAATGTATTTATTTATAAGTATTAACTTGGACAATAAAATACAATACAAAATAAAAAGGCTTGAAAGATTGGACAAACACTGATTTGCACTTCTATCAACTTTGCGTTACCAAACACACCAATGTGGAGCGAGGGTTTAATGCGTATACCCTACTCTTTTTATTGTCTTTTTGTCATCTTAATCTTTATTTTTGCTTCATTATGTTCTCAAAAAATACACGTGACAATGACACGGCGTTGCATTTGATATCAGGAAAATGTGCTTGTATGTTATATATTTACAATCAAAAATCAATTAATGTGATCCAGTGTGGTGTATTTGGAGCGGCAGAATCATTTTAATGCCGTCTGCCAGCTTGTAAAATTCAAATAAAAGAATTGCGAGATGTGTAACAACTCTGCATGAGTTTGACTGCGAGTATTTATAGGATGTATCTGTTAAAGTTGTTCATGTGAGGTGTACTAGAGCATATTATCTCAAATATAGGCTACGGTCTTTTAAAAAAATCTTATAGAATATCATCTTCTTTTACGGAGCCAATGGTTTCAACCTGCTGACCCCACTACAGTAAATATGAGTGGAGTTTAGCACTGAGCATCAGTATTTCTTTAAAACAAGCCTGTAAAAGATGAACATCACATCTTTATATGACACTGAATTCAACCGTAATTTGTTTGAAAACAATGGCGAAAATCACCCTCTGCTTTAAGGGGGAAAGGAGCTTTTTCTTTGTGGGGAAAAGGTGTTTTATTTATTTATTTTATTTATTCCATGTAATAAAGATTAAACGAGGCTAGGGACACTTCTATATATTTCTAAACAGGAAAGTGAAAGATGATCAGTTAAGAACCTTTGAGCTAGGGGAAAAGAAAAAATGGATTTTACATTTTTAATAAGATATTTTATAGTATTTTAAAAAAGCATATAAAACCCGTTATACAGAAGTTAATGTTTTGTTTTGTCTGAAATGGACCAAGTGGGTGGTACCTTCTAGTGTTCGAGTAAGCTCCGGCACGTGACGTGGAGATGACCAATCAGGTGCACCTCCAGGTTTAACTACGTTAAATGTCAGATTGCAATAAACTAGAAGCTGTTGGTCTGGCCCGCGGAAATGGGCGAGCATAATCTTCTTAATCCTGGGTTTGTGGGACCTTTGGTAAACATCCACACTGGAGACAGGTTTTACTTCCCGAATTTTAGAGCCTCAGGGGGACAGCTGGCGGGGCTACCGTCTCTCTCGTACCCTAGAAGGGACAATGTTTGCTCTCTCCCGTGGAATCCATCGGAGTCGTGCAATGGATATCCTCAGTCTTACTTTAGCAGTCCCGTATCCATTAACCCCTCTTTTAATCGATCTTGTGAAATAACCCGACTGGAGGAAAGCAAATGTTATTATGGCAATTCCAGCAACACCAGAGAGCCGTGTTCAGAGAGCAACAATCTCAAACGAGAGGAGCGAGCGAGAGATACATCAGTATCGTCTGATCACGGGATGCACAATGGGATGGGCAACAGTAGCACCTTCTCAAAGTATGATTATGGCACCGAACATCTGACCCAAGACCCGCCATCCTGTCAGTCGTTGGAGTCCGACTCCAGTTCTTCAGTGCTAAACGAAGGAGGAAAGACTTCAGCAGGCGATCCACAAACCCTGATATCGCAAGGAAACCACGCAAGCAATATCGCCAGTGGAGGAGGTTTGTCCCTCGCTTTTAATCACAACTGAAAAAGGCAACAGAAGCACACAGTACAAATGTCTTGCTCCAGCTTATTTATTTATTTATTTATTTTGCATGACGGTTTATTTAGGCATTCACTGGCAACTGTTATGGTTTTCCTGCATGGATCTTGCGTGGTTGTTCAAGGCCACTAGGGGTTGCCCTAAAATGCTCCACGTTCACCAGTTTAAGCGCTCAGTCATTTATACAACCAGTAAACACAACATCATAAAATTCAACAATCCCGTTGCCAATGTTTGGCGCTGTTTTAAAAGCATATTATTGTTGATATATGTAGGTTTTGCTAAAGCTTTCACGTTATTTTAGTAAGAAGAACAGATTTGTACAATGGCAATTGCTCTGTTCAGAGAAAAGAGGACGTTTGTTTTAATGACTCGTAAACTGAATTAATATCAGTTGCCGTGCATTTAATATGCCTTGAAACCGCTAAATAAGTAGGGTTCTCGCAAAAACGACAATTACCGCGTTAATGTACATTTAACTAGAACAGTTAAAGGTTCGAAGACTTTCTTTCTGTGTAAACAGATAAATTCGTCATATCGACAGCTTGCATCACACTTCAGATTGTCATTGAATCATGTCTAATTGTCATATTAACAGCCTCACAAAATAAAATGCACCAGAAATTAGTATTTTACGTGGCTTGATGTTTTTGATGTGTTGGCCTAAGATGTTTTGAAGCTCTCTCATGAACCCGTGCTATGCCCCTAGGTGCCCCGTGGTACCCGATGCACACCCGGACCCGCAAGAAGCGAAAGCCCTATTCCAAACTGCAGTTGGCCGAGCTTGAAGGAGAGTTCATGCTGAACGAGTTCATTACCCGGCAGCGACGCAGGGAGCTGTCTGACAGGCTCAATCTCAGCGACCAACAGGTTAAAATTTGGTTCCAAAATCGGCGGATGAAGAAAAAGAGACTGTTACTAAGGGAGCAGGCGTTGTCCTTCTTCTAAGGAGGCACACAATATACATTGCTCAATGCTAGTCCAACAGCAGTATTTAGTCAATGGGAATCTGCCATTGGCCCATTTTACTCTGAAAGTCTTGCCCCATGACGCATTCAGAAAACGCGAATAAGAGTTGAAACATTTATGGGTACGCGACCAAATGATAGCTCCAAAAGTCTGCTTATACTATGTGGTCTAGTGTTTATTTAAGAGGGTCTGTGCCCAGCAATTGTGGGCATGTACATGGTAATGTTTTAGTCTAAGTTTTGAAAGTAAAAAGCTGTCTAAGTCATCTCTCACTTTAGTTACTTTGAGGAATTAACTGCTAGTTAGAAATTCAGACAAATATAAGCTGTGAGTTAGAATTTCGGACAGTAAAATGTTTTCTTATCAGTCTTAATGATATTGAAATGATCGCTAAATATTTATTGTCGGAGTGTTAAAAGATCTTTTAATATTATAACACACTCGTGCCATAATCAGTGTTCTAAGCTTAAAAAAATTGACTGAAACTCCATATGTTGTCTCAACGAGAATCCTTAACTGTTCGTAATATCCCAACTATGTTTTTTATTTTGCCAGTTATCGCTAGGAAAGAGCCTTTCAAACTCAGTCCTCAACAATAAGACGCGTTAAGCCATCAACGTCTTATCTCCGTTCCGCAGTCATCGCCACGTGTTCTATGGCACGTTCACGGTCACGGGCACAAAGTTAGTGACCCAACTTATATCTTGGGCCCTTGAGAACCAAACTGCAATTACAGAACAGCTTTTATGAATAGACTTTGATCTAGCCTGTGAAATGTCATTCTGACAAATGTGAGGAGATTACCTACTTCAACAACTAGATATTGGCCAAAGTGTAAATTAGTAGGCCTGCAGCTAAGCCGCACAAACGCGACTTCCTGCTAATAAAATATGTATTCTTGATATACCTAGTGAAAAACGTTAAACTCGTCCCCATTATATTTGCATTTTTAGCAGCATAAATTTCCCATTAACGATAGCTCGTCCCTTGATCTGCGTTATGTGGACATATTCGCTTAGGTCTAGTTAATTAATTCACAACAACAATGCTTCTGGGAGAGAAATGCATGGTTAAGTAATATTAAGACGCGCAATGATAAATTAAAACAAAAAGGATTCATCAATTTATAACTGTAATGAAACTAGCAATCATACAGAACAGAAGAGATCAGATTTATATCCCAATAATCACGAGCCTGTTTTGCTAATTAGCGGGAACCATTGTGTTATTAGAAACATTATTTACTCAGATCATGGATTATATGCCAGTGAAATAGTTCATATTTGCTGCATGATGATAATGACTGTAGTTAGAAGGTAAAAAAGCCAATTTTTCCGGCTATTTTTTTTTTTTTGTCAAAAGGCGCATGTATTATTTTAAAACACCTTAAACTGAAAATGACGTTTTAATATGGACACGTAACTGGTTAAAAGTTTGTATAATCTAAAGTAGTTTATTCGTTTGTAAGTATTATTATTATTAAGTATTATTATATTAATATTATTAAGTATTAATTATTATATTATAAAGGAATTTGGCAGAAGTCGGTGCTACATTTTGTTTTCTTTTGTTGTTGTTGTTATTGATCTGACAGATTGGCGACTGTCATTTGCTTTAAACCCTATTTTTGTGAATCTAAAGAAAATACAATTATATGAATGACATCAACAACTATATAAAAATGATCGTCACATTTCCCCCTCTTTGAAATGTTTTGTGAAATTGTCTCCGATGTATAATTTTTTTGTTGTTCTGTGTAATTTTGTGAATGCTCCACTGTCGCATTCCTTTGTACCTTGCGATTAAAATGTCTTGTAAATAATGTTCATGAATGTATCCATATATGTGTAACCTACAGTTTCTGATTAATAAAGTCTTTAAACTTCATTTTATTTACTTATTTCGTGATGTGGGAGTGAGTGTTATCTAAATCTGATAAATGTGTTACCTTAACACATTTATCTATGAAGTAATAGCAGGAAAGCCGACTTCAGGCGCTCAAACGACCGTTTTCAGAAACATTTCGTCGCATTATCCTTATTTTGACCATATTGGCTCTTAATTGTTTCAGTAGCTCTAAGGTTAAGACATAAAAAAAAGCTTTTGTTGTTTCTAACACTCAGGAGAAAACTAAAAATGCAATCTGAATGTTTGCCAACATGGCCACATGTGCAACAATATTGATATGGTTTATCAAGTGGTTGGAAATGGTAAAGACATCCACCTAGTGGATAAATGGAACAGACGCCGAAACCGGCCCCGTGAGAACTAACTGCTGGACATGCAATACTCTATTTGCCTATTTCGGAACTGGATGGTTAAAGACGTTTTGGACCGTGTTTCGGCGTTTTAGTTCATTACTCATTACTGAAATATCGAGTGTGAGAAGACTGCGTGTTTTCTTTTTGATTGTTAGGATTTTAATAGGCGATTATATTGATAGTATAGATTCGTACGAATTCGTACGATTTGTCTAAACCCACGTGATGGGTAGGTTTAGGGGCGGGGTCAGGAGTAGGTCATTCGTACGAATTCATACGAATTTGGTAACTCGTAAAATATGTACGAATTAGCAAAAATCGTACTAATTTGTACGATTGAGGTCGTATAAATTCGTACGAATAAGCCACCTGGTAAAATTCGTACGAATTGCCGTGAGATCGGGTTGGTAGGCTATAGGCTAAATATATTTTAATTGCTCACGAAAAGGAATTAGAACTTGTACTGAATTTTAGGAGCAACTTGTAATCTAATATTGGTCATCATGAGGTTGCCTTGTTCAACCAAACGATGTAACATGCATTTGTTGTAACTTTTTTTTTAACTACATTTTATGAATGGAGAATCACTGATGATTCTATAGAATGCAAATAAAGTGGATCTTAGGGATGGCTAGTGTCAAGTCTATTGGCTTCCTTTAAAGCAAATGCGCTGCAATCGTAACAATAGCATTTTATGTGCTTGCGGCGCTTTTGACTTTGAGACTGGCCAAATCTGTTTATGACGACTCGTCTCCCAGGCTCAGAGGTCATTGAGTACCTCAGTGCCCTTCACACAAAACTTGTGTAGTCATGTGGTTCACTAAGTGCTCTGCTCCTATCACAGACGTGTAGAGACGGGAGAAGTCGATTCTGGCGTCGCTTGCACTGTACACAAGATTGTGAGAGTGTATGTCTGTGAAAGGGAGGCTTGCGTGTAAATGAGAGAGAGACAGAAATATTTCTTGACAATGGGTAGTTTTATAAACACTCTAAACACTCTTTAAACGTGTATATGCCCGTCTCAACGTGCTATAACTTTAGTATTTAGCGTATGCAGCGGTTTGGTTAGCCTACTTCTGTATTTAAGCAGTGTCAACATTTGCTTGGTAGCGTTGAATAGGCCTATAGTTGAAATTACAATCACTGACACCCCACTGGAAAAAAATGCCTTCTTTCACGCTTTATTTCATCTGATTAAAAAAAGGTCATCTTAAAAAGTTATTGGCTAACCGAATGTGCGAATACGAATCTTATCAATGTAATGCAAATTGTAGTGTAGTTTGTTCTGATTTGTCATTTATCTGGCTTAAAATTACTTAAATAATGTTCTTTGTTTGAATTATCTTTGTAAATTTCTTATAAACTTTCTGCATGACATTTTTAATTGGGCCTTATCTATGTTGCAACGATACATATTGGGCAGTAATGACGGGGGTGAATGGTTCCTTATTATATTATTTTCTTCGTCTACATGTACTGCCAGAATTTTTGTTATTATTAACTTCAAAACAAGACATTTCACAATTAAAACTTCATTATTTTCTTATTTATTTACTTTATTAACTTGTACCTTCGTATAATTTTTACTCGCAGCAACGTCAACTTTCATTCCAGTTGTATTTAATATTTAGTATACAAATAAATTCCTTCTTTACAGAGTGTTCATAATAACATGTATTTAAGGATGTTAACGTCTTGCTTTTGGATTATAAAACATTTCAAGCATTTAACATATAAACAAGTCTTTAAATGCAGTTTCCCTAAGCCATGGGACATTTTTCTGTTACTATAAAGCTTCGGCACGACGTCAAAAATAAAAATAGCCTATATAATATAAAAAATAACTACAGCATAGGCTACATACTTATTGCATGAGTGTTTCTTTTTTTAAACCTATTATGTTTGTATTTGTATAAATATATAATTTCTTTGACTTGCTTTGACTAGAACGCATTCCCTTGCAGTTATTTTTAAGTGATTAGAAAATATTATATGGGTAATATTATGCAGCGTAATGGCACAACTCTATAGAGAAACGATACATATACTGGAAATAAGGCATCGTCATATGCTTGTCGTATGCAGAACAGCGCGAAACTAATGGATGCGTTTTCAATACGATCATTAATACTAAAGACACATGCTAATGTGTGATCTGCAATACAATACCTGAGCAAATAAAAAAAGGGGAAAACGTGCAATGAGAGAGAAAAACCGCACACAACAACGCAAATATTGTTGAATGAAAGTTGTTATAACTATTCAGTTTTGAAGAAAATAACCTCTTTTTGCAAACTATTGTTTTGACTGTTTAAAGAATGTTGGGGCCTTCTTTCCGATCCCACCCCTCGCGTTAGCCCTGTCTTAGTGGGCGGGAGCAACTTACAAATTGAAGGTCAAGTTAGTGTGTCCCATATATAGGAACCACGTATCCAATGGTGTAGAATTCAATCATTAATATGAAGTTAACGTACACCAAATATTTAACCGAATCAACCAATTATTTTTTGTAATAATGCGTTGAGTAGCCTATGCTTAAACATTTTAACTCGTTTCAGCAATGCAAACAACAATTCATATTACAAATTTATTTAACACAACCACCCTTCTTAAGAGATTATCTCCTCGAAGCCTAAGACATATTTTAACTCAATTAGAATTATTTGGTGGACGGGGCGAACATAAACATTTCCGATGTTCGTTGCGACAAACCTTTGTTCTTGCTAATCTTGGATCCAACTTCAAAGCGATCTTAGACGAATATCTGGAAATTAATTGTGTAAGTGAATCAGCTTTGTGGAGGAAGGTCCTGGAAATATTTACTGTGTTCTTACCAATGCAGAGTAATATGTAATGGTTTTAATAAGGCCATATCTACCAAAAAAAAAAGAAAAAAAAAGGAGAGTGAAGGTAGGCTACTGGCCTTTTGTTATGTAAAAACGCTATGTTGCTTAGACAAAGTCGTGCCGTAGACATGCGGTGTCATATAGTAGTTTTGTTTTGAGTAGCTACATACCTTTATCTTGTCATCAACAAGCCATGTCGGAAATCTGGTTTCCGCTATAAATGCCATTCCGTTTACTGTCATCGAATCATTTTGATAAAAAAAATATGAAGTAAACATCTTGGTAGATTATGTAAGCAGCATTAAGTGGCATTTGCATTTCAGTGCAGTTAAAAAATAAAAAAATGATGGGACACAACGCAAATAATGACAATTATTATCAGTGGAGTAGGCTAATAAGGTTCTGACTTGAAGAACATTCGATGCATAGGCCTATTTAGCGAGGCATTATCCACCCATGATATTTAACAATAGATTATTTGATAAATATAAATATAGATTACAAGAAACGTTTAGGTGGGTATTCTTTAATTGGATATACACATTTTGTGGCTTCGTAAACCCATATTGATGTTTTTAAAATATTGTTATTGAAAACAACATCAATTGTCTTTTTTTCTTTTATAATAGTAGAAGAAATGATCGTCTCACTTTAGCGCTTTTCGAGGCATAACCTGCTTAAGATTTTTATTAGCCTATTATTCGGAACAAAAAGCAATAGTCCTGTATCAGTCGAGTTTAGGAATTTACTTTTCGGGTGTGAAAACACATGAAAATAATTACATACAGAAATAATATTTTGTGTAGGCTACCAATAGCATTTTGTGTACAAACGGTGTTCAGGGGGTGGGGGTGGGGGGGGGGGGGGGTCTTTAAAAAATCGCTATAGCGTATCTCAAAACGATAAGTTTCCTCAGTTTGCACCCCGTAAATTTTAATGGAAATGTACAGAATTAGCCATCTCTCTTGTAGCTAAATGTATTGTTTTAATCACATCTAGGCCTACAACTAACAAAATATTTAATATCACTCAATATAACAAAGATTACTTCGATTGTTTGTTCATGCTCTGACTTTACTGTTTGAGCAACAAGCTTCTAGGATTTCTATGATTGCGATGTTCAGTTGACACAATTGGGCACTGGTTGCCTGTAGCTCAGGCTATGCACTCACGGAGACCTCTGTAAAAAGAAGGGCCATTTTTGTTGTCGCTTGAATCTGTTCACAGCTCATACGAGCGAGTTTAACAGCCCGACTTACATCCAATTAAATTTATCTAGGCCATGAGGGGACAGTAATGCTATTACACAGTTTCCCTTTTTAGCCCTGCTGAGGTTTTAGCCCTAGAGGTAAACTGAAGGGCCCTTGAGTGTTGCCTGCAACTGTTGTTTGGTCTCATTGTTGACATATCACGACTTCTGAATATGTTTCATTTTCTTTCGATGCTCAATCGGCATGAGGCAAAAAGTATTTTTGTGTTGACGTACGGAAGTAAAGTCGAAGAATGTGACCGCCGGGGCAGAGCAAACACTGAGATTGACCGTGCGGGCTATTTCTCCGGATCTCCTTTCTGAGCCATTAGCCGCGCCGTTTTAGTCCGAGTAACATTAATACGTGACTGTAATTTTAACTCTATAATTGTAGACCTTAGCTGCAACGGATTTAGAAAAATTCCACTGACAATGTCTTAAAGCTCACTGTTCTTCATAGTGATGGCAAACATTTACAAGACCTCTGTCTCTCTAGACTCTAAACGCCTTTCTAGCTTTTCTTTCCATCTGAACTTGCCCCTTCAATTCAACTGCTACATCACAATATCAACAATTGTCCAAATCTCCAGCAGGGGCAGAGCATTTGTGGGGATATAGTGCTTGTTTAGAGAATGAAAAGGGCGCACCTTTGTTGAATTTCAGGGTCCTACAGCCAGTAGTATAGTGTTGAAGCTGTACGATTGCATCGAATTAGTTGACATGCATGTGAAACCTGTCTCCTGTAGAACAACTATTGCAAAATCAGGTACAAAACATGTCAGATGCGGTAGTTGTTATGGTCTGCGTGAAAACAAGACTTCGTTGTGAAACGAGTAAGACACACAATGTGGGGACAAAATGTTAAGTTTTTCAGTAGTTATCTCGCAAAATCTTTCTCGCATTAACAAGTTTATGCTAAATAGAATGACTGCAAAAAAAAATCGATATTGTTCCTGATCATTAACAGTTTTACGATAGAGTTTTGTCTCAAATTGGTGACACTGCTATTTTTTGAGCTCGTTCAAAATAACTTTTATAGACCTGATTGACTGAAACCTGAATAGTAGGCTATACAGCTTTCGTCAATCATTGTATTGCATATCTTACTAGTTAGATATTTCATTCTTTGAGCTTTTTTAATTGTTTACCTTGTGTTTGTTTTCTTTAGAACAAAGCATTTCTTGCTTTTCCGCCGTTCGGCCTTTTATGGCGGCTGCAGTGAGAATTTTAGTGGTCAAATTCAAGTGCTGGGTCTGGGCAGCTGTCTGCTTTCTTTGTACTTGGTTGAAGGCATATTGCACACCAACCTTTTGTCAATTTTGAGAGGGCTCCGTTCAGAGAGGACTCATAAAGTCATTGCCACATACCTCCTACACAAATACGCAAGTAATCTAGCAAAATTCTGTTTAAAAAAACTTTTTAGTTGCGATGTGCAGTGTAACTGATATGAATATGTTTACAACAATCGATCATAGTTTGTTAATATGGACACTCTGAAAAGCTGCTTTGAATAAATAATAGACCTATAAAAATAATCTTTCTGACGAGAAACTATTAAAAACAATTGGTATCATAAACAATGGTAAATGTTATTAGTTTATATATGCTGCTCTGTGAAATGCTTCCATGATAGGTCAGTAAATCTGTATATGACATATCTGTACACGAACTAACAGTTAATTTAAAAAGGAAATAAATATTTTGAAACGAGTGCTACATACTGAACTTTTTTATTATTATAGTTTATTTCACGAATTAGTTTGTGATACAACTATACTGAAACTACTGAAATAATTTTCAGAAGATTAGCATGGTCTGTAGTGTTCGTATAGAGTTACTATAGATCTTTCTCTATTAAAAATAAGTTTTAAATGAAAAGCAATATTTTTCTTTAAAATTAGTATTTATCCGAATTCTGCAACAAAAATAAAACATTTTAGGCTTGTTTTATTAGACGCTGGAGGGTACATATTGAAACTGGATAGTATGTTTTGCCTTAAACAGATGCCTCTCATAAAATGGTCTCAGAGATTTAAAATATCCATGGGATCATTTGACGTGCTTTGCACATATTAAATACCAAAACGTGTAGTGCTGGGTGTAAGGAAGGTCGAACACAATAGTATGTTACACATAATTTTATTTTATTTTTTCATTTGATAAAAGACAGTGTTTTACATTCACGATAGAGTCATCCTTTATGATAAGTGGCATAAAGTTTCCTCCCCGGTTTAAAATTAAACCACATCTAAAAACAAACATAAAGCATCAGCAGCAATAATTGAAATCTACGGGTGGAAGTATCGTTTTCTGTATATGTTCCCAATGTTTTCATCAAAGGAAAAAAGACAAACTCACAAATGTTCTATGACTATATTCAAGAATTGGGTGGAGCTGACACGTGACATCTATAAGGCATGTTTGCTAACCATTCCATGAATAAATATATATGCTTTATAGGTTTAACGCAAATATATTTATATATAGCCTTATATAAAATTCTATGCTTTTGAACAAAAGCATCTTGACAATGCGGTAAAACTCGACCCTTGAATATAAGCAGTGCAGAAATCAACACTACAACAGAATAATAAATCATACCAGTTATCATTTTAAAGTTGTAATAGTTTTGTTACATGCAAAAGTCTTAGATTAGAACATGTAACGTTATATAAGCATATAATTGTGTTGCCTCAGACTCATAAAATCAGCGTTACTCAATACCTACACAGGCTTCAAAACACGTACACATAAATAGAAAATACTTCTCTTCGTTCTCGCAAAACCCGATTAAAACAACAAACAAAAGATGTAACTGTTTTACATGGTTTTGCATGATTTGAAAACTAATCGTTTGAATTTCACAGATCTTACCCAACAGAACCACTCCTACGCATCCATGTGTTCCAAATTGATATATGACAATATCTACTTTCGATCACGTGTTGCGGGGCGACTTAGACGGATTGCGCGTCATCTCGCCTTCCCAAATTTTCTCCTTCTGCAGCCCGAATCCAAAACATCATATCTGTAGTACGGACTACAGGAGAAAGATGTTTAACTCTGTTAATCTGGGCAACTTCTGCTCCCAGACGCGTAAAGACCGGACATCCGAGTTCGGGGACAGGACGGGCTGTGCCTCCAACATCTACCTCCCCAGCTGCACCTACTACGTTCCAGAATTTTCCGCCGTCTCTTCGTTCCTTCCACAGGGGCCCTCGCGACAAATCACATACCCCTATTCCACAAATCTATCTCAAGTGCAACCAGTGCGAGATGTTTCTTATGGTCTGGACCCGTCCAGCAAATGGCACCACAGAACCAACTATGCATCTTGCTACTCAGGAGAAGACCTGGTGCACAGAGACTGTCTTCCGCCATCCACCATGACAGAAATGCTCATGAAAAACGAGAGTGTGTACAGCCACCACCACCACCACCACCAGCATCATCCGAACTCTAGCCACCCTTCCACCGGTTTCTACGCCGGCGTGGGGAAAAACAACGTGCTCCCTCAAGGTTTTGACCGCTTTTTTGAAACCGCTTATTGTAGCACGGACAATCAGTCAGAACATTGTTTACAAAAGAGCGAGATGAACAAATTAGAGACTTCGTCCCAACAAGCCACAACTGTTTCCGCAGCGCAAGAGCCGGAAAAGGACCCAGAGGATGAGGAGGAACATACCAATTCGGGCTCGTGCACTTCAGCAGCTACTAAGGACGGGAACGCGAGCAAGAGCAGCCATTCGAGTAGGTACCGAAGCTGTAAATGGGGAAAGGTTAAGGGACTAGCCCGGTGTTTTGTCGGTCAGATTTTATGTGGAGTTTTATAAGCATTCAAAGGATTTTATTATAACCTACAAAGCTCTTTCCTCCAACGAAAAGAATTTTTACGATGGGAAAGCGCTTTGAAAAAAGAGGATGTTATACACAGACGCTACTATCCCAGAGTCTGTGAAATTTTAAGAGCGCGCTATTGTGACAAATGCTAACTTTGATCATGAACTTGCGTTGAGCATTGCAACGGATTTTCTCGTTTAGCTGTCGGGGGTAAAAATCAATTGGGCAGAACATTACTTTTGGCATACTGTGAATTTTGTTTTAGCAGCTCGAATGTAAACTAAGTCCTTATTAGCTGTTAAACGTGCTGTGACTTGAGTTACCGTGGGGTTGATGTATATAGTCAATGACCACAATGTTAGTGCTTGCCCAGTGCCAGCTCTATCTATCTATCTATCTATCTATCTATCTATCTATCTATCTATCTATCTATCTATCTATCTATGTCTAAAAATGAAAGAAATTAATTTTAAAAGAGTTATTTCTCTTTTTGGAATGCCACAACATATACATTAAGGCCAATCAGAACTGTCGTAATTACGTTTCAATAGACATCATTGGATATTTTAGATTTCTGCTATTTGTTTTTGCGGCGCTTCTCAAACTATAAGTAGGCTTATAGCTTGCAGAAGAGAAGCTAACATTCACGGCCATTTACAAGGGACAGTACCTCAGGCCCATAGAAAGATGCATTTGTTTCTATTACAAATAACAAAGAGAACACATTTTCACGTCACGTGTTCTATAATTTGTGAAACACATTTTTTAATTAGCCTAATGTGATGCAAAAACAGGAAAAATGCATAGACAGGAAAAAAATCACTTTATAAGTTCAAAAGGTAAAAAACAAAGTTTTTTTTAATTCAAGAACCCTCATTTGTTTACGTTTTTGCCGAGTTTAGCATGCTGTTTTATTGTTTTCTTTTTTATATATATATACATTTTGATTTTTTATAAGATTTTTCCACGGCTGTAGATATTAGAGCATTGCATCGGAGTGACATACTTAGTTGTGTCTGCTTCCTCATATCAGTAATAGATGCTATCCATTAGGCATTTGGTGACACTGGAGATTACAAACACATCTTTCAATAAAAAAAAATAAAAAAAATGTGTTGTGCATTTATGCATTTCATTCTGTTTTTTGCAGGAAATGTTTTATAAGATAATCATTTAAAATGTCTTTTTTTATTATCCCAAGGTACTCCGCGCACAAGAAAGAAGAGATGTCCATACTCCAAGTTTCAGATTCGTGAACTGGAGCGAGAATTTTTCTTTAACGTTTACATCAACAAGGAGAAAAGGCTGCAGCTGTCTAGAATGTTAAACCTTACTGACAGACAAGTCAAAATATGGTTTCAGAATCGTAGAATGAAAGAAAAGAAATTAAGCAGAGATCGCCTGCAGTATTTCTCTGGGAATCCGTTGCTGTAATTGTTGAAATGGCGTTGTCTGTTATTTAATATTTCTGCAAACTCAAATTACGTATTTCTAAATATCCCCATCAATCTGCTAAAAATATTTTTTTTCAAGGCCAGCAACAATATTAAAAACTGTTTTTAAAGGTTAACGTGACTGTAATGGCTAAGGCTGGGGACAGAAAATGCAAATTGTGAATCACAAACTAGAAATGCCAGTTTATATTGACACCAAGAAAGTGTCAATATAAACTGCCATTTCTAGTTTGTGATTTACAAAGTAAAACTTACACTTCTCAAAAATTACATTTTTTTTTCAAAATGTATGTGACACCTCTTTTAAGTGAAATGTTTGAAATCTCCACTTAGAAAATGGTCACAAAATAGCCTACTATAATATATTATAAAATTGTATCCTTTATCCTTTTATGGTTGTATATATGTATATTAAAACACATACACTCGACTCTGGTTTAAATCTGGAGATGTCATACTTTTTTATGTTTTCACCATTTAGAACTGTGACTTGTACAATCTGTAATATTGTATTCCTTGTACAGAGAATATGCATTGTGCATTCGTGAATGTAAATATAATGTTATTTTGAGTATCCTCACCCAATCCCTGCTGCTATTTTTCTTTACATTGCCTTTGCAGCCGTGTGAGCTTTGTTGTTCGATTCTTTAAATTATTTGCTGTACGCCCAAAGTTCTCATTTTTCGGAAGTATTACTAAGCGATCCGAATTGGCCTGTGTACTATATATTAATCAAAAATAAACGCGAATAAAGATAAACTGTGATATGTCAATTGTGACTTGATTTTAAAAACACACAAGTTAGTCTACGGTGAAGTACAAATTGTGGGAATGTGTATAACAACACTGCAGTAAAAACAGAGATCTGAGAGAAGATACAATAAACTGACCACTGCCAAGCAATGAAAACTCACTCTCTATACCTCTCTCTTGCTCTATCTCTCTCTGTTTGTCGTCTGCCTTCCACACGTTCGTTCAAGTGTATCGATATTTAGCTATATCGGTTGTTTTTCAATGAAAACTGGTAAATATCAAAATATTTAACATTTAGGGAATTTTAGGGATGTGTTTATTTGTCTAAAGTGACTAAGAAAGGGATGCATGAAATTGCTCTTGAACACGTCAAAAATTTAGAGAGCATTTCGGTAACGACTTTTAGTACCTTCTAAATGGAATCGCCACTCTTGTAGTCTAGACACTGCAATAAAGTCAGGGCCCTAAATTGCCTTTTTCTGACTTAATTGCACCGTCTGTTCGAGGGGAATGGTGTTCACTTCCGCAGTAAATAGTAAACAAGAAAGTCCGGCTGCTAGGACAAAAAAACTGAGACGTTTAAAAATGAACCCTTATTGTCTATAGGTGCAAAAAAAACCTATCAAACGACATCTCCCACATGGAATAATCTGTTCAGAAGAAGCTGAGTTGCATGCATCTTGACAAACCCAACAGAGGTGAGATATTGGTATTGCATGTTGTCCCCATGTGCAGTTTTATATGTGATCACACTACATGGATTTTGTCACAACATGTGGGCTCATAAGGCGTGCAAGTGTGCAGTTGGCACTTATGCGTATGGAGAAAAATATATAATTAAAAGTTGTCTTTGAACTTCAATAATGTCAAGGCCTTCACCTTTAACCTATTGTAATAAAGTGGAATCAAGGAGCCCCTTTTGTCAGGAAACGTGGTGAACAGAACAGAACCAATCAGCGCAAGTGGGAAAGGACCAAGGAATGTCTAAGAAGCAACACTTTGACCTCTCACATTAAACTACAGCAGGTAACTTTTCCAGTTTTAGCACTCCCATTAAATACGCTTTATTGTCTCTGTAAAATGTAATATTTTCATGCTTGAAATATTTTTATGACATTTTGGCATGTTCTTGACCATTTAAGCTTGCTTGGTTGTGACTTTTCCCGGGTAACAGGAAATAGATTTCTGACAGATTTAAAACAGAGATCGGAGTAAATATGCATTGATGCTTGAACGTGAATCGAAAACGGAGGGGAGGTCCCTTGCGGGCTGAATTAGTGTACTGATTTATTGTTGAGATTTAAGCACAGTCAACTGTATTAAAACTCAACACATTTGTTCCTTTGTAAATTCCCAATGTAGTGACTTGTTACTTGTGTATGTGTGTGTGTGATGTGTTAGTACAGATGTTACTTTGCCACTGATCTTCGCTTGTAGAACTGTGGGAGAGAAATGGCGGGTGGGGGCATAGCCAAGGATCAAGGCTGGAAGGTCTTCTTGTCACACCCACCAACCTTGGCCCTGGCTCAGTGACGTAGTTAATTTGCTGAATTCCATTCTCTTGCGTCGTCACACTGAGGAGCAGGAACTTGGACTGTCCACCTATCAAACGCCGGAGATACTGTCGCCACCAAAGCAAAGCAATCCGCGCATATAGACTTTTGAACAATGACTAGTATAAAATCTTCATTTCGTGTCGTGGGTTGATTCAATTCATAAATGCGACTTTCCAAAACAAATTGATTTTGTTGTAAGACGTTGTGTGGATATGGTAATTGTTCAGAATACAGTAGCCTAATATCTGCTAAACGGAAAGCAAGAGCGAAATGGAACACTTTCGAAGGCGCTCTTAGTTGGCAACAAGGAAAATGGCGGAGGCTTCAGAGACATCAGCATAATGACTGTGGACTGAGTTACCACTGGATGTAAATACAACCTGGATTCAATTTTTACTTTTAAGTCACCATCATGCAACATAATCTATCCGAAGCATATGTCTTTTTTTTTTTTTTTTACAAAGTTAATCTAACATATTTGCATAAAAAAAAATATCAAGAAAATGTCAAGAGTCTAATATTTTCTGTTATGCCTATAATGCTCAATTGTCCCATTTGATAAATAACACTCAGGTTTCCAATAACATGAAGAAGAAAAAACAGACACATTTTTGGCATCAGATTTTATAAAATGTTGGAATGTTGGAAGTGACAACAGTTTCCAATATGTGTGGTCTGAAAGATTACTGCAAGCCGTACAGTTGCGTACTTTGGACAGAGCCTATTAACACTCATTGAATGCTTATACTTACTTCCGCTCTCCTGTATGTGATGAAAAGCTGTAAATACAATCTCCACTGGTGCCCACGAGTCATTTGTTTGGTCTTTCGTGATATTAAAATTTAATATAATGCTGATGTGCTTTCCGATTACCACTCTCTGATTTATAAATGTCTTTAAAACGTTACATGCATCAACCATAAATTGCCATGGACTTCTGCGGCTGGACGCCTGTTTGGTGAGGGGAAACGGTTAAAAAGCGGGTTTCTTTAAATTGGAAATATGTTTTATGAGTGGTTTTAGATCCCAAACAAGCACGGAATATCCTAGTCTGTTTTTACTCGTTTCAAGGCCAACAGACTTACGTAGAGGCCTAGGTGGTGAAATTGGATGTGTTGTTTCATTTTCCAAAGTAGTTTTGACGACTATTCTGTGCCATTTTAGCTCAATTTACAGCACAGTGCATGCAATGACCCTTAAAAAATTATCAGAAATCAATACCTGCTCAAAAACTTTTATTTGTTCAAATATAAAAATGAAATTATTGTGGAAAAAAATAAAGTGTTTTTTGTTCCTAAAAATTTTCCTAATTTTTTTTTCTTTTACACACACTTTTGACTATTTTTTTTTTTTTTTGCAATTCGATATTCTGTGTGATATAGCCCCGAAAGAAAAGTGGATTCGCTTTTTCTGTTTAACAGTAACAGCTGCATGTCGACATTTAAAAGTAGCCTATCACAAACGTCAATAGAAGAAAAGGGAATGTTTGAGAATACTCTTAAAAAGCCTCAAAGCCTTTTTCTTTTCGGCATTCACACAATCAAAAAGAGAAACAGATCATTCAAATAGCATAGGCCTATAGACCAGTTCGGTTTCTTCGTTATTTTTTGTAATTTTGATTCGTTGTTGTCGTTTTTCATCCTATGAAATAAGCTGTTCTGAAAAAAGAGACAAAAAACATTTGATCACGCTCTTTACTTACATTGAGACAATGACGTTACATATTTAAGTCGACAGTAAGTAAATACAGTTTAATGGTACATTTGTTCAATAACATTTTTAAGAAAGTACTCTCGCTGCAACACTTAAAATACATTACATTTAAATAATATACATCTGTCCATAATCCATAATGTACAGGCATTTTAAATGTTTTCATTTGACTCTCTCGTTGTTTCTAGACATAATACTCATCGAAACATAATATTATATTGAACAATATTTACTACAATTTAAATGTGTAAATGTAGGCAACTTCTGGAATACGTTTTCATTGTCACGACATCTGGAATCAGAAAGTCACTGCGCGAGTGGATGCAGCATGACCTGTAATTCACTGACACATTTTTAAATTTCAGTTTCCTATATTCAACATTGACTTGCAATTCCGATATACTTGCAATTATACCTGATATGCAATTATACAATAGAAATTATATAAGTTGTGGACAATTACACACAATCTCAGATTTATAGGATATATATATATATATATATATATATATATATATATATATATATATATATATATATATATATATATATATATATAGCCTACATTGATAAATGCATATTTTCAAACACAGGTTATTAATCCCTTAGAATAATGTGCATTTCATTTAGAAAAGTGTGTTAATATATGCATTTATATACGTAAAATATAATGTTAAAACATAAAAGACCAGATCCTGCAACGCATTGAATAAACTCATACATTTATATTCTGTCACGAGAGAGTGTATTTGTTTGTCTTAAAAGGCTGAGTGATAGACAAGTGAACAGACCAATCACAACAACGCCCCATGTTTTTAGCTGGGTCTGACCTCGTTGAGAAATGCATTGGCCAGCAAACATAGAAAAGATCATTCAAGTCCAAGGGTTAATACAGATGTTTAAAATTATATAAATTGTAGTAAGCAACACTAAAAATGACCTAAACAGAGTAGCCTACATAAAATACGTAGGCCTAATGTTTACGTGTTTTTCCACAGTAGCGTTTTTTTTCCATTCCTCTAGCTGATTCGATGCAGTTTGGTAAAACGGCAAAATAATGAACTTGTCGAACACGAAGTGTGTCATTTTACCCTTTCCCTAATTTAAAATGTGTGCTAAAATCGGAAAACATTTATGTAGTGTGTGTGTATATTACAAGGAATCAGAGGAAATGTGGTTGGATCCAGAAACACAAATTAGCCTACCTACACCCGTTTGACGAAAAACTACAGAACTACAGGGAAAATGTACCAAATAAAACCAGGTTTATAAGGCTATTAGCCTGTATAATTAAGTGACTGTGAGAGAAAAAATCAACACACTTACTAAAACTCACACAGCTAACGCTAACATAGGCTAAATAAACTGGCTGAGATACACAATTCAGAGCACGTTATTCAATTGTAATTATTTTAAAGTTTTCTCTTTGCTTTTTATGCAGCGTTGAAGATCACAAATGCATTTAAGATAAACATTTAATTGTATGTATAAATGTATGATCATTTCTGTACAATTTAAAAAATATAATGTGCTATTGTCGCCGTTTGGATTTTCTAAATGAATCCTTGGTTCCTCGTGTTTTATATTAGGCCTACATAACGTCAATTACACAGAAAAAAAAATGGCCAAAACCTAAGCAGTCATCTTTCCAAAAAGAAAAAAAACTAAAATATGATAAAATAGTTCATGTAATTAATATATAATTGATCCCCCTGATTGAGTTTGTAAAAGAGCGAAAATAACAAAGAATGTATAGTGTGTGTCGAGATAGATACACAGATAACAACGTCCTTATTCTATAAAATTGCTTGTCCATTTTTAAAACAGAGCCTACATGTGCAGACTTGTAAAAGTGTGTAACCATTCTCTATATTGACTAATCTTGTGAAATTTGCCATTGATTTCCATGAAGTGTTTAGTTTACTTGCCTCTCTCTATTTTTCTTTTGCAGACGCATAAGCCACGTAACGGATATCTGAAGACGATTGTTCTTTGTTCTGTTGTTGGTTTCCTTGTCCGTGAAAATCGGCTAGATGGCGCCATTGCTCCATGCTGCACCACGTATATTCAACAACTTGACCCCAGTGACGTCAAGACGGTCTGGCGCATCAAGGCCACTTTCAAAACCCTATTGGTCTGAAAATCACATGACAAAGCGCCTTGAATCCATAATTATGTTGCTGATATTTTTCGACCCCCCAAAATATGTCAGCGTCCTACTGTCCTTATCCTCTTCGGCATAAAGGAGATTGTATTGAATCAAAAGAAAAACGAGCCAAGTTGCAAAATGTCATGCCCGAACAACGTGGCAGCCAACAACACATTCCTGATGGACTCGCTGGTGGGAGGAACATCTCCGTTCAGAGGTGAGAGCTATTCAACTAACTCTGGAATGTATATGCAACCGTCTGCAGAATATGGTTGCTCCATGATGGGTAGTTTTGGTATTGTTGGTACTCCTCTCTCCAAACGGGATGACTTGCAGCCGAGTGGGATGCATCTCAGCAGTTACCAGCACTCACATTACCTGTCGCAGCGGGACGCTTGGATCGCAGGCTCTAAAACTTACAGAGGCTCACAACCTGTTGCCCACCCTTTGCACCCATGTTCCTTTCCAGCCAGCAATGTGAAAGAGGAAGCGATTCCTTGTCTTTACCAGCCTGATATCGACAGCGCCAAGGAGTCCGCTGAGAAATCCACCTACATCCGTCTGGGAGACAATAACAGCCACCCGAATCAAAGCGCCGTCTCCACCTCCGATTATTTCCGACGGAGCCAGGTGTACGCCAGTGAAAGGGGCCACCATGGAAGAGATGAGTTCGGCTCGGACTTTAACCCAATTCCCAGAATATCCACGCCTGTTGAGGCACTAGCAGCAGATTCATATGTCAAAAGCAGCAAGGCAAGGCAGGACCCAGAAGACAAGGGAGGGAGTACGCAGGAAGACGACATGGATCAGAGACAGGCTAGAAAAGAGGAGAGTGTCGCAAAAATAGACAGTTGTTCTGATGATTCCGAAAGCGAATTGAAAGGTGATAACTAATTATTCTCTCTCTCTCTCTCTCTCTCTCTCTCTCTCTCTCTCTCTCTCTGCCACACAAACACACACACATACACACACACACACACACACACACACAATAACAGCGCGCTTCCTTCTATGTACAACATGTGAACTGACAACCAAGTTCCACGTCAAAATTGCAGACCAGTTTGTTGCACAGACGACTGTTTAGGCCCTTTCTTACAGGCCCAGATTAGATCTTCTTCTGTTAAACAGTATCATGTGTGCTTAAAAATGAAACGGCATTTAACACCGTTAAAAAAAATTAAATGGGTCTTGGCATTGATATAAACTGGATCACTTAACACGCGGTGCTAAAGTGCGCTCTACAATACATCCATCCAAGCACAGCATAACAAAACAAAACAGTTCACACTAATCAGCTAAATTTCATTAAATTCGATTTTTTTATTACACTCCAGTTGGTTGTAGTTCTGCCCGCAATAGTGTAGAAGTGAAAATGACGTTTTCCCCGCATGCCACAATATATATTGAAGTATTTTCTGTTATTATATATATACACAGGTTTAAATAAAGGATCATAAATGACTACATCATTTCTTGATGACATTGGTAAATATTTGTATAAAAACTGGTTTCCATTTAACGAAAAAACAATAGGCGTTTTAATAAATAATGTCTATTTAAAATATTTTACACGTTTAATTATTTGGACATGTCTAGCGCTTATTTTATAATGTTGTTTTGGTATTTTTTCGTAATAAAATGTCAGTAAACTTCTTCATTAAAATCGTATTAATGCAATTTGAAATCATTGTGTGGTCCTTAAATAACTAAATCAATGTGGTTAAATAAATGTGTAACTGATATAACTGACAAGATACGACAAAAGAAAAAAACTTCATTTATTTTTGTAATCTCTGCATTGCTCTCAACTTTAGGCAAGTTAAATTCAGTTTATATATATATAGGCTATAATTCTTTTCTTTTCTTGTTTGATTAATCTCCGTTATTAAAATGTTTGGTAAGTAGGCCTAGTCTATGAATTTTTCTGAAATCTGCAGTAATAACACACTTATTCACACTTCCATCTGATTTTTTTTTTTTAAGTCTAGGGTAATTTGTTTAGTTAATCTAACGAGATAATTCAGCAAAAAAAAAGGAAAATAAATATTTGTTATGTTACTTTATATTATTTGCATAGAATTGTATGTTTATCATTGTTTTTGTCTTGGTGGATGACGTTTCGATTCGTATTCAAAATAATTGCAGGCCGATGACCTAATGAAATCATTCAAATGATCTTGTGAAATTGGACGGAAATGTAGTCCGTCCAAGTAAGTACACATATATAGATAATATTTTAAAATGCATAAAAGAAAATGTCAGATAGCCTATGTTAAATTGAGGGACACGGCATCACTGCATAAGAAAAAGGCCAGTTTAGATGAAACCATTAGATCATAGACCTTTAGTACAATACATTGAGCATAACTTTTATTCTGAAGAACAAAGAATATAAATAGGAATATTTTGTGTAAAAACAAACAAAACAACAAAAAATCAAACTAAACTAAATAACATATTCAATCGAGGACCTGCAGCGCCTCATGCAGTTCTGTTATCTTGCAGTCATACTCTGGCATACCTATTTCTCTCTCTCTCTCTCTCTTGTTTACTTGTGCAGATGAGGCTAAATTGGAAAAAACAACGGGGAACTGGCTAAAAGCGAAAAGTGGACGCAAGAAGAGATGTCCTTACACAAAGTATCAGACACTTGAGCTGGAGAAGGAGTTCTTGTTCAACATGTACTTGACTCGAGAGCGCCGTCTGGAGATCAGCAAGAGTATCAACCTCACAGACAGACAGGTCAAGATCTGGTTCCAAAACAGAAGGATGAAGCTAAAGAAGCTCAACAGAGAAAGTCGCGTCCGAGAGCTAACAGGCTATAGCTTCAACTGAGGGCGTAAGAAACAGACAGAAGAAGAAATCATAAAAATGCATATTCTCTCGCGTCCCCCACGTTCAGACCCTCTCTATTTTTTTATCTCTTTTTTTTCCCCTCTCTCATTTATCCCTTTTCATTCACAGACTCACATACACACATAAAAATATAAAATAGCAAAGGCCCATGACTTTCATTTCAAAGGAACTGGAATACCCACAATTGCACCCGCGTCTAATTTATCATTGTGGAACAGAACTGAATAATTGTAAATATGACAGTAGCGGAAGAAAAGGATGCTTGGTGCAAATATTCGTGGCAGATTTGTAATTTTGAAAACCCTTAACACAGAATATAAAAGCGAGATTTCTATTTGGATTGTCTTAGCGTAATTTGTTTGCTGTCAGTGCGCGTGTCGTATACATCGCGCACTCTGTATTTTGCATGCTTTGTTCTTGACGTGTATTTGTCAATATGATGTTTAACTCGAGAGGCTGAAAAATAAAACAGGGGGTGGGAAAATATTATGTCCTGGTATGTCCTTCCCCTTGCATATTTTCTCCTGTATTCTGGTGACAGAAATTTTGGGTGAAGATAGGGAAGAGAGGCAGAAAGAGAAAGTGCATAGCACTTTCAGTATGAGTGGAAGACCCATAACGTTGATTTAAATATTATCCAGGTGACCACAGTAAGTCAAGGTCATAAAATTGTAATGTCATGACGGTCCTGGAAAGCGCTGGGGGTGGATTTTATGATCTGCAAATATAATGTGCTGCTGCAGTAAAGATGCATTAAAAGGTGAGTGGAGGAGGGCTAATTCACATACTCGGGACTGCAATGTGCTGGCCTCACTGACGCGCTCTGCGGGCTGCCTGGCTGTTTTGGAACCAGGAACCTTTCATTATGGAGTTATGGAACGCTATGATACGATGGACTGAACACGGAAGAATAAAAGAACTACAGCAGCGGTGAATGAATGAGTGGATCCTATGAGCGACGCTAATGAGACCGTGTGCAGAACGTTCAAGGTAGGATAACGTTTTCCTTGTTTTCCCCCCCTACTGAGCTGAGGGAGGCTTTTCTGGATACTCTTACGCGCTGGCATGGATAACAGCTTTGTTATAAGCGCATTTCTTGACAAGTGGACTTTGCTCTCTGTGCTTCTGACAGTTGTTGTTAAGAGAGTGCTGTTGTGGATGATGTGCCCCATGCAACTTCCAAGCACAAGTTAAAGATCTACTTATACTAACATTACGTCTTAAAAATTAATTTCAACTATTTGCAGTCCCTCTGAAGGACAATCTTTTTACAACAAATTTATTTTTATTATAACAATTTGTTCACAGGTGCGTTTAGCTCTGAAAAAAAAGCAACAGGAAACTCATTTGCCAGATTAATTCTTTTTGAACATCTGTACTTATTGCATGCTAGTAATTTGTCAATGGGTTCGACATTTTTTTTAGCAATAGCAATAGGCCTGCTGGTTTATAGAAATGTCAATTGGTGTTCATTTTGGTGTTTACTCTTAAAACTACCCGAAAGCCATGGTCTCGGGCAAATGCTAAAGAAACACAACAGACGAGGTTTGATTAAATTAGCGCTCGAGGCTCTGAGGAATGGAATAAAATCCTTACTTATCTGTGCAGAGTTTGTTGTATGTCTCCTCCTGTGGATAACGCCGTTACGCGCGGCTGGTGCGTGGTTTAGGTAGTTTCATGTTGTTGGGATTGGCTTCCTGGCTCGACAACAAGAAACTGCCTTGATTACGTCAGTTCGTCTTCATCAAGGGCGACAATTGCCGTTAAATTACACCCTGTGCAATGAAGTTTCCGCAAATGGCATTGTAAATGAACTGAACGATTATAGCCACAGCGGGCTCTTTTTCTCTTTTGCTCGCCTTTGTGTGTCGGGCTGTAAAAGAGAATTTAGACTCTCAGAGGGAGAAAGGACCGTTAACATTATGGTGCAAACTTAGACTGTTCCTTATTATGGCTTATTCTTTTATTCCAATATATGGCCCAAAGTGTTTTAGTCACTTTTTAACAGTAGAAATGTTAGTGGCTGAGGTGCTAGCAAAGAAATGACAGACAGAAACAGAGAAATTGTGGACTGACGGACACAGAAAAAGTGCAGATTATTTATCCAGCTATTAATTATATAAATTGATCAGCTATGAATTTATTTCCATGTAGTTAATTGTAATTGTGTTTGTGTATGTGTGAGACTAATCGCCTTTACAAATTTGATCCACTTCGTCTGCTTTGATTTTGTAGCCTACTCTCAGAAACGTGACCCAACAATTACAAAATCTCTTGATATGTGTTTTGAAATAGTGGCAGATTACTTTACACCCACATGTGGGCCAACCCAACCCAACCACACAATTTTTAAGCTATAAACAGCCTGGCTCAAATAGCAAAATTGCATTTGTAAAAGAACGTTTAAACACTTGCTATAACAGACATAACAGCAACATGAGCAGTAGCAGTGGTCAGTAGCAACAGCACATGCTAAACGTTAAAAAGCGTTGCCACAGCAGAATTACTGTGGCTAGTATCCAAGGCAAACAATGTTTGACCTGTTACTTCCGTGCTCTATAAACAGTGAACCTGTGTGGTTCCTTCACGGATATTCATATTCTTCTACCATATCAGACCTTTCAAAAAAAATCGTCAGTATATATATATATATATATTTATGCTAGGCCTACACACGCACACAGCTTGTCGCAGCTTGTCTGAAATGTATACTCATCATATGAATTCTAAATTCTGCAGTTATTTCTACATTTACATTTATTAATTAGTAAAACATTTTAGTAGCCTATACGATGCTTTAGAAAGGCAGAGAAAGAGAACAAGATTTTTAGGCAGTTAATGTGCATTTTGATTAATGTCTGGAAGATGGAAGAAACTGTTTTTTGAAACTTGAATATTTCTAAATAATGATAATAAGAAAAAAAAAAAAAATGTATCATCATTTTTAAATTGGTCAACATTTGTGGGTTACTCCAAATCAGGAATCGGTAAATCTCAGTATTTGTGCTATGACTTTATTTACACTGTACAGTAGGACAGAATGCCTCCTAAAACCATATAAATAATATGTGTAAATACTAGGCTAAATTAGTTAAGGTAATGTTTTTAAGAAAGTTGTTAGTTGGAAAGGGCCTCATCAGTTACTTGTCCTTTTTCCTGGGAGAGTATAGTCTTTGGATTTCACCAGATATGCTTGTTTTCTTAACCCCCTCCCCTCCCTTCAGCTGTTTTGCGACGGGAGGAGACAGTCTGGAATCCAAAGTCATTTTCATTCAGTTGAGTGAATGGGGTTCTCCTCTGGAATGCGTCACCAACAAAGAGTTTACAGCACGCGTAATAGCCCCACAGGACACTGCCGCCGAGCATGCGGATATAGCGGCAATATCCTCAAACAGCCTAAGGATTGGTAGACATCAAAACACCTAGCCTACTCTTGCTCAGTATATATATATAATATGTTGAATTGTTGGCTTGCATTCAGAAGCATATAGTACTGTATGTGTGACACATTCCGCATTAGGTCTGTCTGTAGCATTAGCAATGGCCTACCCCTGTGATGTAAACATTTGAATAGATGTCCACACACAGATACTGAGACGAGAATTTAACACAGATTATGGTTGCTGCTTATTTTCAGTGGGCTTGAATGAGGATATTGATTAACTGTTGATTTTTTGTTTTTTTACATTGTTCCTTTAATTGATACTATTTTAGTTTGTAAACCTAAAGGCCAGTTTCAGCACACGTGTACAATTTGACAGGATTAATGTAAATTAATTTAGTTTTTTCTTTTATGTACTGCATCATGTTGGAAACTGCCATTGTTCGCCCTCATTCTCTGCATGGTATGTTACGAGTTTGTCCGGAACAGGTTGGATTGCTGCTTGAGCTTAATAGAGAAAGAGTTTCCAATCCAAAGCAAGTTTTGCTAAATAAAGGTATTTTACTCGGCTTTTTGCAACAAAGTATGAATTTAATCTTATACCCCAAAATATATATTTTTTATATATTAGCTGGTGTTTTCACTTGTCTTGGACACAAGCAATAACTCAATATATGCTATTAATTTAAATACTTTTTTGACTGAAATTTTAAACCTTTGCACTTTTCCCCTCCGGAAACAATTAGGACTATATGATAGCATACTTATATAATACTGTAGTATGGTAGTGTTATGTCTATCAGTTCTGTAGATAAACGGATAAACTGTTAACATTTTGCTTTATTTTGTATCCTCCCGTCTCCCGTGAATGAATACAAAGATATCTGACACATAATAGTAAAAAAGGATAACATCTAATCGGTATGGTGTATTGGGATGTTCACGTTGACCATGGCGCACATAAGGCCGTTTAAAAGCAAAAAGACTAAAACCAACAAAAACATTTTTTTTTAATCCATGACCTTATTTACTACTTAACATATTGAAGTTATATTCACAATTGTATTTTATTTTAGGCGCATTGGCGCTATAAAGGCTATATGGGTCTAGATACTGCAATATTTGAATAATCCTCCGTATACTTCACAACAACAAAAACAACAAAAAATAAAAAAATAAAAAAATAGTTGAATAAATATAAATGCTAGCGCTTGAAATAAACTAAGAAAAAAAATAAAATATTGATTTTTAACCTGCTCTTGACTTTTAGGTGTGCTGTTTTTTCCCCAGCTATACTATGCTGAAGTCGATCAAAAAGCTGCCTAATTTTAAAAACAGATAGGAAGCTGGAGATTAATGTTGAGAGATTCCCGTAAATCAAAGTGCATTAGCAATGATGCTGCCGTGCTGTTGTAGTCTGAGAAAGGACAGTACACTCTGATGTGTTTAATGACAACTTAAAATCAATTAAAAGGATTCAATTATGCCAATGCAAGAAAATGGTATTTGTATATTATGAAGCTACATTGTGTTTTAGTCACACGAGACTAAATGCGTTATTGTGGGATCATGGGTGAATAACCAGCTATAGCTGTAGCTATAGCCTAAACAAGAAATTGCTCCTTAAAGTGCTATATTTTAGATATGCTATTTTGTGAATTTCAGTATCTTAAAGACGTCTATTATGTGTATAAAGTCTGTGATGTTCTAAAAGCTAAACGTAAGGATGGATAGAAGAGTGAGTGAGCTCGTATAGCTCAGTTTTATCCTGAGTCACCCTGCACAGCTTCAGTGCCAAGACTGCAGCGAATACTGTATTCTGCAGATTTCTACACTGTTAAATCACGAGGTCGTTATCAATAAATGTATTAAATAAATGCGACCACATAGCGAACATCTCGTTTATAAATTATATCTCGTTGTTCCATTGAGAGAGCGTAGTAAAATTGCTGTTCTGTCTATATGAATCTGATATATTTTGAGAAAAAAACATCCTTGTTATTCACCGAATTAATGTTAAAATATAATTATATATCACACCTGAAAGTAATTATAGATACAATTTTACAATTCCAGTTAGAAATTTCAAAGACATAGAACAGTCAAACAATTAAACACGGTTTTATTTTTTTTATTTTGATAATGCTTCATTTATTTAAAAACAACATTATATTGCCAAACCAATAGCGTTATACATGCATCATTACAACATTAAAACACCATAATAAGACATTCATTTAAAAATAAACGTAAGCGAACAACAGTGAGTGAACTACGACTTTAGGATCAGGTACCACGCCCTCGGAAAAGCGATAAAGGTTTTATAGGCTACAGATATGATGCCGTAATTTACAAATGTGTTTAAAGAACGTTTTATATTACATATATTTGTTTGTTTTGTACATGCCACAGTGTTATTATTCTCAGAATTTGATTAGATGCATTGATACCACAATAAGCTGCAGCCTCCAAGGCTATAAATTATTAATACACTTACATACTATTTTACTTTCACTTTTGTTCAGAGTATAGGCTATCTAAATTATATTGGCTCTGCAGTCTATTGCAAGTAGAAGCATTCAGATTCACGCCATAATCAAGCTGCCACGCCTTCCTATAAAACACATAATTATTAAAGGGAACGGTATGAAAGCATAAATTCAGCATATTTTGCTTTCTTTTGATTTTAGTTGTTTTGTTGAATCAATGACTTAAGTTGTTTTACAAGTGAAAATAGTACATTGATGACACTCATTACTTTGGTTCGAGTCTCTGTAAACAATTCATATAACATAGTGAAATGATTGAATATTTGCGATACAAGAGTAAGATGAAGAGTCCGCGTATTGTTATGTTATTGGTGTGTGCATATATTTTGACAATGTCTGGTGTTCCCACAGAAAACAGGGCGGTAAAAAAGCCTGACCTCATGTGGCCGGTTTCATACAGGGCCTAACACTGACAATGACTGCAGACCAAAATCAACATATTTCCAAATTTCGCAATTTACTTAGAAGAAAAATTAAATCTAAAATATAATGACTCATATGTTTAATAAAATGTTCAAACGGTGTTATTTTCTACACGACAAGAGTGTCGCGTTAAAGTATTTAATGATTTAAAGAAAAAAAATATGTTTTGTTTATGTTGCGCCAGTATTCATAATTCGGAATTACAAAACCAAATGATTCGGAAAAAAAATATATTCACATATATTTCACATACCTTTCAGTTTTAGTATAATTTTATTTTCAGTTAACAAGACTATTTGCCTCGTATTACAACATCTAGAATTAAGTTCGATAGAATCGCAAAAAACTGCTAAATAAATAAACAAAACATGTAAAGAAAGGGAAGTAGGCTGTATAGAATTTACAAAACTTAAAATGTAGAATGTGTTATGCATTTGCCTTTTCAAAAATATCGCAATGAAATTGCTATTTAAATAAGCGTTTTCAAACCTTTCTCTCATATGCAATTTTAATGGAGTTTGTGAACAGTCACTCGTCTTTCTTCTTGTAGCCTACAGAGGTTTGATGAGACTTCTTTCACAAGCGAAGTGTTGGTTTTACGTTATACCAGGAACTCAACTGCAGTTTTATTAACGACACGTTTATGAACAATCAAATGGTCCTCGTAAAAATTTATTGAAGGACATAAAAGCATGCACGACCACTTGACGAATACAGCCGCAGTTGTGGTGCGTTTTCGAGCGTCTTACTATTCCCATCGCCCCGATTTGTTTAAAACTCCATTTTATGAGGGATATCCCAATTGTATTTATTTGAAACTAGTGGAAAATAGGACTTCAGTGCATAAAAACAACCCTCTAGACAGCACAGGAGCCGTTTATTTGTCAAAATGAATCCATTGGGTCCGTTCCAATTATATAGAATTAATAGTGAAACTGAGAAAGAAATGTACAGCCTTTTCTTTTTTTCTAATTGTTTTAATAAATAACATTGTTCAGTGAGGGATGCGCACAAGGCTAGCCACAGGACAGTAGCATTCCCTCGACATAGATTGATTACACAAACAAATAGTGCCCTTTTAAAACCGCTTAACACACACTGCTGCTCTGTAAGGCTACAAATAACAAATCAGTTGCATCATAATATTAGAAACACATCATCTTCATATATTTATGCTTTATGTAAAAAGACAATATTAGTATTAAGCAACCTACTGCAAGCTCGAAGTGCATTGCTGTTCCAGGAGAGAGCGCGCATTGATCTGCAGTGCAGTTTTTCAGGGGGTAAATGCAATCACGTGTTCCTTAGGCGTCCAATCCCAGCTTGGGAAGCTTTCTGAAATAATTACCTGTCTTGATTGTTCTACGGTCAGATAAAAAAGTACACATACACTCCATATAATAATCGGATGCATGTAAAAGAGAAGGGAAACATCGCCATGTCGGCTACGGGTCCCATAAGTAATTATTATGTGGATTCCTTGATCAACCATGAGAGCGAGGATGTTCTGGCGAGTCGTTTCACAGCCACTGGTCCGATATCCTCCAGCTCACGCCCGACGACCCTGGTACCGGAATGCGCGGATTACCCGTCCTGCAGTTTTGCCCCGAAACCACCCGTCTTTACTACCTCGTGGGCCCCTGTTCACTCCCAGTCGTCAGTGGTTTACCATCCATACACTCACCAACCTCACCTAGGCACAGACTCAAGGTACGTTCGCACTTGGCTGGAGCCTATCCCCGGTACCGTGTCTTTTCCAGGATATGCAGGGAATAGCAGGCACTACGGACTGAAGCCCGACACCTTCCAGGATCCTCGTACTGGGGACACTTTGGGCTCGAACGGACGCAATTACACGGATTATCTGTACTGCTCCGCCGTCGACATTAGAGAAAAGCAGCAGAACACACCATCGCCTGAGACGGAGACTCTGTCTTCCGGGAAGCACAAAGACGACAAGCCTGAATTAGACCCAAGTAAGTTAGTGCTATTCTTGTTTACAACCGGGTATATGGGATGCTTCTCAGTTTATTGCGTTTGCTTGGTGGTTGGCTGTTGTCCGTCGTAAAACCAAGTTCTATACTCTTTCATCCTCTCGGCCGACTCAAGTCTGCTTTGGGGCTATCCACTGATGACAAACGCCATAGGATTGGGTTGTAAAACGAGCTATAAAAACGGTCTCCTAAAAAGCCAAGTCTAGCAAAAGAAGGTAGCATGTGATGTTTACAAATAGCCTATACCATTATCATTAATTCTAATATGTTATACTGTGTTTTGTTTCATGAGGAAATGTATCATTTTAGCCTGCCGTTGGCTCAATAATAATTCAGGCGTTTGAAAAGCGAGGATGCGTATATAAATATAAATCCCATATAAATTCAGAATTCGTATACCTAATTTTGGGTTTCAACTGTATATGTTTTATTATAACCTGTAAATACCAAAATTGCTTGTTTTGAGTTGTAGGCTACTTGTCATGGAGCTTATTACAACATTCCTACTGAAATGTCTAATAAACGTAAAAACGGGGACTGGTGTTTTGAACTGTTCAATTAAACGTAATTTACATTTTTTTTAAATAAAATTAAACCTAGCATTTACATCGATAAACAGCACGTGGAATGTTCACAGTGCATTCACTGCATAGCAGAACTTTGAGCGTAGACTTGTGAAGGCTTGAGTCACAACCCTTTGCTTTTTTTATGGGCCTATAAAGCAAATAGGCCTAGATACATTCACTAGTTTACAGCGCCATTTCTCTCTCCTAAGAGTTTGCGAAGCTATTTCAAATAGACAGAGATAGGGGGACTTCATATGAAATGACTTTTTATTTACACGTATAAAGCCTGACCATTTAATTGAAGATTAATCTTGCCAAAATGAGAAGTGTTGTTAGGTGCTACAGTTCATAAATTAATGCATTAAGTTATGACTGTCAAGAAAGAAAAGACTTGGATCAATAATAATCTCAGCGTATTTGTTTACACCAGCACCTAATCATACTTTTTATGCGTTGTTTTTCAGATAATCCTGTGGCAAACTGGATCCATGCGCGCTCAACTCGAAAGAAGCGTTGTCCATACACCAAGTATCAAACACTCGAACTCGAAAAGGAATTTTTATTCAATATGTACCTCACAAGAGACCGGCGATATGAGGTAGCAAGGGTGCTGAACCTAACGGAGCGACAAGTCAAAATCTGGTTCCAGAACCGACGGATGAAGATGAAGAAAATGAACAAGGAAAAAAACGACAGTAAAGAACAATAGACCAAAAGCCATTAATCGGACACAGACTGAAGGAAAACCATACTTTAGTATCATCACGAGTCTTAACAATTGCGGCCTATAACAGGAACAGAGAAAACAAATGTCCTATATGGATATCCTTTGAAAAATTGGTGAAGTATGATTTAATATAAGCGTAATTTTACCATGCTGGATTGAGTCATATTAATATTGTAGTTTGGATTTACATAACGTTTCTTTACTCACAAACACAAAAAGTGTCCCGAAGTTTCAGAGAGAAAATACTTGAACTACTTTATTTTCAATTTCCTAATTTATGCTCTCTACGTGGTTGTTTCTTTTCTATGCTTCCATTATTTTTAGGAGGTTTCACAGCCGAGTATTTTATAAAGAATAACAGTTCTGTAGTTAAAAATAGCCTATACGTGTTTGCGTCGATGTGCTTAGTTTGTTTATGATGTACCTGTTTGTGTATTTTACATTCTTTAAACTGTAAATGAGTTTCATTATAGATTGTAGATATATCCAAATATATAGCCTACAACCATGTTAATATGACTTTTGTGTCTCATTTCATTCATTTGACCGCACAATGACGACATATATTTTTGCAGCGAATAGCTTTCAAGAATTAGTTAAGTTTATGCAATCCAGTTATTTGGCCTACACATACAGTGTTCTCATGTGAAAAGTTTCGAGGATGGAGTAAGTGCACAAATGTGTAACAGTCGAAATCTCAAATTTACACATCCCACAAAAAACATACCCGAAAAGCCTGTGTTAGGCCTCATCCACTGCCGTGCCTTATAGGCTACTCATATTTTTGTATTTAATTGCAAGCCTGTTTCCAAGCACTGAAACCTTAT
This sequence comes from Rhinichthys klamathensis goyatoka, assembly GCF_029890125.1. Lineage (NCBI taxonomy): Eukaryota > Metazoa > Chordata > Actinopteri > Cypriniformes > Leuciscidae > Rhinichthys > Rhinichthys klamathensis. Next base: position 2,079,112 of record NW_026606682.1, read on the forward strand.
TTTTAAATTGTATATTATTTTGACGTTTAAATAAAAACGTAAATTGTTTCGTTATTATTATTATAGTTTAAAAATGATTTGTGCAATAATATAGGCTATGACAATTTTCGAAGGAAAAATTCAAGGAAAAGATTTCAATCTGGAGTAGGCCTACAGATAACGTGTCAGAGCCACAAAACACATACATATTTTATGGAAATGTCAACAACAATATCAATTAAAAATATCAATTTCAACAACAATGGCTTTTTTAATCAGGCCGAGGGACTCCGTAAAGGTAAAAAGGGTTTGATTTTGAAGTCAATGTAGACTCCGCGTTTTTGGGGTATGAACTTAAATTTAAATCTTTTAAAACGACCTGTCCTGTAATTTGAGCGTTCTTTATTTATGACTAAATTGTTTCAGTGCACCTTTGTATTTTCACCCCTCTTAACTTATAGCCTACTGTCTGTAACCGCACAGGCGTAATCTTAAAATCATCTGATGTTAATATTTTCTTATTTATATAGGCTAGGCTACGAGTTTCAGTTGTGGTATAATTAAAATTCATATGTTTAGCGTTCTACGCTGGACTGAAATTGCCTTTTTGTGGGCCTTAACAATACGAACAGGATGCGGTGATTTCAAAGCCGGATCGACCACGTTTCCGGCTTAGAACAAAAATGCTAGTTTTACAACCCTGTTGGAGCTTGGTGGTGTTTGTCTCAGATGCAGACGAACAAAGCCTACCTGGCTAACTGGCTAGACGTCTGGGCTAAATTACTTTATGGTTTAATGGACGTTGGTGGTGGACCCTCTCAAAGAGATTTGCAGAGCCATATAGTCCTTGGGGCAAACTAGAGGCAAAAGCAATCCACCAACAGACACCACAAGATGCATTCAGAACTCACTCCAAGCCTTTAAATGACGCTAAACTGAAAAGCTTAGTTTTCACTTAACACATGCTTGTAAAGCTAATTTACAGTGTTCATACTGGTGCTGTACGCCTTTAAATCATGTATTCGGCACTGCTAAGAATGTTATGTGTTTTCAATGTCAAATGTTTCCAAGAGGCTACAGGTGCATTCAAATAGGCTTTCTGTCATTGTCCTAATTTATTTGGATAACTGTGTGTTTTGCCAGTGATAATTTGTCAATGATAATTTGTAAAAGTTACCCCAAAGCACACTAGATGGCGCTATTGACTCAAAGTTAACGCATTTTGGGCTGCTAAATCCTGGGAGTGCTTCAAGAAAAGTGCTGAAAGAATGGCCTTCTGTTGTTAATCACAATGATAGCTTTTAAAAAAAAGTCAACACGCTAAAGTAATAAACTTTACATTCACACCATCTTTAACGTATTCGTGAAACAATTGTTTGTTTTAAACTTTTTGTATTTAGTATTTTTATGTTGCCTCGAATCTTCGTGCTGTGCTTTTCCCCACTCTCTCTGTCTTTTGTTTTGTCAAAATCCGTAACTCACTGATGCTTTTTAAAAGCGCATGCAGTGTCGGTTTTTATGCTGCCGTAGCTGACATAATTTATTGAAGGCACTGGGAAATCGTCACAGCATTTCAATCTCATGTGAGTTCTGGTTTACAAATCTCGCCGATATGCTTTCCATTTATTTCTTCATTTTTGGACACTTTTTTATTTTTTAGAAGGCATGTTTGTCTGTTGAACTTGTTTGACATTCTCACATGACGCTTTAAAGATGACATTGATTAATCAGTAATCAGGGCCTTTTATAATATACTGTATCCCGATAATAATTATGATGATTTTATAATCCCTTTCAAACAATGTGATAGCCTACTTTTGAAAATTCGTGTTAAATGTATTGTTGTTGTTGTTGTTATAAAAATATAATAATTATTATTATAATAATAGGGACAATATCGATTACTTCAATGTTATAATAATATGTTTTATACGTTCGATTTTTTTATTTGAAAAGAAATACAATTATTTACTTAATTAGGCTACTAGTCTATATTTTAATTATTGATTTTTTTTTTCTGTTACAAATTTATATAGCCTACTCCATTATTTGTTCCTGTAGGCTAACTGAGACAATGACCCAGAATCTGCATCTTTATAGACTGTGAGATGTCTATAAATTTCCTGTGTGCGCCTTTCCCGTTTAGCAGCGAAGTGTAAAAATTGTCAAGTAACGACACGAAACCACATGCTCATATTTTGGGAAGGACTTTAAATGAGCATAGCCGAAATAAACAACAAGCCATTAATGTGTCCAGTAAAATAACGAGGCATCTATTGCGCAATTTTATTGTGTCAGTACGGCAGATTTACAACTTTTAGTATGGTTTAGGAGGGCCAAGAGAAGCGTGTGTGTGTGTGTTAGCAGTCTAACACAAATAATCAAGGTAGGAGTCACAATTACTCGTCACAAACTTTAAATATAGCAGCATCAATGATAATAATAACAATAATAATATTTCATAATAATAGTGTTACAATATTTTCCATTGTCATTATAAATTAGTGTTTTAGCTGGTAGACAGTGTCAATCGTTGTAGCCGTTTCTTCGTAATGTTCGTAAACTTGAGTAATGTAGTCCCTGTGGGTTATGGCTCGATACGCAACCTTATAAACCTATCATAATGGATGTGTTATCGTCGGAGCGTATATGGCCTTTTGAAGGGAAATCATACCTAGTTATATCCCAAACGAAATACCAGACAAATTGTTTCAACGTCCGCATGACTAACCTGTACGGCCAGTTCGAAGCTGCAGTAACCTGCGGATATGTTCTATAGAAGCCATTAAAAACTTCAGTGATTCATTCAGTTAATACGTGCAGCCGTTTTTAGTCAATAAAAAAACCAAAACAAAAAAAACCCACATACAACTATGTTTCCCCTTCAAGGTAGACGCCTGTGGACGCTTTGGAAAGATGAGGAGCCAAAGGGTGGGGTGTAGGGGACAAGGAGGGGGGGTGGTGGTGAGGGGGTGAGGGGTCTCATTGTAGTGGGGGTGGCTGGTGGGAGGCAAAAAAAAAGTACGAGCTTGTGACTGAGCCGTCGGAGCTAGCCAGCTTTAACCTTAACACACATCCACCGTGCGCGCCATGATTTGAGGTTGCTAAAGGAAAAGGCTGGCGATATAGAGAGAGAGAGACTAAGCGAGAGGATCTGAAGTGGGAGCTGCCTCAGATTGTCCGAAGGGGCAGCATTTCTCCATCTAGTTCCGGTTGCTCTGTCTGCGTTGCATGCCATTTGGAACTGCAACAATAGGTTGCCACCATTTAGAGAGGAGAATTTATTTTATCTCTTTTTAATGCTAGATAAACATGAGCTCTTATTTTGTTAACCCTCTTTTTTCCAAGTACAAAGCCGGCGAATCATTAGAGCCCACTTACTACGACTGCAGGTTTCCACAGAGCGTTGCCCGAAGCCACACGCTCGTGTACGGACATGGAGCAGCTGCGCCGGCGTTTCAACACCCGTCGCATCACGTACAGGACTTTTTCCATCACGGAACCACAGGTATCTCCAACCCTGGTTATCAACAGAACCCCTGTGCACTGGCATGTCACGGAGACGCTACGAAATTTTATGGATATGAAGCCCTTCCAAGGCAACCGCTTTATGGTACCCAGCAAGAGGCCAGTTTAGCGCAATACCCAGACTGTAAATCGTCCAATAGCACTAACCCTGGAGAAGGACAAGGCCACTTAAGTCAGAACACCTCTCCGAGCCTCATGTTCCCATGGATGCGGCCTCACGGTTAGAACACTTACTATTTCACATTCTGTTCAATCACTGCGTGTGAGTGTGTCTGTGTGACTGCGTCAGTGTGTCAAGAGCGTGCAGTGTTCACAAACACAGATCAAAACACAGGTGGGTTATGCTTTTCAGGTTGCGAAATTGTACTTAATAGGCACTGCAGCTTTTTGTATTTGTTCACTTCACTGGACCATTATGTTTATTTGTAAAACGAACGTAGTAGTGTTGGCTAAATTGTGTAGACACAGAGCTGGGTGGATTCAGATTATTCTCGCTATAGTTAGAAATGCTCACCTGTCTTACCACCTTTGTGATGACTTGAACAAACGAGGATAGATTCGTTATTGTAATGTGCGGTAAACAGTAATAGCAAAAGCTAGTGTCAAATAATTCGTTTGATTTAAATTGACGCTGTTCGATTGTTTCCATTGGTCTGCGTTTCCTTCCTGTTGAGATGGAAAAAGGAAAATTCTAAAATGAAAAATCTGAAGGTCAATAGTTAGTCTAAAATAGTTTCAGTAAATTTTTTTTTTGTCAGTCAAAATATATTTTAAAAGAAAACATTTTAACGCCTACTAATGACAAGTTAATTTGAAGTGCATTGAGGAGATCTATTTGCATACTTTAATTTAAAACTGGTAATGAACCTGAATGAGGAAAGGTTTTCAGTCTATTTATTTTATCCGAGTGATAGATACTATGAAAACCTGTGTGTGTGTGTGTGTGTCTGTCTGTCTGTCTGTCTGTCTGCCTGCGTGCGTGTGTTTGTGTGTGTGTGTGTGTGTGTGTTTGTCTGTCTGTCTGTCTGTCTGTCTGCCTGCCTGCGTGTGTGTGTGTGTGTGTGTGTGTGTGTGTGTGTGTGTGTGTGTGTGTGTGTGTGTGTGTGTGTGTGTGTGTGTGTGTGTGTGTGTTCTCCCGCGCACCAGGTTATGTGAAATTCTGTGCTTTACTGACCTGAATTAAAGCTGTTGTGTATTTCAAACATAGAAACAAGGAATGTATGGAAGAATCAATTTACATAGATCTTCTAGAAACGCCATTGTATAGAATCGTGTAAGTTTAATTCCTTCTATAAACGACAATGAATGCCCACACTTGACATAGCCTACCTGAATATGTTCTGGGGGGCAAATCGTAATGAGGATATTAGACCATAAGGCACGCTATGACACACACACTGTGTGATTTGTGCCAGAATTTGTCCTTAGTGTGCTATGAGTTGAGATATGTGTGTATGGGTGTGTGTTTGGAAAAAAGAGAATAAAATTCCATTGGTAAACAATTGAACTGTTTATTCGGTTTTATTTACACGTATAAATAGACATTCCTAGCAATTTATGTTTCCTTCATGTTAACTACATCCCATGATATGTAAATGAAAAGAGAGCGAAGCAATGGAGACATGCAATTGACAGATATTTTTGTTTCACTCCAAAGCTCCTGGGAGACGCAATGGAAGGCAGACATACAGCCGTTACCAGACTCTTGAGCTGGAGAAAGAGTTCCTCTTCAACCCATACCTCACGCGCAAGCGCCGGATTGAAGTCTCCCATGCGCTGAGCTTAACCGAACGGCAGGTGAAGATCTGGTTTCAGAATCGCCGAATGAAGTGGAAAAAAGAAAATAACAAAGACAAATTTCCGGGCCAGAGAGGAGAGGCTGAAGCAGAGGCCGAAGAAGAGGCCAACGAGGACGCTGAGGTGGAGGAAGGAGAAGACAAGGAAACGGAAGAGAAAGAGGAAAGCAAGGAGTGATTTTATGGTCTTTTTTATGGTTATATGGCAGATTTTGAAGAGGTCTCGCGAATGGGCCATGAAAAGGAAGACGCGCCAATTTTATTACAAACAGTTGGGTCAAAAAGTGAGAATATCCCCCTGCATACAAAAGTACCCTGAAACATGCCCAAAGAAAAAAAAAGAAGAAGCATTTTTTTACCAACACACGAGGACTTTTACCATTAGCGAAAAGTGGATCTGTGTATTTGACAAATTGACAAACTAACAGGAACACAATGTTTTATTTAGAGAAATGTAAGCAGCATGATAAGCATATAACGGAGTTTAACAATTATTTCATATTTGATGAGGATGTCTGGGGGATAAAAATGACTAAGATGCAACCAATTAAAATACTGAAATGATTGCATCAGCTTGTCACTTTTAAAAACGGTTGGTCTTGTATATAAAATCAAGCCACAACATGCTGACATTACGAATCAAATTGACAGAGGAATAGATGATGTATTCGGTGTAACACTATTTCTGCAATCCGAATATGGCAATATTGCATTAGTGCTATGTGTACTGAGAAAGGGGATGGCAAGTGTAGAAAATGCATTCTGTATTACATACTTTATCGATTACCTAACTGTTTTTTATTGTTATTCTATGTCAGTGGGCCAGGCTACAGTTTGTATTTTTTCGATTATTTTATTGGTCTCACCAGAGATTACAATCGTTTGAAAATCTCGAGAGAAGCTACCTAATCATGGGAAATTTGCAATATACATTTCTACCTAGAGATTTCATAGAATCTTGTTTTGTAGTATTAAACCTAAGTTATGTAACTTACCCTTTTAATCACTTATTATGATTATCGAGCTTTTTTGAAGTCTTTGGAAGACGCCAATAGCTCAAAGCCAATCTTATATGTTAAAAGATTGTACCACGGCACTACCTAAAAACAAAGTTTTGCTTGCAAGAATGAATGATTCATTTATTCTACAAGCTGCTTTGTTGAAATTATTTAGACATTTCCCCCAACAACTTAAACTGCCTATAGAAAATGCACATTATGTGTAGATGAACACGTTAATTACTACCCTACCTTATCTAAGGAGAGTCATTTTTCGTGCTGGTGTTATAGCGTAGATTTTGAATTGCACTGAGTATAACCTTCATGTACGTCTTGTAATATCTTGCTGTTATCAATATGCTCGTTTTACTTGTGTTCCTCGTGTGAATATAGACAAATTCGTGTGTGTCCACGCCATTGTTGAAATCAACAGAAGAATAAACAAGATGGCTCATTCTATCACGTCTCATTTATTTATTTATTTGCCTGAATCCACTTGTTGACATGATGCTGAATTCACAAAACACCAAAATCTGCTTCTTTTACATATTAAATACGACAAATGCAACACTTAACGTCTTTTCATAGTATATATTTCATGTATGTGGGGTGTCTGAAATGGCAAATGCAACAACAATATTTCACCATTATTATCTGTTTTTATGATTGAAAACTTTTCAAGCTTTGAAAGATTGTCTCTACATAAAAAAACAACCCAACTCAATCTATCTAGCAAATAACCAACGGCTGTCTTTTGAATTCCCCGTTTAATAAGAAAATTGTATGTCCAGGCAAAATGGCGTGATCAACTACAGTCAGACATAATGCATAATTTAAAGCAGAACTAAATTGTACAAATAAATATCATGCCTTTATCATGCAATTGTTGTTTTACTGTCAGGTACTTAGTATGTCAAATTTCAACATAATCATGAACACAAATCTCAGTTTCAATTATTCATTTTTTACAATTCCACCTCACAAAACATATTCAGCCTACATCCGTACCTAACATTTCCTAATGATGGCACAGTGTGTGATTCGCTCAAGTTATTTCTTGTCAAAGATAAAGAATCTTTTTAAAGGTAAAAAAAAAAAAAAAATCTCTTGCTAAGAAGATTTACTCAAAGCAAAATAACAACAACACTGGGAAACATAGGCGGACAGGTCGCAGGTCTCGGCCTTGCTAGAAGACATTGAGGGGATTTGCTATAATGAATCACTGATAAAGGTTACTGAAATCTTGCAAAAGTGTATCCTTAACAAAGCACGCTACTCTTTTTACATTTTTAAAATTGACAGTCTTCTCTTGTCCAGCAAACAGACTAATTTGTTCTTCAACAAAACACGAACCTTCTGTTCCATTGACGAGGAATACTGTCTTTCATACTTTATATACAAAAAAAAAAAAAATTAAAATGAAAAGAATGCAAAGGCTAGTGCAACTTTGGATGTTTACTGAAGACAGAAGACAGGACACGCGAGCTATAATATTATCAAAGCCAATACTTTTTTTTATTCAAAGACTTCCATTGAAAGGAAAGGATTCAAGAGCAATATTTACATGTGCCTTCCATTGCATTCTTTTAGCACACAACACAAATCTGACAGAATATGCAACATGCCGTAGGAACGGGTGAAATCTAATTAGTAGCTACAAATATGTGTTTAATGCAGGTTTATGATAATGCGTCGACATTTAAAATGTCTTTAAACGTATTAAAATATCACTATCGCCATTAAAATCCTAGTGTGGCCTACCTTATGTGCGAGTGTTCAAAAGTGTTGTCTCTTTTACAACTTTTAATGGCAGGTCATAACAGTAGTCTAGTGCCCAATAAAGCAGCCGCAATTAGGCTGATGATGACATCACAAAGACTAGGCTAATATAAGCAATATATGGATATAATAATAACAGAATATCAGAATTTATTTTCAATGCCATTTATAGGAAAATAGTTTTCAACGTGCCAAACCACAGCCAAGTATAAGGTATTTCATATAATATTTCTAGATTGATACAAACGAATATTCAAATTCTGTATCTCAAAACAGATACCAATGATTAAAGTGTAGGTATACCTCTTAAGAACTTGAAAAAGGCAAGATAAAGGTTTTGATTCTTGATACACAGGATTCTTGAAAAAAAAATTGCGTTTGCATGTAGGCTACACAACATTGTCTACTATTGCTGCTGCTGATAATAATATTAATAATAATTAACGTGTTTATTTCACTCTTATTTTGTTGTGATGGTGTTGGATGGTCACTATTGTAAAAAAATAATATATATTTTACTTAAGGCATAGACCTTTTCAGGAAGTTCCGGTGGTAGTGACAATTGCAGTGGTCATTGTCCATCCGCCTTGCCTTTGTATTGGACTGCTGTTACATTCCAAATGAGGGCTTTACTATACCTGCAGTAAACTTTATTGGTGGTGTAAACCCGACAGTGTCGCATCCGGGCAGACGTTTTTGCCTTTTGATTTCTGTGCAGTGCAGACAGGCTAGAACAAGACACCAGGAAAGCAACGTGGACGTGGGACTGCTTTGAGTGAGTGTATGCAAAGGGTGCATGTATATGTTTGTGTGATATTCTATTTTATTGTATTACTTTTATAAGAGTGGAAGTTTTCGTATTTGTACACATATTTACAATCTGTTTATGATTGTGCTATCAAATTAGAAAAAAACCCTAGTTTTTCCTGAAAAGGAACAAATTAAGGGGAAAATCTTAGCCCGCTCTTGGCTATGTTCGTTAGTGTAAGTATTTGTGCATGTATTTATTTATTTATTTTTTATTCGAGCGGTATTCGATATTTGTACATCCATTTGCATTCTGTTTATATTTGTGGTACGAAACTGTGAAGATAGGAGTGAAAGAAATCAATTAAGCCTAAAGGGAAAAACTTACACAGCTTACATAGAGTTCTTTAACTTTTGTCGATTTGTTTAGCCAAAAAATCGTTTAGTTAATATGTATTATTGTCATAAAATAGCTTTGGCTATATTGTCTTGACTGGTTTTTTTTTTGCTCAATTGCAATTGTTTCCATACATTACATGATACATATTTGAAGGATATCTCGTGTAATTTTCTTTAATGCTATCATCTTGCAATTAATGATTCTGATACTTATCAATTAACCAATCAAGATCATATAACGAATTTCGTTTAAAGAAAACAAACGACCAGCAACTACATTGATATACATAGCGTTAGCTATTGAAGAATAACGCAAAGCTTTATTAAAACATACTTGCCTGCACCATAATACAACACTGAACTGTACATTTCTGAACTTTGACGTTGTTACAGTGTTAAGCTTGAACATCATTCAATCAACATCATTGAACATCATTGAATCAATAATCATATTGGATTTTTCTTTAACAATGAATTGATAAAGCAATACTATCTGACAGAGAGGAGTGCTCATTTTGCATTATCATTAGTTGTTCAGTACAGACATTTGACAGCATGAGAGCAGTCAAACTTTTACGGTTGTTTTAAAAATGTCAAAGGTTTTTTTGTAAATAGGCCTGCGTATAATTAAGAATACTTGCAATAGCAAGTTTTTGTAACCTAATTTTGTTCTCAAAGTGCGTCTGTAGGCTACACAATGGATAGGCCTACGTACAAATGTGACTTTATGATAATTTTGTGAAATAAGAATAATAGTTATAGATGATCTTTATAATTATTTTGCTCTCAAATGCTTGTGAAAATGATCATGTGATTATTTTAACTTAATCTTTTAAAAAAGTGTCTGTTATGAGAACTATCTGTCTCCCAATGATTCTGAGTTATAATGTGCTTCGATCTGCTGCAAACATAAACTCAACTAAACGACTAGTCCAAAACAAAATCCCTAATGGGTCAAATGGGGTAAATAGATTAAACAATGGTTAAAAAAATATTTGCTGCATTAAGATTTTTACACCTTTAATTATTGATATTAATACTTTTTAAAATGCATTGTGGGTATAGGCTACAGGACAATGGATATGTCCCTTATATTTACACATTCTGATGAACAAAATAGGGCTTGCACAGGTTATAAACAGACACCTAATACGTTTTTGCCCATTTATCCTGTTTTACAATTTTCATTATACCCAGATTCGAAAAATGTTAATGTGATCATTAAGCTTTTAATAGTACTGGACTAATTGGACTTGTGTTTTTTTTACAATAGGCTATATGACGAATATAAAACTGGTTTCTCAGTGCCATCAACTTAGCCAATAAAAAAAAGGGAAAAAGAAGGAAGAAAATGGGAAATGCGATCTTTGAGAGAGGGTGAAACGTAACACATTCCTAGTTGTTTAGAGGGGGAATTTACAGCTAAGTAATAAAAGTTTACGACTGAATACACGCGGTCATTGGTTGCGTCAGACCACGTGGTACTCACTCTATGAACATGAACTTTGTGCTGTTGTCTTCTACTGGATATCCCCATCTATCGACTTGCGAGCTCGCTGTGGTGTTGAAATGATCTTAGCACCAGACATTTTTCCCGTTTTCTGTTTATTCACCATCTGAGGCGGATTTTTAAAACGCAGATAGTATAACACCATCTTGTCTCGTCTGCTTCATCGCTAGTAATGACTGACGTCGCCGCCTCCCCAGTCTCCTTTCTACCCATCTGATCCCCTAGAGGAAAACAGCACTGTTAGCTGGAGCTTGAGGGGTTTAGCGTGCGTAAATATGATCATTTCATCTCGAAAGAGTAACATTTTTAAGAGTACAGGAGAATGGGATCTAGATCCTAGTGCCGTTGCCTATGATGTGCTGCTGTCGAACGCCATGGAACGTGCGTCACAGACAACAGCGAACGCTGGTAAGTGAACATATTCTACGCTGCTTATTGGCTTCTTACAGACGTGTAGCTACAAAATATATGGTGATTTGTCAAACTGGATGTTTAAGAGAGACATGCAACATAGATAAATGTAGCCTACTTTTATTGTGTCGTTTCCTCTAATACTGTATGGATTGTGAACGCACAGCCTCGTTGACAAGTGACTTGTGCTGTCGCTTTCTGGTACTATTGTTGATGGTTAATTGTCTCGGCGAAAATTAATATAATATTTTTTTAAGTTAAGTTGTCCTAGCTGATGTGGTTTGGGGTTAATGCGTTTACTTTCAAATAGTTAAATACATGCGTTGTCAGGTTAAGTTTGATTTTGGTGTTTTGATTCGGGTATTTATGTAATTGCATTTTTGACTTCATAGTAAGCTATAGCTTTACTATAATCTGCAAATTGGACTCAAGAATGTCAGGCCTTTTACAAAAATTACTATATTCAACCAATTCAATGTGACTATGTGACACTCATCGGGCTATATTGGTAGCTCTTCTTGTCATATTTTCTTTCTAGATTGCATTTTACTATTCCTCGCTATGTGTGATTATTTACACTGGAAATGTGAATTATTTACGAGTGAGATATTCATGAGTGAGTTATATTTTGAGAGACAGGGTTACTATGTAACTAGTATCGCTAATTTGTATCCAAACTGCTGAATCCTGGTTGTGTCCGTCTGATGACAAACGGGTGTTGTATAGCTGCGCTCACAAAATCATTTACACTTGCTCAACTACTCACATAAAGCGTAAACGGCTTGTGTTACACTGCAAACAACTGATTAAACACTCCAGACATATCTGAATATTTGTTACGGATCAGGATCAACAACAACAACAACACACACACACTCACTCTCTCTCTCTCTCTCTCTCTCTCTCTCTCTCTCTCTCTCTCTCTCTCTCTCTCTCTCTCTCTCTCTCTCTCTCTCTCTCTCTCTCTCTCTCTCTCTCTCTCTCTCTCTCTCTCTCTCTCTCTCTCTCTCTCTCTCTCTCTCTCTCTCTCTCTCACGTGTTCAATCATCCAACACTGTCATTCCGTGAAGACTAAATCAAACAACACTGCCACCTTGTGCCTGCTCCATATGCAAGGCATTATACAGAGTCCAAAATCAGTGAGGGCAACTGCCCACATAAAATTCAGATTATTTTCATGTGGGAATATGTCTGCCATTTGCTGGTGTTTCTGCGTAAAAAGTTTATTTGATAGAAAAATGGGGAAAGGAAACGGATACAATTGCTTTACTAGCGTTATTATGCTAGCTAATTAGCAATATATATATATATATATATATATATATATATATATATATTGTGTGTATTGTGGCTTTTAGCAATTCATATTAATTATTTCAAAACAAATACAAAAACAGTCCGACTACTTTATTTTATTTTATTTTTTTTATTAGTTTTATAGTTGTAATGAGACAGTATGGACAAACATGAAGCTTTAAATATAATAACCATGGGGTAGCATATTAATAAAATCCGTTGGTACTCCGCTGACCAAAAAGCTAGAGCTGCGACCTTCAGTCATGGGCCTCTTGAAATCCACGTGCGGCTGGACTGGGGGAAACAAAAAAAAGTGTTAATAATAAAACCAGTTGTTATGAACATGCATTCCATTTGCAATGGAACTGTTAAAAAGAAAAGTTTTACTTATGCTGTGTTTATTTGTGAAATTAGAAGTGTGTATGAACATATATTTTTTTTTATACAGAAACACATAATCTGATTTATAGAGCTAGGTTTGCGTAACTAATTTTCTCTCTTTTTTTTAATGGATTGGTAATTTATTAAGGCAGAATGCTTGTGTGTGGGCTCGCATATGGTTTGTCGATGTGCATGTGTGTATTTGTGTGTAAGTGAGAGACAGAACGCGCAACGCGAGTGGAGGGCGGGGTTCTTATACTGTGAGTCTCCTCTTTGCCTCGGAATAATGACTGTCTTTTGTTTGCCATTAAAAATGGAGTCTATTTAACTAATCCTTATGCCTGTACGTATATAAGGTGCACGAGATTTATTCATTTGTGTATTACAGTTATTCTTAGTGTTAATAGCAAAGTTCTAAACAGGTTTCTGAAATTGACACATTTATTGCCATTTGACTATCATTTGTGTAAACTTTGGGCCAATCTCATGTCTGCCACCGCTATTGAATTTGAATCATAGAAGGCATAATTCAGTTACCACGAAAATGAAAACAAATTCCAGGCGAACTTTCAATTCCAAACATTTCCTTACAAGAACCGCAGGGCAATATGAGTTCGCTCTACTTCAAAACGCCTTATTCATGGAGGTCATTACGCGGCCACAAAATTACACAGAATTATCTTGTGCTAGTTAAAAATCATAATGCCCCTTCGGGTCGCGTGTTGTTATAAGTGCTTAGCTGCACATGAGAGCTCTGTTACAGCTGTCACGTTACTATTATGGATTTTGTTTTCGCATAGATACATCGACATATAGATGACAGGGTAGGAAAGTTGGGCTTGGATAAGAAAGCCATAAGACTCATCATTGGAATTTGCAATTGTGAACATCCGTTACAAATAAATAGGCCAATGATAACATTCATTTAACTTTGGAGAATGTGCAGACTAGGCCATTATCGAGCACAGTTAGGATGTGCATAGCTTGCTTTTTCCAGATCATAATCATATCACGTAAATTACGCATTGGAAGTAAGGACGATTTTGGCGGACGTTAGTCCCTAGTTTGGTCGAGTGTAAAGAGAATACAGGCCAAACGGGATGTCTATTTATTGCCTCTTCAAACGCTAAAACACAACCGTGCGATTTGTCTTAAGGGCTGCAATAAAACACTTAAAGCTCTTTCTCTCCAGTCACATCAACATACCAACTGCAGACTGAGTGTGGTGTGTTTTACTCGCTACTTCATTCACAAGACTGATGCTGTAAAATAGATCACGATATGAAAAATCTCCCCATCAAAGGCTTTCAGTTCAAAGTCGTTGGAGCAATATTGAACATCAAAGAGTCAGATATATAGATACAACCTACACTTAGTAGCCTATGTGATCTCAATTCCGCCAAACTACACGTCGGAAGATAGCCTAGTGAAAACAATTAAATGATTTAAGTATTAATAATGCACCTCTGATTTGTTTTCAGCATCGCGCTTTCCTGTTTCTAAATATTTTAGGATATCCGATATCCAGTGTGGCATAGCCTACTAGTTTAATACAAAGGTAATTTAAATATTTTTAAAATTGTAATTGAAAATATAATTATTGGTGTGATTTTTTTTGTTTTGATTTCATATATTTGAATTGGCAATTGTTAAATTGCCACAATCTAAAAATGAAAAGTTAAAACGTGTGCACGCTTTTCACGCAAGAAATATTTTTATTACTGTTATATATTACTTTTATTAGTTTTTTTCTCCCACAGTATACATGGTGTAATATTGTATAAATTAAATCATAGTAGTACGTGAAGTTACACACTGCCATATAGATATATGTATATTGTATTAACTTAGCGGCATGTAATTCATGTTTTTATTAGGCAACTTTTATTGCAGACCGGTTAAAACTACTACTGCACTACTACTACTACTACTACTACTATTATTATTATTGGTATAAACGTCGATGAATTAGCTTCGGAAGATAATTAATCATATTCATATGCAGTAGCCGTAAACTGATCAAATAGCACTTACCATATGTTTAGAAATTCCTATAACAGACATTCCTAGCAGAGATATAGAGTTAAATTTTGTCGATCTCAAATATTGTCCAAAATAGGACAACCCATCAAAAACATTCATCCTTGATATTGATTTATCCCAATTTTATAGGTACTTTAGAATACAAAGAAAAATTGTATGTATTTAATCAATCGTTAAGCAGATTAGCCTGTTTTATAGCTGTTAAATGCCTTTTCTCACTGTCGGGCTGGAAGTAAATTTTACTGTTCTGTCAATCTCGTGTTTTGCGCACCTCTTTCTAAACCACTGTTTTTGGCCTCACACGTCCCGTCATGTGGCCTGCATTAAGGTCATGGAGCATACCCTAACCATTCGGTTAAAACTAGTCCTGTTCCCACTACTGATTCTTTGAACATGATAATATATAAATTGACCATTACATTAATATGGCTGCAAGCATTTAATAAAGGAAAACTGTATATTTGTATTATTTAACAGATCGTTGGCAAATATTATCATTTTAAGAAATTATGAAAAAATATAGTTTATCCTTATAAATAAAATCAATACAGTCATCAGAGTTGGCCTACTTAAGTTTAAAATATCTCGTGGCATTATTATTTTTTTCATAATCATTCTGCATAAAGTTAAATGCTAAAACATTTTTTGCAGCTTTCTGTCCACTAGATAAGAGACTCGCTGCACAGCCCCCATACATTTAAAGGGGTAATTGCTTCAGAGCTGGAAGTCCTCAGTTGGGTTTGTGACTTTTATGGCACCAAGGCGCGTTTGACGCATTCTTTAGTAAGATGCCCCTTCCCCCCTCCTTACTCAGGTTCTTTTTACCATTGAAATTATCAATACATTACAAATGGGGAAAGGAAAAGAACAGACGTTTCCCCTTCAGCGCAATGAAAGCCCGAGGAAATAGAGATAGAGAAAACAAACGTTAGAGGGAGATATCTACTGAATAACAAAAGAATAGTGTGGTCATTTCACTTGGCGACTGACGACAATGCAGTTAATGTCTATTAATATGATATAAAATGTGTATCAGCGGACATATTCACCGTTACTTTTATTTATTTTTACATGAAATTGTTAAATGCATCTTAAAAGGGAGGGTAAACAAAATCGGTGTAGATACGCCGTGTGGCAATTAGCCCTTGGTCATTTTCTTTTTTTAAACAAAGAGTTCTATTCATGTAGGTAATTGGAATGGTTACAATTGTAGTTATATCATCTACACAGTAATAAAGTTGTTGCGCCAAGAAGACACGAATACAGTAGTATTGTCATAGTAAAACATATACAAATATAGGATATTTTGGTCTAAGTCAGCGACAGTAAGCAACTGTAAAAACCCATATTTCAGGCAATTAACTGAGATGAAAATTAGCTCAATGTAAAATGCATGATTCTCCATAGCCTAAGTCTAGATGTATCTTCATAATACACGTGGAGAAGATTAACAGATTATAACTCGTTGATTAATGGACAAAAATATGTAATTCATTGGTCGTGTGAGTGCGTATTCTATATTTGTGTGTGTGTTTACTTAAACTTTATCAACTGAAGCCACAAGGATAAGAAGCTACAAGCTCGATATTCCTCCGTACACAGCGCATTCAATTGGCTGAAAGTGGTCAGGTGACGCTGTCATATTGTCCTTCCATGAGCCAAGCCTTGGCTATAACACTTGCTTTGCGCGTCTTAACCGGAGACTGGAAATTAATATTATTGAAATCCTTCTGAAGTTCATTTGAAAGAGAGTTAGGAAAGCGGGCGGGAGACGTGTGTATGTGACAGAAGGAAGCAGACCCCATAGCACAAAGAAAGAAAGTGAGAGATTAAGAGAGGGGAAATAAGATAGGAGGGTGAGTTGATGAGAGGGCGATAGGAAAGGTATGAATTCGTATTTCGCGAACCCGTCGCTCTCGTGCCATTTATCTGGTGGGCAAGAGGTTTTGCCCAACATGCCACTGAACACGACCGCATATGATTCAGTCAGACATTTTTCGTCTTATGGCACCACAGTGACCCAAAACCGGATTTATGCGTCCCCTTTCTATTCACCTCAAGATAACGTTGTGTTTGGATCAAGTCGAGGACCGTACGAGTATGGATCTAACGTGTTTCTTCAAGATAAGGACGTGCTTCCCAGTTGCAGGCAAACTAGTATGGGACTCAGTGCGCAGAGCCACGTTGCCCAGGAGTACAGCCTGGAACAAGCTCGTGCAGGAACACAGGATCAGAAAGGAAACAACGTTCAGATCTACCCGTGGATGCAGCGCATGAACTCGCACAGCGGTGAGTTTTTACTGCGACTTGGGACATACCCTGGTGGAATTGGTCTGTTTTACGATACGTCCTATCAACAGAGTAGCTACATTTTATGGCCTCATAAACCACTACTAAATCATCAGACTATAAAAGCCCCCTTTTCCAGAGAGGGGAATCCCATTTGGCTACCTCCTTTAATACTCAAGTGCCAAAATTATTTCAAAAACATGTACAATAAGTGTGAGCGCGTTAGAAAATTATCCAACGAAAAGTGCATTTTGAACCATTTTAAGAGCATGCACTACTATGTTAAAAATGTGACTTAACTTGTCCGATGTACTGTTTGAAACCACACGGTAGCAAAGTTGGTTGAAAGAAATATTTTAGAAACACTGAAATTCGAAACAAGTTTCGCGATGCTTTGTGACTGTAATAATGGGTTAAATGCTGCGTATATATAGGCTACATTATTGTGTCAAATTGTTATATTAGTTACCTTATAAAATAAATAATAAAAAAATGCACTAAGTGAATTATTCCACCAGGATCCCAAAGGTGTGTTTTATTTTGCATTCAATTAAGAATTGATCTGTGTAAACTCTCTTTTTAAAATGTATTTACACTTTTTCTCACAACAGGAGTTGGGTACGGGTCAGACAGAAGAAGAGGTCGCCAGATTTACTCCAGATACCAAACCTTGGAACTGGAAAAAGAATTTCACTTCAATCGGTATTTAACCAGACGCAGACGCATCGAGATCGCCAACGCTCTGTGTCTAACCGAGCGTCAAATCAAGATCTGGTTCCAGAATAGGCGCATGAAATGGAAGAAAGAGACCAATCTAACTTCTACTGTACCGGGGACCGAATCAACGGGTACTCCTCAAGACACCGAGAAGGAGACCGAGGAGGAAACCGAGGAAGTTAAAAAGATTAAAGATTAGGAAGTCCATTTCTCGTTCTCGAACGCCTGTTAACTGCAACGTAACTACCTAAACGGAGAATTTGCAAATATTAATGCATGGACTGTATACTCTGCTATTCCTTTTGACTGCCCCCTCCTCCTCCGACCTGAACACCATACACAAGCTCTACTACCACCACGCCACTAACATTTACACTCGTTGAAACAAATGGAGAGATTAAGAGAGAGGAAGACGCACATGTTATCCACCATAAAGCAATTCACTTCTCTTTGTACTGAAAATAGTTCTTTATTGGCTGCGTGATGACAATGCCACAGCTGAAATGTTTGTGTGGTTCTAGTATTAGCTATCATGTTGCTATAGGCTAGTAGAAAATTACATTAGATGAAAATGTATTCGAATTTGATAAGTAGGCTATGTCTCCCAAACTATTAAGCCTCTAAACTGTACCTAAGCATTCCAGAGGTGAAGGAAACTTCTTATATGCACATTCAGTTTTTTTTCTTTGTGGATGCATATTTGTACAATGAAACAAACCCTGACGGGATGAACTATACTACCTAAACCCTTATTACATTTTATTATCCTTTTTTTTTGTTAATATTGCTTTTGCCCCGTCAGTGTTCTGTTGTTCAAAATGCCGCTGTATACTGGCACATTAGCTATTGAGAGAACTTCAAAAATACATTTCATCATACTTGTAGTTGTGTGCATATAAACTTGTCTTAAAGTGAGAATCACACCAATATGAAAACAAACATATACCTTGGTACGCAATTATATTGTTTGTGTAAACTGTGTATTATTTAATAAAATTCTTGAAAACAAAAACCTTTATTGTCCTTTATTTTGACTCCAGCCTTGCGCTCTTCACCATTCATAAAGGGTTCAGTAAACTTAAGACTTGAAACACTTGTTCGTTTTGAAGAAGATTTTATTTATCTTTGAGTTTGTGAGCAATTTGAATCCAAATGACAAATTAAATTTACGGTTACATTGGAGTTTGGTGTATCGTTAAAGTGTACTTAATTTAACTCAAATTTAATCTGCCCAATTATCTGAATGGAATAATACAACCTATTATTGTTAATCCCTAATGATTCAAGTTGGCTATGTGACGATTTAGAGACTTTTCATTCAATAAAAAAGCCTTGTCTATTCAGCGGCAATGCTTGATTGACAAAATCACATTTGCCTTGCATAGTGGCACAACGCTAAACCAGTAGTTCTGCGATTAAATAAAATAAAAATCACATTTAGTTTTGGGAAGCCACTAGTCTGCAACAAATGCACATATCTACGTTGACGCATTTAAGAGACATATATGATCATAATGGGGATTAATTTCGCAAACACCCAAGAAAAAAGCAACATACACATGAAACAATCAGAAATCATTACCGCGAAACAGGAGAAACACACATGTGTCATATAGAATATGGATAGGCCTACAATCGTGTTGCTACTCCTACTCCATATATCGCCGACATTTGATTTGCCATAACATCGTATCGCATAGTATCGTGTGTGTGTGTGTGTGTGTGTGTGTGTGTGTGTGTGTGTGTGTGTGTGGGTGTGTGTGTGCGTGCGTGCATGTATGTATGTATGTATGCGTGTGTGTGTGTGTGTGTGTGTGTGTGGGGCCGCTTTGTCCAGTATTAGACGCCAGATGACGCTCTTGTCTAACGGTCTCGCCCTTTTTAGCCCAGACCCTTAGATGATTTCCATACCGAGAAGTTATCGGACACGTTTCACTGTCTATCAATAACCTCCTGGGGATCAAGCCAATTTATGACTGGCCCAGGAGCTGCACGTGATTCTATTTAAACATTCCATATTTGGGCATTACACGTCGTATCAGGAAAAAAAAGAAAATGATTTCCTCCTCCTATAAATCCTGCTCTTTTTTAGGACAAGCCCAACGTCCTCTAGAAATACAAATAAAGTCCAATAAACAAATAAAACTTCTAAACAACTCATGTATACTTTATTAGCTGATTCAATCTCTGCTGCGATCGGGTGCTTTTTGTGACTCTCTCTAAGGTTACTATATTGTTTTGGAAATAGAATGAGCTCATACGTTGGAAAGTCTTTTTCTAAGCAAACGCAAGACGCCTCCTCTTGTAGAATGCACACTTTTGGCAACTATGGTGTTCACTCTGAGTTTCACGAGTCCAATTACGCGTACGAAGGACTTGATATCGGCGGATCCTTCAGTTCTCAAATCCCCTCCAACTCTTTGAAACGGGAGGCGATAAACACAAGCGACCGTGCAAGGACCAGTGCAGCAGTTCAGCGAACACAGTCCTTTTCAGCTCTGGGCTCTCGTAGCTTTGTAAGCCCTCACGGGTACAACCCCCTCAGTCACGGACTGTTGAGCCAAAAAGCCGAGGGGAATATGGAAGTTATGGAGAAGCCCAGCGGCAAGAGCCGCACAGACGATATCAAAATGGAGACTACTTCAGCGATAAAGCAACAAACTAACTCGACTCAGCGTCAGAACCAGTCGCAGCCGCAGATATATCCGTGGATGACAAAGCTACACATGAGCCACGGTAAAGTTACGTTTAAAGTTTGTTTTGGAAGAGAGAGGGAAACTGCACGCATCTCATCCTCGTCATTGCATATCCTTCCTACGTTTTGTCGCTCCATATTTTTACTCTTGAGTTTTATAGGCCAAACGCAGGAAATAATAAAACTAGCGGCCGTAAATTTTATGACAAAGGCATCTATTGCTCGTAAACCTGTCCTGTTTCTGTGAAGAGGTGATCTCCGCTCAAATTTATGGAGAAATAATTGGTTAAGAAAAGCAAAAAAATGATTACATTTAAATGTACTTATTATTTCTTGCTTTAAGCATGAGTTTACATGTTATTCATGTAAAGTGGAATTTCTAGCGAATCTTTGCATACACATACATTATCTGGCAGTAGGCTACTTGTTTCCGGTTAGTTGCACTCTGCACCGTTGGAGTAGCTAGTAGAGCAAATGACAAAAGTATAATGTCAATTTGTATCCTCTAAGTAGTGAAGCATTTTCTCTTTATTTTTATTTATTTAGTTAGTTTTTATTTTATTTGAGCTCTTACAATATTGTGGGTCAGGGCATGTTAGGAAGCTCGTGGCCTTCATACATTTATGATTATGCTTTTTTTTTATCACCTTTGTGTTATTTTTGTGCATGACACTTTCTAATTTCAGAATAAATAAATATTAGCGACATACCACCTGTCCACTGTTTTCATTTTGGATTTCATAATGCTTGATGTATCCATATTTCATTTTATGGATTGTGTTTGGTGGCAACTTCATCAGTGATTATGAAAATATTTTTCCTAGTAATATGCATGAGGACGACAGTCGATAAAATTTTACATATAGGTAACCCAATATCTTTCTGATGCCACTTCAGAATCTGACGGTAAAAGGTCACGAACCAGTTACACCCGGTACCAGACTCTGGAGTTGGAGAAAGAGTTCCATTTCAACCGATACCTCACACGTCGCAGACGTATCGAGATTGCCAATAACCTCTGCTTGAACGAGCGGCAAATTAAAATTTGGTTCCAGAACCGTCGCATGAAGTGGAAGAAGGACTCAAAGTTGAAAGTGAAAGGAGGACTATAAATAATGTGGTGCACGGCTTCAATTTAAAAAGCCTGAAATTAAAGGCAGTGTTAACTTGAAACAACAAATGATTAGATTTTGTTGTTAACAACATTAAATGTCTTTCATTTGTCTACAATATCATGTTGTTGTGTGAATATGTCAATATTTTCGATATTTATTGATAGTGCTCTCTCCCGGAAGATGCTTATTTGAATAATGTATATTATTTGAATATGATTTACTAAAACCACTTGTATCAGTAACCTACATAATATACCAAGGCCTGCATCCAGTTACGTTGACTTCAATGTAAGTGCAAATAATGTGGTGCTTTGTTTGAACATTGATCAATCTCCCCTTTGCATATTGAATTTTGATGGAACTTGTCTTTTTATCCATTGTACTTTCTGTCGTAAATACATCAAGTAGGCTATAGTAAACCACTCTCCATGATAATAATGCAACAACTGTAGTGTCATATTAAACGCTGTCTATCATGTTGTCTGTCAACCAGCAGCCAAATGGTAATTTTATCTCCATTATTATGTCTGTTGAAATACTGTGCGTTCATAACATTTTGCTCTTTAATTGAATATGTTTTGGGGCACATTTTACAGGCAGGCACCTTAATATTTCTTTCTATACACTCTACTCTTGAGTATATAGGCAAGTACTGTAAGGAGTGGCTTATACCTCTCATAACAAACAAACTACACGACCTACTTTTGTGTGAACCGCATTTGTATGATCCATTACTTCTGATATTCTTACCATTTGTTTTCGAAGTTTCATTGTTAAGCCACATTGATACTTTTCCAGTCAACAATTAATCACAGTAACCAGATTAAATTGCTAAACATATCAGAAAGTTTTGTCAACTCTGGGTTAAAAGCCGTCTGTGTCCAATAAAACCTCCAATGTGGTATCATTGTAAATAAAATCGATGAAACGTAAAGAATGTCCTATTGGTCTGACAAAACAAAAATAACGAGTCTTTCTTTACACAAATGCATTTTTGCATTCAAGGCCCATTTGATACCTCAGGGTTAAGAGAAGAAAACGTTCTGCGCGAAATAATATGATTTTGGTACAATATTCGTGTATTAATCGAGGACCAAGTGTGCATGTGTATACTTCCAGTGATGAGACATGATTGAACTTTAACGCCCTGGTCACTTATTTACAGTAGCCCTGTAACGGAGGCACATAAAACTTTATGACCCCAATAAACTTTTACAGCACTTCCTCTCACCCATCAGACACTGACAACTGTTTCCTTTTTTAACAAATCGGCGGAAGTTTACACAAACATTTCAAAGTGACGTTTTGGTGTACAAACCTCTTAAAACAATAAGATAGTTTGCACATTTAATAAAAGACTGCGTGCTACTAAATTATAATATATAGCCTACGTGCATTTGAAATATGAAACGAAAGTGTAAAGCATATAATTAAAGAAGTTTAAAGTGAATTGCTCAAACCTTATTGTTGAAATTTGTCGTTTAGAAAATGAGACATGATGTTAGCCACCTTATGTGCAGAAATCACATAGTCCAGGCCCATGTCAAACAAAGGACATAGGAGCGTTGACTGTGTGAACAAAATGCTAATTTTCGACTGGCTTGTTCTACTCTAGTTTTTCTTAATTCATGCCTTCTCGGCGCTCTCGATGTATTTGAAATGCTACCGAACATTTTAATCTCCATGTTTCTGAATGCTAACATTATATACACATACTAAGCTGAAAATAAAAAAACAGCCAGCTATAGTCAATATATACTACTGTTTCAAAAGTGCTTTCATTTTAGAATCGTCTCACTCACCTATATTGGAGATTCAATGTAAATTTCCATGCTTCTTTGAATTTCTACACTCGCTATCTTGACCACATTGCGAGTTACTGTGGTTACTATGTTGCTTTTTACACAAACCCCTCTTTTTTTAGCTCTCTTGCCACGTATTTTGAAGTTTTGAAGGTTATTTATGCCAATTGCCCAAAGCAAGACCAGTGAGTGGTGCAGGAAGAGCACGTGGGGTCATTAAAGTGGGTTTTATGGCCTGCAAGACCTGACAAACCCTCAATATATTTACATCATATATAATGTTAACTGTCCGTAATCGCAGCTGTTGGCTAGTCTTATCTCTGAGAGAAAGGCTTAGAGCCTGTTAGTGCGGGTTACTCGCGTCAGGGTCTGTAGAAGTTCGACTCTCCCAAATGGATCCCAGGCGGTTGCAGTAAGTTAATAATCTTGTTTTCCTCTTTTTAATTAAATATGTACGTTCCTCCGCAACACCCACGGGAATTAATCAAGGATGTAATTCAATAGTTCATGGAGAAATTGTGTCAAGTGGTGCGCAAATGTGTCCTCATCTGTTCAGTTTTGATCAATTTCAACGTTTGTGCATTTGTATATTACTGTTAATTTGGCGTTGATATGGAATTATTGTTCTGGCAGCAGCTTGAAATCTAATTCTGTATATCATGACTCGTATGTATTCAAAAACATCTTGTATGCATCTTAAAAGCATTGTGCATGTGTGAAGAGCTTTGTCTCGGATCGTAATTAATATTCACTTAAGTATTTGCGTTGTAGTAGCTATATCCAATCACAGAATGTGCGTATATCAAAATACTAGTGAAAAATGCTTAGTTTGTCCCTAGGATGTGTATGTTGTGGTAAAAGTGACGGTGAAGGACTGAGAAGCTAAGTGATCTTTGGTTTGCAGATGAGAGCGCAGAACATATATCTTTAGATCGGACATAATGTGGGGTCATGTGCAGGGCAGAGAAGATTTGGTGTTGTGTGGTGGGGTCATGTACAGGGCAGTGTGGATGAAGAGTCACATGATTAACTTAACTAAAAAAAAAACTGAAATGACTCCAAATGGTTCAAAGTCACATGAAAAAGTATACATTTTATTCAAATATTTTTTTTTAAAAATTGACCACTGTTATTTGTCAGTTTTCAACACCGGATATTCAGTGGTCTTTATTTGACAGATGAGGCTCCACTTGACCATTATAATTATGGTATGAAAAGTTTAAGCCATATCTTACTTTATGATGTTGTGCTTGGAAACAGAATAAGTCAGACCCTGTTCATCCACAATGTTCTCTTTAATCTGTGCACAGCAATCTTGGCTGAACAGGAACTCCACCGCCATCGTCACTGCTCTGTTTCTATTTAGTGAAGGCCTGTGGTATATTCTGAGAGTTATTTCAAATGAAAAGAACCAATGCCCCAGTTTTGGCATTATGAACTAACTCAGGCCCTTTTGCTGTGCAAAGGTTATACATGTGTCCAAAAATAATTATGAAGAAAAACCAAGATTAAAGGTTATTGACCTCCCAAACATCAATTGTGATTTAAAAAAATATATATATATAGTTTAAGGAAAAGAGTTGGGTTGCAGATACAAATATAACTGTCTGTTTTATGGGGGTATTTTTTTTTTTTTTTTTGCCATTCATTTGTTTCCAGTTGTAAGATAATTACAAACTTTCATGAGTTTTAATAAAGAAAAGTGTGGATTGCAATTAATGTGCCATCATTTTATGTCTTTAACCATTTCAGTTCTGTTTACCCTGTTTTGTTAAACAAAACAAATCCTTCAAATGCCATTATTTCAACAGAAAGTAAAAAAAAAAAAACAGGACATGACACGCCTTACTCTAATGTCAGATTTAGCAAATATTTCACAAAACAGCTTTGTACAGTTTGCTCAGTCACTGCAATTTGTAGTTTGTAGAAACAAGTGTAAAGACCCATTTCACTGACTGGTTCTGTCTTGTAAAGAAGTGTCTGGTTGCAAATATCACTGAGTTGTAAATTCCATGGCTTGCCAAAGTTCTTTCCTCCAGGCCTACTGTTAATTAAATGCTTTAAAAAAATTTTTTTTATAAAGAACAGTGGGAGGACAGATTAAGCAGATCAGAAAACAGTATCAAGAATGTACTTGATAGAACTCCAGTTAGTATTAAGTTGGTAAACTGCTGACTTGCTTATACAACTAAGTGATGAGTCTATGTGATATTCCAACATAAACACTGGCTAATCCATTTCCCGTAATCAATAATTACTGTTGTGAATAATACAAACATGTATGAGTGCTCATTACACAGCACTTGAAATAATAGTTTAGTTCAGTCATGCAATTACACAATCCATTGTATACAATAAATCAAATATAAAAGAAATATAATAAAACAAAAAATGATATTGCTGTTCATCTTTCATTTTCAATGTCCATTCTTTATCCCAGAAATCAGAAAATTCACTCCATCAAACTATAATCAAGTGTTTGTAAATAGTTGTTTTTCACAGCTGCTTTTCTCGGATTATGTTGTGTTTATTTATGTGTTCATTATTTATGTGTGCATTATTATTGGAAGAACAACAAAGCTGATAATGAGATAATTGTATGAATGTACTCCGCAGTTTTTATCACATCAAAGCAGAAGCTGATTCCTGTTGGCTCATTTTTGGTTCAGAGCAGGTGCAGGTTTTACTCACTCAAGTTGATAATATTCCTTATTGTATACATTGACTAGAATAATAATCAATCAGTAAAATGTTAAATTTACAGCATTTAATATTTTTGTGGGGTATTGGAAAGTGGTTAGTCATTGAGAGAATAAATTGGTCATGTGGTGTGTACTGTGGTACAACCAACATCCAGGGGCGTAAACCCCCCCCCAATATTTAAATCTATGCATTACAACCCCCCTATTATTTATACCATGATCACAATATCAGGAGGCATACCCAAACTTCAACCCCCCCAATGTTCAAACCAAATCTACGCCCTTGCCAACATCACATTCGCTATTGAAACACTTTCAGTAAATCTCCACTTATTAAAGAGATTTAATTAATAACAATTGTTGTACCTTGATGGAAAACTCTTAATAAATTCAAATTAATTTGTTGTTGGCATTTATAATTAAGAATCATTTTAACTCCACTATTTTAGTGAGCCCATATGTGCATCCTTTAATTTTATCATTAAAGGTCTTTGAATACACTGTCAAAAACATTAACTGCCAATAGGGGGCAATAGTTTTATATTCCTCTGTTTTCTTCTCTCTGAGTGCAGGGGTTCAACATATTCTTTTGTCATTTACCAGGTTACTAATTGACTGGCCATACAAGGAATATGGCAGTAATTTCCTTCAAAGAGCCAGCAAATGACACAGAGTTGGAAATGATGCCATTGCATCATGTTTAGTTAAACAAGGCAATGCTTTCAATGTTGGAATAGCCTCTGTTAACAAGTTGTTGAAGTTCTTGTTTGGACAATCATTTTAAAAATCCAAGACAGAACCTTTATTCTCAATGTGGATAAGCTCTTCTTCATTCAGTAATGGATGAGGTGAATGAATGAAAAAAAAAAGAAAAAAAAATAGCAAAGGGTATTTGGACTGGTGGATATCTTAATAAACCCATGTCATGATTATGATTTAAATGGATGGTCATGACAACAAGGACTGCATTGCTATGAAACAACAGTGTGTAACAGAAAACACTTTGACTTTAATGCAGTAATTACAGCTTTAAACTGAACACAGTTTAGATTTGTTTGAAATTATACCGTAGTGTTTAGATGTTTTCCAGTGTTGAGCATGGATAATTGTAGAACTTATATACATAATGTTTATCTTTCTGTGTAGCCTATATAATATCACCATACATTATTTAATTAAATTACTTTTATATTTTCGCCCCTGCTTCAGTATTAAGGTTAATATTCAGGTTATTTATTTTTTTGCCATTCATCTCACTGACAAACAGTGGTCCAACACTGCATGTGAATTCACAGTATGCACATATTTACATATACTGTAAACTCTGTGAGCCTGTAAACCTGAAAGAAGCAAATCACGTTTTTTTTTTTAAACAATCCTGAATTGCCATGTTAACCTGACCAAGTAGGAACTCATTTTAGCTCCTCCATTGTTGCAAAAATAACTACATTCATCAAGGAAATCGTTCTGAAAATAACCTGTGCTAAATACATAGCCTTGTCCTACTTTAAAGGATCATGCCTCTGGACAGTTCAACCTCAATGAGAGACAAAGAGAAGTTGTACTAAACACATTAAAACATAATTATCAGTAAAGAATTTAAATGCAGCTGTCAGATTATTATAAGCTTCATGCATATTTTTAGCTTTTAACTGATTACATAAACTCCAGATATTTATTCAGATATTGATATTCATTTTCAGGATACTGAAAGACTGGCATTATTTCCATCACAGGAATTCAATTGTTTTAAACATATATCAAACCCTTTATATTGTTAAATAGGTTATCCTTATACACGCCTGGGAAGATAACTTTTTATAAGTAATTTACTTTTATTTTCTAAATTGCTTTCTTTCTTTTTAGCACATGAGGGAATAATGAACGTGTGAGCAAGGAGGACGTCGTCGTTGCACTGGTAAGTCTTACCGTTATTTTCTTGTTCCAGTTGCCTATAATATTCTTTCCCATCTTGTTTCGCTGCGTATAAACACAGAGGGCAGTGTTCCCTGACAATAGTGGCGAACAACTACAGCACATGTTCGAGGCAAGGAAGTGTTTTGTGCTAAAGCTGTTTGTTGTGCTAGTGAGCCAAAAAGCTCTTTTTATATTTTTTAAATGCAGCCTATAGACTATATATATATAATATATATATATATATATATATATATATATATATATATATATATATATATATATATATATAAGAAAAAACTATTTCCTAGAAGATAAATACTCTTTTTATTTGCATAGCATAAACAAGTTGTCCACTGTAATCTAACTGCATCTTTTTATAAAAAATAAATAGGCTAAATAACTAGGCTACATACATTAAAATACAGAATTGTATAACCCAGCTCACCTCTCTGTTTTAATAATTTTAAGGGTTTTAAAATAATTGTTATAAATAAATATAAAGCATAAAAAAATTATGTAAGAAAACATAAGCTGTACGAAAAAACAACCTCATGAATTTATCCCACCTTTAAAAAATGTTATCAATACTGTAATGGTTACAAATAGCCAGATTTTTTTTTTTTTATATATATATATATATATATATATATATATATATATATATATATATAGAGAGAGAGAGAGAGAGAGAGAGAGAGAGAGAGAGAGAGAGAGAGAGAGAGAGAGAGAGAGAGAGAGAGAGAGAGAGAGAGAGAGAGAGAGAGAGAGAGAGAGAGAGAGAGAGAGAGAGAGAGAGAGAGAATATATATATATACGTATATATATATATATATATATATATATATATATGGGTTGTATAAAACAAATAAATAAATAAATCTGACGTTAAATATTTAAGAGCGCAAAAGAAAAAAAAAAGAAAAATTAGTAAGGCCTTGTTCTTTTTATATTGTGGAACAGCTTAGGCCACTTGAACTCAATTTCATTCGATATTTAAGGCAAGAAATATGAGCCCGAAAATGAAATAATTCCAAATTACTGCAAAGGGCATAGGCTATTAAATATCATATGTCTAGGCGTAAAATGCCATTCGTTCAAGTATACAAACAATAGATCCTTATGGACAGCTAAAATATTCTTCCATCCAAAATCCCACCTTTTTGTACACAATCTTAGTCAACCACATCTATCTATCTATCTATCTATCTATCTATCTATCTATCTATCTATCTATCTATCTATCTATCTATCTATCTATCTATCTATCTATCTATCTATCTATCTATCTATCTATCTGGGGGGAATCTTCATATACAAATGAATCAAGCAAATTCGCCGGCGGTTATAGCTTTTTGGAAGTCTCTACATTATAACTAGTTATTGAGCTGGTGCAGGATCTGGGGCCATTTATGTGCAGAGGGAATTCATCGCTTTTCGCTCATCAATAACTCCTTGGCAGTGAACTATTGGAACGAGTCGAACGCGAGGGGTGAAATGCGGGTCAGGCTGTCTAACTAATATTAAAATGCGTCCGCAACACTAGAGCAGTGCCGAGTGGGTGGATGGGGGCGTTTTCAGGCTGGTGGGGGTGGACAAAAAATCCCTATCACATCTGCAGGGTCTCGAAGTAAAATAAAAGGCTTGTGATAAGGCAAACGGTCGTTTCGTTGGATTTCGTTTGTTAAAGAGTTATGTCATGTCTGTTTGTTTGGTTTTGTTATATTTAGGGGAGAACATCTTATTTTTCTCTGGTGGTTTGAAAATTGGATTTGGAAATAATCTCTGTTGCTTTGGCTATATATAGCCTAAATGATTTCTAAAAAGTTTGTTTCTTTACTTAACTGTGTTTGTACTTTTCTTTGCTTAGTTTATATCATTTTTTATTTCGTATCTGTTCCCGTTTAGATAGCTAAACAGGAGAGAGAAATTCAGGGCACGGTCTTGCAGGTTACCGGGCGGTCATATGGTAATAACGTGCACAATAAACCCCAAGGAACAAAAGAAACTTATTTTTCATCAGTGCTGTCACGTGTCCGCTTTGTGCACAACATGTTTGAGACGGAATATTCAAGTGGGTGCTCCTATGTTTTTGAGATTTAATAGGAATGGATAGTAAAATTATTTCTTGTTTGTCCCTCTCATGCCCACTCAACTCTTTCTTTTATGTTCTATGTTTCATTTACTCAGACTATTGGAGTGTTTAGGGGTGATATGAAAAATATGAAAAAGGCAGAACACGTCAAAATACATTTAACATCAACGAATAAAATAATTATATTGAAATTAATTCTGTCGTAGGCTATCGTAAATCATTTTCGTTAAATTTAACAATTTGTTTGTTGTGTATGAGAATTTGATTTAATTGAAAAGGCTAATACATTAAGTTTTATAACAAACAAACAATAAACAAACAAACAATAAATAAATACATAGGCCTATAGATAGATACATAGCCTATATACATAAATCATTTCCAAATCTGTATTCAAAATGTGTGTTGGTCTCACTAGCCTGCTGATGATTAAATATCACTTCGGATGGGTTGCATATTCCCTTTCGAACAATTGGAAAAATAAATAATTAAAGTAATACATTTTTTTTAAACAATAAAAAATAATACATTGGTTTATTTTCTGCATTTCATTTTTTTCAGTAATAGCAAACACATAGCCTATTATTTTTGTTCCAAGATACCAGTTCTGACCCTAGATATTAATTCTGACCAAACAATCTAACAAGAAAATGATTTATCCCTGTAAGATGGTAAAGAGGTCATAGCCTAACCTGGCTTAATTTGTACTTTGAATTCTGTTTTAAAACTTCCAATAGAAGAAAGGTCTCTCAGTAGTCGTCTATATGTACCCTGTAGAACCGAATTTGTGTCCAAAACATGAAAATCGCAAATACGTCTCTACAGGAATACATGGGCGACGTAAAAGCCACGAACGCCAAGTTGGGTTTGTATTCGTCTCGGTCTGAGGCACGTGACTTTGCATGAAAGTCGTGTGTGCTTACTAGTTACTACCATAAGGAGTTTGAGAAATTAGTAGGGCTACCACGGGAAGACATGAACATACTGAGCCAAAATTGTGGAAACGGAAATATGCTGTATATGCCATCCAATGTAAACGATTGATTTAAAGCCTTTATATCTTAATTAAACACAGAATCTGCTTTCTGCCACCATAGGCTACATTCTCCCTGTGTTCGTCGAATCAGGCTAAATAAACACTAAACATAAAATTTATAACGTAGTTTTATCTGGTTCTAATTGGCCTATTAATTCTATATAATAACGAAGATGCCAGGGATCTTGGAAATTTCCTTTGTACTGGCATAAATGCTCTCAAGAGATAGGCTAGTGAAAATATGCTTATACTAGCCTACTAGATATTTCCCTGCACGTTTAGTCATAAAACTCCGTGGTAAAAAAAGCATTGCATAATGTTGTGTAATTATTTGCATTTTAAATGCAATTACTTTTTTTTTTACTACTACTACTAAAAGCATAAAATTATTAATATTATTTAAATAAAGTAATGAGTGAAATTCTTATAGGTAACGGCACATGCACAAGTTAACTGAGAAACATCCCTAGGTGCTATGACATGATCCGAGAAGATTTGGCCATTGTGTATGCGTCTGTGAGAGAGAGAGAAAGGAGGGAGAGAGAGAGGGAGAGAGAGAGAGCGAGAGAGAGAGAGAGAAAGATAGAGAGAGGGATAGAGAGACTGAGAGACTTCGCGGACAATGGCGGAAAATTGAAGGTATATTTGCAAAAGCTGTGGTTCCTTATCCGGGGACTACATCGCCCCATGCCATTGGGCCATCGCATCACGTGGTAAAAGTAACTTTACAGGGTTGCTCGCTAGTAGGAGGGCTTTATGGAGCAGAAAAACGACAAAGCTAGAAAAATTATTTTCCACTCCAGAAATTAATGATCATGAGCTCGTATTTGATGGACTCTAACTACATCGATCCGAAATTTCCTCCTTGCGAGGAATATTCGCAAAATAGCTACATTCCCGAACATAGCCCCGAATATTACAGCCGTGCAAGGGAGAGTGGCTACCAGCATCACCACCAGGAGTTATACCCTCCGCGGGCAAGCTACCAGGAGCGTCAGTTTAACTGTCCAAGCATCCCTGAGCCTGATACTCAAAGAGGACATGGACTTCCTCACGCGGGGCACCTGCTCGGAAAAGGGCAACCTGCCTCATGTGAGCCCCCACCGTTACCCCTGTCTCCTGCCACCCCTCCGGCTGCATCCTCCGCCTGCAATCAAGCCACCCCGGAGCATCCCAACAGCTCAGCCTCTGCCAAACAACCCGTTGTGTACCCATGGATGAAGAAAATTCACGTCAGCACCGGTAGGCAACTTGAGTGTATTTCTCTTAAGCACTATAAAGCTCGCCCCTCATCCTAACTCTCTCTCTCCGTCTGCCTCACTCCTTTTTACACTCATCCCCTGGCCAGCCTCTGCTACGATAGGATAGAAGCCTTTGAAATGGCACAATTGAGGCGGATTTACGACTAGGCATTGGTAATTACACCCACCATAAATTTTATAGCCGAGGTATACTCTGGGCAGTCGTATCACCATGTGGCTTCTCTTGTTATGAGTGTGCGAGAGAGTGAGGGAGATCTGGGACCAGAGGAAAAACTAAGCTTTATAATGTTGCATTAATAATTCAGTGCTGAGTCCAATGTGATTTTAGCCTTATTATAGAAAGCTAACTTTAAGATGTTTTATCCATCCCACCCTCATTTCCTCTGTCGCCACCATTTCTCAATGAAAGACACGCTTGTTTACCCTATCCTTCCCTCGCTGCTTCTTTTCTTTTCTACTCTTTTTCTATTCTATTCTTTCTTTCCCTTTGCTTCTCCTCTTTCCAGTGAACCCTAATTACAATGGAGCGGAACCCAAGCGGTCTAGAACTGCTTACACTCGCCAGCAAGTCTTAGAATTGGAGAAGGAATTCCACTATAATCGGTACTTAACACGGCGAAGACGTATCGAGATTGCTCATTCCTTGGTCCTCTCGGAGAGGCAAATCAAAATTTGGTTTCAGAACCGCAGGATGAAGTGGAAAAAAGACCATAGGCTGCCAAACACCAAAGTCAGATCCTCGTCCTCCACGGGCATTTCCTCCGGGTCCAACACAAGCTCCGCGGCGGCAGCTTCCACCACTAACACCATATCAGCCTCCGAGGACCTCTCCGGACCCGAGCGTGCCGAGGATATTACAAGGTTATAAGAGAACTATTTCGAGGAGAGGAGAGAAGGGAAGATCAAATGACTGATTATTTATAAAATATAATATATTTTGTTTTCGTAGGTATCTTGTGCGTAAAGGGGTTCCTTTAAGTCCACAGTTATATAAAATGCATGTTATATAGCATGGATTATTGCGAATACCTATGGATTATTTTTTACGAGAAACAGGGTTTAATTTATCTAAAAACTGAATCAATATGATGTTTGTTTGTTTTTCTTATTTTCTTTTCTTTCTTTTTAAGAGAAATGTTTTGGGCGAAGCAGGTTATGGACATTTTATTCAAATGTTATTTGTGGGCCTTTCTTTTGCCCAGCTGCCAAGGTGAAGTGCACAACGAATCTATTTATTTCTCACTTGAGAGAGCTGGTACGTTTTTATTTTTTTTTATTTTTTTTGTACTGTAAAGGAAAAACACTATCGTGGGTATCGATAGAAAAAAATATCTTAAACGTCTTTGTTTTCTTTTAAAGTAAATCATGCTGTGGGTTATCTGTCGTATGGAAAGGTTAAGATTTTAAATTATCATTTAGTTTTGTTGTGATGGCGTTGTGTTTAGGCTATTTACAGCAGATTGTTGTGAGATGCAATAAAACCAGTTTAGTGTATTTGTGCTAATTATATTGGTCAATAAAACGTAAGTGTCTATTAGTTTTACCTAGACTTGCGTGGCTGACTTTTATTAATATGCAATGTAGATTAAATTTCCGCGCATAAATAGCGAAAAGTTTTATTTATATTTTTTAACTGGGGATGCAAACTTCCATGCAAGTCAAATGTAGGCCCAAAGGGAAAATCGTGTTTTCAGTGCATTTAAAAATACACCATGGTGTCGATTGGGTTTCCAGCATTCTTTATTGCAGGAAATTAATTAGCCATTTTATTTCTGCCAGTGCCATACCTTCTCTAATATCTACAACGCTATCTCCCATATTTGAGGGGTGAGGGTTGTGTAGGGGTTAGTTTGGGTTCTGTACACATCACTTTCTCACCTCTTCGATTAACGAGGCACATAACTCGGGCCTTTTCAGAAGGGACCTTATCGCTCCTCATTCCAGAAGATTCATTACTGTTTTCAACATGGATGTAATGTCTCTGAAAATCAATTCCAGTATTCAAAAATGCCCAGCACTGCTTATGTTTCTTTCCGATATTAATTTCAAGCGTTTTCAAGCTGACACACAAATTCAACCAATTCGTTTTATTTTAGGTAAACTAACAGTAAAAAAAAGGATGATATTCAGAACGTGAAAATAGGTCGAACATTTTATGGTCTGTAGCCTATATTTTTATGTTAGTTTAGCGGAGTTTAAATAAAATCTAATTTGCAATTCGTTATTATTTAAAATGAATGCTACTTAATCTTGATATATTCAGATGCAATAGAGAATGAAACAAATCAGCTTTACTAAACACATTGCAAAGATACGTGTTATGGGATAAATGTGTAAAAAGGCAAATGTAAAGAGACAAAGGCTGTGAAATCGGTCAGTTATGTCCATGCTATTTTATTTTTTTTAATGTAAATGAAGCTATTTGCATGTGGTGAAATATAACCCTAGTACCTCTGTTTTTGAAAGTTCTTATTTAAGCCACTCCTCTTTGTGTGCCATATTGTTATTTTTAAAAAGTGGCGCTATATCCTGTTCGAAGCAACGTCATCGCACACAGGACCAAAATCTGCACGCTGTGGCCTTGCCATTTACAATGCGGCATAGAACGCTCCCGCGTGCAAATTGGTTTTAATTCTATTATGACGTTTTTGTATTTTTTCAAATGCACAAGAATATATTAAATTTTAAACATTAAACACTTAGCGTGTCTAATGAAATAAACTCTCAAAAAAAAAAAAAAACGTACAGAAAATAAGGAATGTGTTTGATTAATTGTAAATCGGCATGACTTGAATGAAGATTACACAACGGCTCGCTAAGTGGGGGGCTGAGAAGCACAAAGGGGTGAGCCATTTTAGACCATCAATCAAGTCCGGCAGCAATAGTCAATTGTACTTCTAATGTATTAAGTTGTACAGGCACTAAATAGTGCACAATAGCGTCACTGCAAAATATGTTTCAGCGGATAGTTTATCCAAACCCAAATGGGAAAAAGGCACCGGCCATCGTCCCAGCCTGGCCGTGACTTTGGAAGTCACTTGAAAAGAGAAGGTGCAGAACTGCATTCAGAGACCATTAGCCTATGAGAGAAATGAATGTGCACGCCTAAATTGTGGCATCCCGGCAGCCTCTTTCGAGATGCTGTCGCCTCCATGTCGCGAGGCTGAAAAGATACTTTACTGAAGTTGTTGGCAACTAAGAAAAGTCGAGTTCAATTTGGGGACACATTTTCTGTCCCATTAGTTTCATTTCAGCCGGGTCGGCCGACCTCTCCCACCCCTTGACCCCACTGGCTCTCTCAACGTGTACCTTCTGTGTGCACCCTCACAGGCTTCCTGGGGTTCCACCGGTGCTCTTGCTTTCATTGTGGGTTTTTGGTTATATTGATGTGGCGATAGAAGAGGGACATCTGAATGTGTTTCTCCTTTGTTGCTTTGCACCATATGACCTACGAGATCGGTGAACTCTGGGATAAGGCTCCTCTGTAGCGAGCGACCTTGTAACTTTTTCTTTTTCGAACTGTTAGTGTAGTGATCGAATTCATTCGACCTCACTCGTACGAATTCGTACGATTTTTGCTAAATCGTACATATTTTACGAGTTGCCCAATTCGTATGAATGCGTACGAATGACCTACCCCTGACCCTGCCCCTAAACCTACCCATCACGTGGGTTTAGACAAATCGTACGAATTCGTACGAATTGGCCACATTTTAATCACTCCATCACTCGTACGAATTGGTCGTGAGATAGCGTTGTGCTGGTTAGTAATGTTTACCTAAATGGGGGGGGGGGGGGGGGGGACTTTTTTATCTTAACAGTTAAGACAATGTGAAATCAATATCTCGGAAAAAGTGCTTGAAATAGCTTTTTTATTGACTGTAAACTTAATTTCAGGGTTTGTGACATCCAAACTGATGACAACTTTTAAAATACAAAACAAACCCGTTTCATGAGACAAACAGCCTTTTCTCAGAGGGGAGCGCTATAGGCTATTCCTGACGGACTGACTTTGCTGCTTGGATGTCTGACATTAAACGGAAGATTTAAAGCAGTTTTTTCTGTTACTAAAATGCACGCTAAAAGAAAAGGAGAACAAATGTCACGTATGACATATGTTGTACTAAACTATAAACAAACAAACTGTATTGTTCAGGAGACACGTAGCCTAATATAGGAAATTATCACACGTGACTTCTTGCCAGCCAATAAACTTTCATACAAATTCTGCATGTATAAATACGTCCTAGCTATACTTACAGTAGTCTATACTGTAAAAAAGAGAAACGTACAGTTGCACCTCTTTTTCTGACCCTTAAAATTACCGACCCTACTAACTATTATCGGTGCAACCGAATTTAGTCAGGTTGATTCCGTCTATTATTATTAATCATACTTAAATTAAACCATTCAGTTAACCATTAGATAAACTAATTAAATTAACTAAAACAAAACTTTGACGAGCGTTGGCTATTCGGGGCAAAGTTGCAGAGAAACATAATTTTATCTTTTAGGTTAATAATTTTAATAAAGTATTTGATGAAAAAGGGATCTTCAGACAAACTACTTTAGTGTTCTGTGCTGCAATGCTAACAATCATATTTTAGTTGCTGATAAATAAGATATCTAATTAGGTGACAAGTGAAAATAATCACAAATATGCTAACTTTTCTAAACAGTTAGACAAGTTGTTAAGACAGTATTATATTAGACATATTTCCCCACAATATTCGTCATTTAAGAAATGCATCGATAGTTGTAACAACAGTAGGCTTTCTGCAATCACTCATAATTGATCCCAATAACTTAATTTATGCAGGATGAACAACATGGCGCCAGCATTTGCACTAAGCCCTGTTTTCCAATAGTTTAAATCACTCTCTAAAGATCGCCTTAGCTTATGTCGTACATTATTTAATGATGGTTGTGTACCGTTTCCAAAACCAGCACAGAGGTCGTTTGTTATAAAATAAATTTAAATACAGCGTTAAATTACAAATTTACGATGTGACAATAGGCCTACAGCAAAAAAGAAAAGAAAAAAGGTTGTCCTATATAGCTGTTGTAAGTTAAGAAAAAATACTGAATTATTGAAACATGCATATAAATAAAATTATTTAATATTTATAGGGAAATTAGTTATTATTATGTTTACACATGTATATATATAGCCTATATTATGTTGTAGGCCTATAATAGCCTAAATATATCATTCCTTCAATAATTTTAAATATAAGGCAATAAATAATTCAGTTATAACTATAGTATAATTCAATTAATTTGAGCCTTATACCAGATGCGAGTGGATAAACTATTAAACTATATTTGTTAACCATAAAAATCATAGAAGGTTGGACAGCCACGGCCTTATCCGCACTGTAGTGAACTGTACCGTATAGGGAGGTGGGCATTTCTTTATGAGTCCATAAATCAAAAAGATGATTGAGGGTTTTGCCCTGCAATACAAGTAGTGCCACACTGCACAAAAACTGTTGTGTTTAGGCTTTTGAACCTGCCCTTGTAGGAAGAAGAGGAGGAAGAGACAAGCAGGAAGAGCACGAAGATCATCACCTGTCTGCAGAAACGCGCATTTACCAAGAGCGTTATCAGAAATAGCTTCATTAGCCTGTCTAATATTGTCATTTGTCGTCTGTAGACCGATATTATTAGGTTTAGGCCTATGCAATGGTTTATATTGACTGCAGTGTTTGCAGTTGCACAGTAATGCACATTATGTTACTGTGTCAGTGTTTTTTTCCTGCGGAACTGGAGTTCTATTTATTACCTTGCATGTTTTACGAGTGGTTTTAAGTTCTCGTTAATCTACTAACTTTTTTACGCATCAAGGTAACGAGGCTTTCGGGGAACAGACTTTAATTTTAAAGTAGTACTTAAATTGCACGTCAGATCTGCTTTTGAGGAACCGTCCCAGAAACAACTCCTCATTTACAAGGGAAGTGAAGAATAACACTTTGCGTGTTAATTCTGAACCTGACACTGACCCGTTGTAAAGCATACAGGGTCCACCATGTTAATTACTCCACGAGACATAAAACTGTTATGAGAACAGATGATTGTTTCTGTCATAAAGACGTTAGAGACTAGTATTCACGCAATGGCAGGTCATCTGTTGGCCCTGTCGTTGCATATAGCATCAATTTTATGTAGCTTAGTGTTACAACGCATTGTTGAGCAAGTTTTGACTTGTTTATTCGTTATTCTAATTTTCATAATCATGGGGATTTTCTGTTACAACATTTCTTAATATATCGCAGGGAAGTATGATCAGCCACAGTTATTTTTAATAAATGAACAACAGGGACCTTTACTCAATAAATTAGAAATAGGAAATTATCACATGTTCTGTGAAGTACTGAATGTATTGTCATATTTGCCTTTTTCTCCTAAACTGCATTTTTGTCAACTCTTTTTGTAAATAAGTGTCTTCTCAAATCAATTAAGTTCTTAATAGGTTCTTAGCTTTGTTACGAGGTCCTCTGTATAAACTCTGCGGTGAACGTCGCAAAAAGCATCAGAGTTGAATCGGGGGTCACCATGTTATTTTCCAGAAATGTGTCAGTTCTTCTGAATATCCTCTCCACAAAATAGTACATAATACAGAACTTTTTCCATAAGATAAACGTCCTGTGCGTCTAACCATGCCTTTGACTTTTGCACTTTTCATATTTTTTTCCCGCATTTTATGCAAAACTAAGAGCGTGAGCGAAGAAGAGTGTCTGCATTGCGCATCTCCATAATCTTTGTTCTGATGACTTGCCCCTTAACCTTTACACTCAATATGACCCCAAATGCTATGCCTAATGGCCACCCAAACTAAAGCAGCCTGAGAGGGGACACACGACAAAAATAAAATAAAATATTGTTTTAAGAACAGATAGCCTACTTACCACAAACCAAAAATAGGCCTATAGGTAAACAAATAATTGTCGAAGTCTGCTTCACGCCGGGGCAAAATCTACATTACCTGGTTTTATTCAAGTCAAAAACCTTAAAAAAAAACAAAAAACAAAAAAACTTTGAAAGTCATATTACTCTTATCAACATAGGTAGAAATAGCATTGTCAAGTAACTGTCCATGTTTACTTTTTAAAGTGTTGGTTATGTATATTATTATTAGCAAGAAAGATAAAGTTTGTCTATGGGCGGCCATTTCATCAAAGAATCATCCAACATCAAGACATGTCTGTGCACTCAAAAAACAATTATTTGTCTCAAAAACAATATAATTTCAAAAGTTTCTCTCCTAATGCAGTCACACTAGATATTCATGTGAAAACCCATGAGATTTGAGTGACCATGTGCTAAATGAGAACACGCCTTAACTCCAGATTAAGTGTCAAACAAACAATCATAAGTGGTAAATGAAGAAACCCCTTTAATGATAAACGTCTTGGGGGCGTTTTGGGATTTCCCAAAAGCAACGTACGCCTGAGTAGATCTTACGAATCATTTTAGAATTGCAGGCTGTTTGTTTCCCCATTGCATTATAAATCGTAGCATGGAAGTCGTCATAGGAAACGGACGTGCATCGTTAAAAGGCATGCAGTCACCTGCAGGACAACCGAAAAATTACAGCTTGATAGAGTTATGCTAGCTTCACCAACAGATATATTGTGACTTCCATATCAGGACACGTATGTATAGCCTATTTTATTTATTTTTATTTAATAATAATCTCAAATACATAGAATAGAGCTTGACTATATTTTTTCCCACAAGAAACACATAACAGTATTGAACGGAATTGAATTCAGAAACTGAATTGACCTGGATAATGACATTAACTTTTGCAACATTGACACCGTAATAGATTTGAATGAATCAACATTGAACTGTGCAACAATTGACAGTTAAACCAAAACAAACGCAACATGCAAAAAAAAAAAAAAAAAAAAAAATCTCACGAAAGTGCGTATCTATAGCACGAATCTTATTTCTCGTACCATTTATAGCTACGCCAAAATAGTTTGTGCATGCATATGATACGCAGTTTTCGCTTGCATATGATATGCACTTAATGGCGTGTAGTAGGCTACGCACGCACTATAGGCTACACACCCCTAATCCTACCCAATGGGTTTACAGTGCATTATTTGCACGCAAAAACTATTTTGGGCGTATAAATGGCACGAGAAATAAAATTCGTGTTATAGATACGCACTTTCATGAGATCGTGTTGCAGCAAGGTAAATAATTTTAAAAGACCACGTTAACCAAATAAACACAACTACAAGTGGTATAACCAAAATACCGTCGAGTTTTTAACGTCGATATTAAATTATTAAATTATTTATTAAGTTATTTTCGCACAATTTTCGTGATGGGGAGACAAATTATTGGACGTACTGGTGGAAGTTTTGGCGTTAGTTCAACATCTTTGGACCTGACTGCCACTTGAACTGCACACAAGTTCTGCGTAACAGAACGAGCTTGCTGTTTGAAAAGAGGCGTTGCTTGACGGTATAAACACACACACACACACACACGTGCGCGTTGTGTTTTCATGTTTTATGGAGACTTTCAAATAATGTGTTTTTTTTTTTTTTTTTTACTGTAGCCTACAAACTGTATATCCCCTTACACTAACCCTACCCCTAAACATCACAGAAAACTTTCTGCATTTTTACATTTTCAAAACACAAAACACGGATATTGTTATCTTTGTGGGGACACTTGGTCCCCATGAACCCGATCTCACGAGCAATTCGTACTAATTTGTACGAGTGGCTAATTCGTAACAATTCATACGACCTGACTCGTATGAATTTGTACGAATTTGTAGGATTTTTGCTAAATCGTACATATTTTACGAATTCCAAATTCGTATGAATTCATACGAATGACCTACCCCTGACCCCGCCCCTAAACCTACCCATCACGTGGGTTTAGACAAATCGTACGAATCCGTACGAGTGAGTTCGTATGAATTCGTACGAATTAGCCACCTTTTAATCATTCGTACAAATTAGTACGAATTGGTCGTGAGATGGTTTACCAGGCCACACACACCGTAATTTGAGATTGTTTTAAAAGCATGTTGGGAACAGCAGTTGGGAAACCCAACAATGTTTTTTTTATTCCTGAAAGAAGAAGAAAAAAAAATAATAATAGGCTAATATATATATTATATATAGGCTATATATATATAGCCTATTGCCTGGCAACTTGAATCCTGGCCTGGCAAGTAATCCAGTATTACATTTAGGCATATATGCCTAAATGTAATTTCATACTGGATTACTCGGGTAAGATAGATAAATGTCTGATGAAAGAGAAGAGTGATCTTGATCTTGTGATTTGTTCAAGTTGCCAGGCAACAAGCTACACGAGAGTCGCTCACAGAATAGTAGAACATCCATTATCACTAAAAGTTCTTTATTTCACCGAGTTACCGATTGAAGCTACAATGTGTATCCTGTTTTTATCGAATTAACCTGTAGTATTTTACCCAGCCTTTGTCAATAAAGCCTCGTTACAATGAAGAGTTCAGCGTCTAATGGCACAGGGGGCAGTTTGTTAAGAATGCGAGACTGAGCACGGTCGCAATATGAATGAAGGGTCACCTGTGAACATCTCTGTTTCTCTGTATCTGTCTGCCAGGCTTCCACACATCTCACTAAAGAGATATGGAGTGAGATAGCATTGGTAATTCATGTAGGCTATAAGAGCCAACGGACACAGTCTATGTGAGAGACTGTGCTCGTGAACACACAGATGTCATTTCAGGTCCCAAGGCACGTTTGCAACAAGATAGAAGAATCTTCTGTAAAATCCATAATCTCACGTAGCTACATGCAGAGGAATGTGCTCATATCAAGACACTCGGAAAGCAGTAGGCTACAAACAATAAATTGTTAAAAAGTTATAAATGCAGTTATAAATTAAGTGCGTTATTTTCACTGTCATTTCACATTGGTTGACATATCTTTATATCCTAAAAGAAAGATTCCCTTGCTGCAACTGAGAAGTTCCCAGTGTCACGGTATAGATGTAGAATTGTGTATTGAGGCTTTTGTCCAGTCCTCCGGGGTGTCTGCAGTGTGTCTAAACATATGCGGTCACGAGGAGGTCACGAGACGTGCTGCTGCGCCAAAATGATTAATGTCATCTTTTCTATAGAGAAATGCCATTCGTAGATTAACGTTTTCTGTACAACATGGTGAGTGCTTTAAACAGGCATTTACTGGCATAGAATATAAATACTAGTAGCCTACCTGAAATCCTATTTTTAAATTAAGAAGCCTAAATAAAGACACGCTGGTTATTAAACCCTTGCAAAAGCAACTTGACAACTTTATTTTTGAAGGAACAAAGATTGAAGTCCAATGACTTTTTAGACAATCATTCATAAGGTGTTTAGATAAAACGTTAGAAAGAAACATGAAACTAGCATTTCAACATGAATGCAAATAAGAAGTTATTGACACAGGTTATAGTAACATTTTATTTATGATTTATTTTTTATCTTGAATGCTGAAGTAAAATGTGTTATT
This sequence comes from Rhinichthys klamathensis goyatoka, assembly GCF_029890125.1. Taxonomy (NCBI): domain Eukaryota; kingdom Metazoa; phylum Chordata; class Actinopteri; order Cypriniformes; family Leuciscidae; genus Rhinichthys; species Rhinichthys klamathensis. The sequence goes on from NW_026606682.1 coordinate 2,122,120, forward strand.
GGTGCGAGGAAGTTATGCTATTACTCTAAAAGTCACTGTCAACAAGGCAGCTTTAAAGAAATTCATATATGAATTGTATTCATCTTTCAGTTTTCCTTTATTTTTTCCCAAAGTGGACTAAATTCACCTGACATGACACGTGCACTTTAAAGAACAATGTAAACAGTTATGAATAACAGAATTAATAGAGCAATCGACTCTATCAAGTCGAGCTCATAAGTTTCAGGAGGACTTGAGAGATCTTTCTAAATTTCACTCTTTTAATTTAGGTTCAGATTGTGAAGATATAAAACTATCAGAGGCAGGCCCATTTGTATGGATAACCGACAACATCCTTTGTTCATCAAAATGCTTTCCTGGAATTACTCTTATTTGTCCTAACCCCCCCCCCTAAGAAAGCCAAAGAAAGAAACCCATTTTCCCATTCGTTAAAACTCTTTAATCCGCAATACAAAAAAAAGTCTCCAAAATTTTGGGTAATGTCCTCACCAATTGGAGTTATGATAGCAAAAGAGCTCGTTGCCTCATTCCCGTTTTTATCCTCTTTAGAGAGCCTATCTTTGCATGAAATGGTTAAAGCGATGTTATTATCGATGTTTTATGCATCTGTTTGTGTCAGCAACCACAAGAGCGCAGAAGGTAGGGAGGAATTATAAAAGGGTTGACACCCAGAGCGACCGGCGCGCTTTTGTGAGAGAAAGAAAAATGATTTATTGCCAGCAACGTGGTTCAAACAGAGTTCACTGAGAATTGTAGTGTACCGGCGGAGGCGCTGAGTTATGGTCTTGCTGAGCCACTACATCAAAGATTCCTTTTCAGATTTAGTGAATGGACCCAGCGGCATGAGACAAGGGAACAAACTTACTTTAATTAGAAAATTCCCAAGATCACAAGCGACTTTCAAACAATAAGGGACGAGTTTGAAATCTATGAAAGGCACAAGGGGAACCATAAAAACCTGCAGAATAATAATTCTAATAAAAAATAAAACTATAACCGCCTCCTGCACCAACGGTTATAGGGTTCCAAATATCACTTCCAAAAAAATATTAATAAAATAGAAAATGCATCGTAATAGTTTAAATAGCATTTATTGAATATCTAATTCATATGGAATGAGTACACTTGCATTCCCTGCACACTCGGGCGCAGTAATATTTCATGTTAATAGCGCTGCAGCTCGGCAGAAGCCGGACTTGTAATATGCATAGTGAATGCTTCTATTTGACATGGCTTGTGACAGCAATTCACTGAACTCAAAATAACAAATCGTTCTCAAAAAAAGATTGATTTTAGCGTCACAACCGGAGAGGGTAGCCCCATGGCTCTTTGATCATCTTCTTTAATAAACAGTAGGCCTCATATATGAATGGTTATGATTTGACTAGTTAAACTATTCGAAATGAGAGACAAGGCTTTTAAATTGCTGTCATGCTGCCATTTACACGTCATTGTTTTAATGCAGTGCAAAGTAATCTTGTACATGTGCTAGGATTGAGATGGCCATTATTCAAACACAAACCTGGCCATACTGGCAGGCCTTTCTTGGCGTCTTGGAAACTCATTGAACAGTGTATTATATTAAACATTCCCTGAAAAAAAAAAAAAAAAAAAAATCCCTGCAGGAGAAAGAGAGTGAGTCGTTGAGGCTATCAGTCTTTGTCTTCGAAAATACGCCAGACATGTTATTGACAGCACTGAGTGTCTGAGTAAATACTCAAACAAGACACTGTTGAGAGTAAATGAAAAGGGACTAGTCCTTGGGTTTCAGTCCTTGTGCACAATTAATCACTAGTGCGAGACAACCGCTGTCCACATGCAGCTTATGTAAAGGAAGGGTGTTGTCTATTATGTTCATTTCTGACTGGGTAGGCCTATACTTACTTCAACGCGACTGCTAATGTTATCGGCATGCAGTCGTTTTAATTAGCACAACAAGAATCCTTACCGTGTCGATAACCTTTAGGTGTCTGAAATACGGAGATCTGGGCAGGTTGAGTGGAAAATAGTCAACGTTCTGATGGAACCCTCTTCCGTCAGCTTAGGCTATATGACGTCAGAGAGGACAAAGACTAATTCTGTTGCGAATGCAAGAGTTTTGTGATCAATTTGTAATTATTTCAAATGACTTTTGAAACTTGTTGGCGCTGGGTAACTTGTTGTTTTTAAAGACTTTCCCACTGCCCTAAAATGTCGTCATTATACGCCAAATCTGGGCTGTTCCATGCTCTTTGTTCATCAAGACATTGTTTTAAATAGTCCTCTAATGCGATTCTTACTACATCAACTTTCAAATATTTGTTTGGTTACCCGAACTAGCAAATAACCATCTTAGCGACTCTTTTCTTACACTGCCAGTTAATTTAAAAAAAAAAAAACTATCATTCCAAAGATTTTTTGACATGCATTGTCAGTACAGCAATGACAGTCAAAATCCCTTTGTTTGACCACACCCATTGAATCTCTTGATGTCTTTTTTACCAGGTAAAATAAGCAGAAATCTCAAAACACGTCGAAATAAATTGTATAATAAAAACACTATTTAGAAGCCTATTCAAAAGATCAGTTTAACCTGTGTTGCAATTTCATCACACATCAGAAAGGTTGTTGTTATCCCTTTTAAAAAACATGCGGAGAAAGACAAACAATGTATATTGCAGAAATATTTTATTCACAAAGAAGCATTCCTGAAGCATTTATCTACATGGCTGTTTACGACAGATTACAAAGATTAAAAAAAAATATTTAAAAAAAAATGTTAAGACACGTGGAGCTGTTTTTACAAATGAAAACAGTTACATGAATAATTACTTATCTATAACGGAAACAAGTCGATTATTTTTTAAATACCTACCACAAGAGGACTGAAAAGTAAGTCAAGGTTTCAAACACTGTATATTATAATACATTATCACGGAAATTAAGTCTGTATTCTGCAATCCATTGTGGCAAAACTAAAGAGACGCGATCCCAGACTTGCGTGTCTTTTCTCTGTCCAAATGGGTCTCCGACTCCCTCCCACCTCTCAATCACGCTCTCTGAACTCTTGTCAGCACGGGAACAGGGTTATGTATGAGCCCTGCTCATGGCTTTTCGTCTGTCCACAGGATAATCATTCGAAATTGTAAAATAGTTGAAGAATGCGGAGGAACCCGGAGTCGTCGTTTGGTTGCTTTCGAGCACTTTACAACTCAAACAGCGAGCGTGCGAGGCTATTGGAGGAGGCCATCACGTGACTGCATTGTTTACCCTTGTTGGAAAACAATTAAAGACGCGAGTGAGTGTACTTTTATGTCTTTCCTACACCTTGTGTGATCAATTACTCAACCCGAGTGATCAGGACGGTTAGAGATGCACAAGAATTTGTTTCACGACTTTCACATTAACAATGCAGACTTGAACAAGATATGTTGCAAAAAATCTCATATTTTTTCTATGGAGCAACATTTCTCCCCTTGTGCTCTACAGGAGAGCAGTTCTGCGTGGAGTCAACATGCTGAAGAAAATTCATCAAAACCTTATGAAGGCCATATTTGGAATTTTGAAGAACTCTCTCATATCCAACATCCCTATTCATCCTCTGCGGATGCCAACTACCCTACGAATGAAAAGATAAACTCCTTGGACCATGCGAGTGCTACTGAAAGAGACAAGAGATGCAAGCTGCCAACTTCCTGCTTTCCAAGCAAGAAGTACCCCTGGATGAGAGAGTCACACACACCTATAAACTTCAGCTCCATTAAAGTCATTGAATCAGGTGAGAGAACTCGTTTTTGGAGTAAATGAGGTATATTGATTTGTATTGCTATAGAAACACGTAATCTAATCAGTCTGTCATATTTTAGTCGATAATGAATAACATCTGTGTCAGATTTGGTTCTATGTAAATGTAATTAGTCACTTAGACACTGATGTCAATGAATGACATCATTGAGAAATACAGTTATTAATCAATTATTAGTGTTATCCTTCCCCCTTTAATAGAAAATGAGCCCATAATTACAAGCAACATTTCAATCTTGACTAATAAAGGTGGTGTTTACTTCTAGTAAATTCATGTAAGAATGTGTCTTAAAACTGAAGTTTTATTCCGATCATTTCAGTTAATTTATTTAAATATGTTTATCAGTCCAGTCCATCAAGAACACACAAATCTTGTCAATGAGCTTATTGCTCATTGACAAAAACACAGTTATATATTTTAAGCATATGGATTTGATATGGTGTCTAACAGTTTTATGATGTTTCTCTGTGAAAATGAGACGCATAAAAAAGAGAATTTCTAAGGAAAGTAATATTTTCTAGAGACCGCCAGTTGTTCTGTGAACTTGATTAAGCTTAAACGTTTACTAAGGAGCAGAATAAAAAAAAAAAAAGAGCCTACAGTGGAATTTTTTTTATTGTCTGAGGCTATGCTTTTCTGGGTCACACAGATAAAACTGATTCACTCCTTTTAGCCCAAGCCAAACTCTTACATGCACACACTAGTGAATAAGTTCTACAAAACATATACAATAATTAGTGAGGTGATATAGCGAATAATGTGCTTGGTGTCAGCTTGAAAAGATAGCATTGACGTCACTACTTGAACAACTTTTTTGATAAGAAAAATCATTAGGGAATCTAACAGTAGAACACACGGAATGGATAATTAACTTGGTGATTCTGCCCAAAGACAGTGTTATAAGTACACCGATTTATCATTGAGGGTTTAAACTTGCAGCTGAGCATATTCAAGGATGTCATGCTACATTTTCATCATCCCAGTTTATGCTTCAGAGAGATTATCCTATTCAACACGGTTAAAGGGATAGTTCACCCAAAAATGAAAATTCTGTCATCATTTTCAGTTCTGGGGCACCTTTGGCTTTTTTTTTTAAACATTCTTCAAAATATCTTCCTTTGTGTTCAACAGAACAAAGACATTTATACAAGTTTGGAACAACATGAGGGTGAGGAAATGATGACAGAATTTTCATTTTTGGGTGAACAATCCCCTTTAATAATTTGGGATGAGAGTTCTTTTCATTGACTAAACTTGAGAATCAGTCTATTTTTGACAAATCTTGGCCCAGTTTCACAGACAGGGCTTAGATTAAACCAGGATTAGGCCTTAGTTCAAGCTTTTATAAAATTGCCTTTACATTTACATTACTGGTGTGCATCTTGAGACAAAACAATGGCACTGACATATTTTAAGATAGTGCAAGTTCCTTTCAGTTAAAACAGCTCAAACATGCACTGTAGTCTGGGACATGGCTTAAGTTTTGTCTGTGTGTACCTGAACACTTGTGCATGTTTTCCAGGTGATTCCAGGCACAGCAGTGGTGAAGCAGGCGTACGGGAGAGCAGCTGTTCTAACAGTAAACGGCCACGTGCAGCATTCACCTCCGCTCAGCTGCTGGAGCTGGAGAAGGAGTTTCACTTCAGCGCTTACCTGTGCCGCTCACGGAGACTTGAGATGGCAGCGCTGCTGAAGCTCACTGACCGCCAGATTAAAATCTGGTTCCAAAACCGTCGCATGAAGTATAAGAAAGACCATAAGGAAAAGTCCTCTTACCCCTGCCTGGAAACAGGTAACCAGCCCTTTGCGATTAGTTGCAGTGCGGTGGATACTCCAATGCCATTAAAATTCCAGTACCACTACGAGAGACCATCAGTGATGAACTGTGCTCAGAGCCACTAGTGAAACTACAGGAAATCCAACAACTAGGGACTTCTGCTTTCAGCATCCAGCACTAAAGAATGACTCACATAATGACAGTGACCTCTGCCAACCCGTTTAATAAGTGAAATACAAATACAAATTCTACACAAAATATGCTGTTCTGTTGCTGATCAGCTATTTCCCCCATTGTAGCTCTCTCTGGCATGATTTATATATAAGAAAATTGAAGATTTATTGCCCCTAGATGATGATTTATATGAAAAGTTAACTTGGAAGAGTTCAATAACCAAGTTCGCTTTGAACCAGATTACATGTTATCAGCTTGTACATGGTGTATCAGAGTTAGTCTCCATTGTGCATAAACTGCTGTTGTAATATCTCTGCAAAGCGCCAAGATTTATTGCACACGGATGTAAGCCCACTTGTACAAGTTTATCTCTTGGGCACAGAAAATACTATTTTAAAAAGGGCATTCAAGACTTTGAATGGTCATTAACATCCGCTCAACTTTTGTAAGTGCGCAACATATTTTTATTACTCCCAAAACGATATGCTATTTTTCCCAAGGCATGTGCTGAATCTTTTAACTTGGAATGTTGTTGATAATGGCCATGTTAAATGGCCATGAGTTTGACTTTACCGTTTTTTTTTTTTCTGTTTTATAGTACTGAAAGTACTGGTCATTTAAATCTGAATTTATGGTGTTTTGACTGACAAATGAATCTGTCACAATGCTAAGTCAATGCCAGAATCCTTTATTTGTTTTGTTTTTACCTATTCATGTAGTGTGAACATGACAGAGCTGCAATGTAAAATGTGTATATTATATATGTCTAGTTCTTATCTCTTGGCCATATCGGACTAAAAGCATGTGTTTGAAACTGAAAAGTGGTTGCTTCAAACTGATTAAATCCCTCTGTATAGTTAATAAAGGTGACTGAATAGCATGTAAATGACAATAATGTGTTCATTCTGCTGTTTTTCAGATTTTTTTTCCCTTTGTTAATTTGGTAGAAAGAATTGAGAACCACTGAGAGTGAATCTTAATTTAGCTTAAAGTGCTTCTGTGAATTTTACTTTGATACTTTTTGAAATAGGCAATACTGTACTTTGTATTCTTAATACATAACCTTACATATATGCCTTCCTCCGCCTCCGCCTACCAACCTCGCAACATTAATCATTTAGACAAGTCTCTCTCTCTCTCTCTCTCTCTCTCTCTCTCTCTCTCTCTCTCTCTCTCTCTCTCTCTCTCTCTCTCTCTCTCTCTCTCTCTCTCTCTCTCTCTCTCTCTCTCCTCTCTCTCTCTCTCTCTCTCTCTCTCTCTCTCAAGCACAGCCGCTCAACCCGCTGGGCCTAATGACAGGCAGTGCACTTCTCTTCCAACCTTCAAGCACTCTTCTTCAGTATGGGTGCTAAAGCGCAACCAGAGAAAACAGATTTGGCTTTCTCCTAAAAACAGAGTCTATTATTACATTTAAGCAAAATTGGACTACAGCAACGTTCCCGGTGAAGAAGCCAAGGCTTGTGGGCACCGCCCCTGGCAGGGTCGGCGATAACTCATTTTGATTAATTATGTTTAATTAGGACGTCGCCGTGTGTCATTTTATAAGCTAAGCACGGAACAGCAAAATCTACCTTTTCAAAAATATTAACTTCAGCTGAAATTTGAACTAATTGAGCAATTTCAGTTTGGCCAATCTCAGTCATTCTGCGTAAATCAATCTAGACCCAATATAATTAGTAGCCTAACTTAGTAACCTTGAGTGGTTCTCAACCCCGCTCCTGGAGGGTTCCAGGACTATCAGCAACATTGCACAATTAATCATAGATTTAACTATATTCTCAGCCTGGTTTACAATGCAGTATTCGTAATCAAGAGGATGGAAATAGCCCTTTATTCCATTCATTCTGATTAAAGGTACAAATGACTCTGTAATGAATTGTTGAGGCTAAATCACAGATGTAAATAAATAATCTGATACAGTAATTTGCAGATAAGTATGTGAACATTTCTTTATACAAGTGTCCGCGAGAGAATGAACACATGCTGTAGCTACTGCTGAATTTACCATTCATCACCACGCGGCACTGTTCATGCAAAATAGGAGTTGGCCTCCCGGTGGCCCCTTCAGTGCAACTGAACGGAATGCTGAGTGCTTTGCTGTATTTAAAGGTTCTCTAAGCGATCCTGGGTGACGTCACTTCTTGTTGACGTTCGAACTATTGTCAAACAAAACGGAGGCTAGCTAGACCCTCCCTCCTCCTCATCCGCACACTAACCCCCCAAACCACACCCCCAAACCCTTCTTGTCGGTCATTGGCTGGAACAGTTTGTTATGTTTTGGGGAGCGGGTCGCTGCAGTTTGTTTTTGGTGCTGTTTGTGAAGCATGGGCTGTCTACAGAGATCGCGTTTCTTTACAGTGTGTTCAGGGGACAGGCAACCAGCGGATAGTGAGGAGATGTTTGCTGTATGTGACAAAAAATGTTTTGGCCTAAAAAACACATGACATCGCTTAGAGCACCTTTAACCTGCATCTAACCTACTACTTGCTTAGTTACAAAGGATATAAAACTTCTAAAAAGGCAGAGAATATCAATTTAAAGGTTTTTAATAAATCATTATATATAGTATAGCCTACATGTATTGCATTATTCTATAAACATATATTTATAATAAAAAAATATTTAGTAAAACTGTTTATCAAATGTAATGTAGCTAATATATATATATATATATATATATATATATATATATATATATATATATACACATTTAAATATACCATATATAAATGTACCGTTTTTAAAATATGCTCCTTTTTGCAAATGCTCTTAATAAAGAATTAAAATTATACATACATTTATATATATATATATATATATATATATATATATATATAACCCACATCAACCAATTGATCGAGTGATAATCAACTAATCCCAGCAGTGTCATGAAATGCGTCTCTATTGTGGTGTGGGGTACGTGCATATTATACGTTTGGGTAGGATTAGTGGTGTTTGCATTTGCGTTTATCGTTTAATTTAAACGCGAAAATTAGTTTTTACGTGCATATGATACGCACTTTATGGCGTATAAAACGCACGTACCCTATACCACTAATCCTACCCAAACGTATGATATGCACGTACCCCACACCACAAATCCTAAGGGGGTTTACAGTGCGTATCATTTGCACGTAATAACTAATTTTCGCGTATAAATTGCACGATAAATAGGCTACAATGCGTGCTATAGACGCATTCCATGAGATGGGGTTGATGTTGGATACAGCCTTGCATGAAACATCTTATCAAGATCTTTGGATTTTCTTTGAAATTACAAGCCGGTTAATTAATATTAAAGGGACAGTTCATCAGTCATTAATTTACTCACCATCATATCATTCCAAACCCGTAAGACTTTCGTTCATAATCGGAACTAGGGCTGCACAATATTGGGGGGAAATATCGATTTGCGATAATTGTTAAATGATCCAACGGCAATTCGTACGTATTTTAAGAGGTGGCAAATTCGTAAGAATTCGTACAATTTTTGCTGAATCGGAAATATTTTACGAGTTGCCCAATATAGTCGTAGGCCTTTCGTATGAATTCATGCGAATGACCTACCCCTTACCCGGCCCCTAAACCTACCCGTCACTGGGGTTTAGACAAATCGTACGAATTCGTATGAATTAGCTACCTTGTAAAATACGCTACGAATTGGTCGTGAGATAGCATTGGACATATTCGATATGCGACACGATGCTGCTTTTAAGTATGTAAAATAAATTTAAAATATAGCCTATTTAAATATGTTTAAATGAAAATAATAAAACCAACATACACTCACCTAAAGGATTATTAGGAAAACCTGTTCAATTTCTCATTAATGCAATTATCTAATCAACCAATCACATGGCAGTTGCTTCAATGCATTTAGGGGTGTGGTCCTGGTCAAGACAATCTTCTGAACTCCAAACTGAATGTCAGAATGGGAAAGAAAGGTGATTTAAGCAATTTTGAGCGTGGCATGGTTGTTGGTGCCAGACGGGCCGGTCTGAGTATTTCACAATCTGCTCAGTTACTGGGATTTTAACGCACAACCATTTCTAGGGTTTACAATGAGTGGTGTGAAAAGGGAAAAACATCCAGTATGCGGCAGTCCTGTGGGCGAAAATGCCTTGTTGATGCTAGAGGTCAGAGGAGAACGGGCCGACTGATTCAAGCTGATAGAAGAGCAACTTTGACTGAAGCATTTGTGAAGTCACAACACACACAACCTTGAGGCGGATGGGCTACAACAGCAGAAGACCCCACCCGGGACCACTCATCTCCACTACAAATAGGAAAAAGAGGCTACAATTTGCAAGAGCTCACCAAAATTGGACAGTTGAAGACTGGAAAAATGTTGCCTGGTCTGATGAGTCTCGATTTCTGTTGAGACATTCAGATGGTAAAGTCAGAATTTGGCGTAAACAGAATGAGAACATGGATCCATCATGCCTTGTTACCACTGTGCAGGCTGGTGGTGGTGGTGTAATGGTGTGGGGGATGTTTTCTTGGCACACTTTAGGCCCCTTAGTGCCAATTGGGCATCGTTTAAATGCCATGGCCTACCTGAGCATTGTTTCTGACCATGTCCATCCCTTTATGGCCACCATGTACCCATCCTCTGATGGCTACTTCCAGCAGGATAATGCACCATGTCACAAAGCTCGAATCATTTCAAATTGGTTTCTTGAACATGACAATGAGTTCACCGTACTAAAATGGCCCCCACAGTCACCAGATCTCAACCCAATAGAGCATCTTTGGGATGTGGTGGAACGGGAGCTTCGTGCCCTGGATGTGCATCCCAGAAATCTCCATCAACTGCAAGATGCTATCCTATCAATATGGGCCAACATTTCTAAAGAATGCTTTCAGCACCTTGTTGAATCAATGCCACGTAGAATTAAGGCAGTTCTGAAGGCGAAAGGGGGTCAAACACAGTATTAGTATGGTGTTCCTAATAATCCTTTAGGTGAGTGTACGTTTCACATTCTATTTTTAAGATAAAGAAGCATTCTGTGCACATAAGTAGGCTACTTCGCTTATTGCACCTAATAACATTAAGCATGTCACACATAGGCTATGTAACATTCACGTGTCCAGTCTATGCTGTCTGCTTTGACCTAAGCCTTAGACCTTTCATAATCTTTTTAAGTATTAAAATCATTCAGTTATCACAAGTCATTGCGATATGCATATTGCGATAGGCTACGGTATGTACATTTGCGATTTTCCTATAATTTCGATATATCATGCATGCAGCCCTCTTCAGAATACAAATTAAGATGTTTTTAATGAAAGCTGAGAACTTTGTTTCTCCATTGACACCCTACGCAACTACCACTTTCAAGGCCCAGAAAGGTAATAAAGACATCCTTAAAGTAATCTATGTGACTCCAGCGGTTTAACCTCAATTTTATGAAGTGATGCGAGTGCTTTGTTTGCGAAAAACCCCCAACTTAATTTATCACTTTATTTACAAAATATTAATCTCTAACACGCATTTACGCAAAACGGCTCTCGTGTCAACACAACATGCAAGCTTCATGACTGGTGATGCTGTCATGAACCTGCGAATGTGTGTTGTATTGACGCACGAGTCTGCTCTGGAGTCATCACAAAACGCATGCGTCGTAAATTATGTTTTTTGAGCAAACTCACACTCAAAAGCACTCAGGTCACTTCATAAAATTGAGGTTAAACCACTGGAGTCACAAGGATTACTTAAATGATGACTTTACTACCTTTCTGGGCCTTGAAAGTGGTAGTTGCGTAGCTGTCAATGGAAGGACAGAAAGTTCGGTAACGCTTCCTTTTACAGTACAGTACTTACGTGTACTTAGTGTACTTACCTAGAAAGTACTGGCTAATATAACAACGCTATCTCACGATCAATTCGTACGAATTCGTACGAGTGATTAAAAGGTGGCTAATTCGTATGAATTCGTACGACCTCACTCGTACGAATTCGTACGATTTGTCTAAACCCACGTGATGGGTAGGTTTAGGGGCGGGGTCAGGGGTAGGTCATTCGTACGAATTCATACGAATTTGGTAACTCGTAAAATATGTACGAATTAGCAAAAATCGTACGAATTTGTACGAGTGAGGTCGTATGAATTCGTACGAATTAGCCACCTCGTAAAATTCGTACGAATTAGCCACCTCGTAAAATTCGTACGAATTGGCGTGAGATCAGGCTGAATATAAGGTAAGTACATGGATAAGGGGTAGGTTTAGGGGTAGGTTCAGGGTTAGTGCCTTGTTATTACCCAGTAATTGTAATTACTATAATAAGTACATAGTAAGTACATGGGTAACAGGACTGTAAAAGGAAGCGTTACCGAAAGTTCTCAGATTTCCTCAAAAAGATCTTGATTTGTGTTTCGAAGATGAACAAAGAACGACATGAGGGTTTAGTAATTATGACAGAATTTTCATGTTTGGGTGAACTAACACTTTAATATAATACTAATGAAAATAACAAGAGAGAAATTCAGTAATGGAAGTTCAAAGGGGCATGACAGACTGACCATTGAACATCATCAGCCCCAATTTTTTAAATAAACATCCTGCAGTGTAGCCGCCGAAGACAAATCTGCCTGTAAACTAAGAAGGATCAAGATCTAATTTAAACGTTGCACTGTATGAGCTTTATTTCATGGTAAAGAGAACAGCACAACGGGTCCACTACATTCTTAAATCATTCCATCATTGAGCTCAGTATGTAATTAATTTGCAGAAAATCAGCTGCAGAGAAATTCCTCTTTGAGTGTTCAGAAGAAAAAAAGATTTACTGGACTGACTTGAAGACAGAAGAAGAGAGAGATAGATGGAGGCTGCGTTGGATTCTTTACATTCTTGTGTGTATGGGCTGAGCAGCCATGATTTACGAGCACATTAAGGAGCATTACACGACCCCTGGCAAAGATCATAGAGGATGAGAAGGCTTGCTCTGGCCACTCACACAATAAAAAGACCTATTTTTAAGCATTTAAAACCACACAGGCTGCACATCGCAAACTCTCCACATGACTGAATTGATCCAAAGCTGTCTTTGATATAATTCAAGTTCCTCTTCAACATGATGTATATGTGCAAACAATGACAGATATCCATTGCTGATGCATTGCTCTACAACATAGAGAGCGAGAGAAAAATAAAGCTATGAGATCATGTCACCTGTTTCTTACAGTGATACTGCTAACTGCATAAAGTTCTGCTCGATACCAATAATCATTGTGACGACAACTGATAAATGGGTAAAAAAGTATTTGGGGAACATTGGGGAAAAACTTTCTGGTAAAAAAAAAATATATATATATATATATGAACATGAAATAGAAATTTATTTTGAGATCTTATAAAGATTATTAATCGTAAGTGCTATTAAAAATTATGAGGGTGGCCAATGTGGCATGCATAAAAACAAGCATGCACATTAAAGTATCCAATATCAGCCAATACATATCCAATATGAACAAATTCTGAAAAATCGGCTTGTAACCAATTGATATAGCACCAATATATCATCCATCAATAATACTATACCTTTAATTTCCTTAGTGTAAATAGTTCACATTACTACTGTACATATATAATGAAAACAAGTTTTTGTTTTAATGTATAATGGTGCATCGACCAAAAATGTGAGTTTAATTGAGAAATGTAACAAAAAACTGAGGTTAGTGTGGTGAATACTGAGGTGCACAAATCTAAACAAAAGCACACCATGCCACAGTTTCTGAGCAAGCTCTCAGCATCAATATCCCCACGAGGAAATCATCATTACAACCATGCAACCTCATTATTGACATCAACTAATTACACTCATACACCTTGCAATTTTACCAGTCTAACTGGATATTGCTTTCTTTTCATTAGTATCTCAGTCCATTTCTTTTCATCTAAAGGTCAGTTCTTCCAAATTCCCATTTTTTCCCCCCAATAGGGTCACGCATTGATCCACAGCACTAACCTAGACTGAGTGCACTAACAGAGTCCCATCAGTCGCTCATCATATTCACATCCCGAATGAGATTACGGCATACGCTCCAAATAAGTTCATCCTGGGAATCTTTGAAAAATCGGCAGAAAGGCCCTGCACAACGCGGCCACCACACATACATCACATTCCAGATTTAGTTAGTAATCCCACAATCTAGTTAAGGATCTGGAAATTGGATCGAATCAATTAATTCTACAGTCAATTTGCATAAGAGATGGTCCACTGGCCATTAAAATTCTCAATTTGTCTTCAAACATCTCGTGGCCGACTACAATTTTAGAAATTAGAAGATACAACATTATTTATTATAATGAAATATAGGCCCTCTTACCAATTAAAAAGGAGAAGATCAACCTCTGTGACCACACTTTTACCGGATGACTCTCATTAAGGATTTAAAAACGCTGGACCTTATGCTTACATAGGTAATCACTACATAGAGATTCATAGTTCTCTTCCGAAGCATGAATCAATAGTCATTTAAAGCGTTTTATTAAGCGGCTCAAACACAAGCTGAGCTCAGACCTCTTCTAATCATAAACAAGGTGCTGACTCTGTATGTGTGACCTTTGGCAAATCCAGTCCATTCTTTTCCATTAACCTTCCCAGCTTTGCCATTTCTCTCTCGCTCTCTGTCTCTCCAGGGGAGTTTTCCTCTCAGTCAAAGCCGCTCCTAGTGCTTGTTGCTCAGAGGGATTGTTAAGTATCAATTCCTAGTGTCACCTTTGTGGGTTTTATTTATTTGTTGGCCTGCTGGTATGGAACACAGCGCACGCATCACTCAGGTAGATGGATTATAATTCACCTGCAAGCCCTCATCAATCTCCACAATTTGACTTCCTGCATCACGTACAACTGTTACTGTCATATTAAAGCACTGCATTATAAAGATCAATGGCTTTTTAAATACGCTCTAGCTAAAGGTGATTGGTGACATTAAATGGAGAGAAAAAAAAAAAGGGCTGATGACTGTCACACAGATGAGAAGCCTCACAAACTTGATGAGGGTTCCTACAAAACAATTACCATTAACATATGCTCTGATGTTTAGGATTGATCAAATTGCAGGTTTACAACCGAATCGACACCTGATGATTTTCAGAAAAGCGGTTCTCTGTACTGGACAACAAAAACAAAACATCTTCAAGGATTTCCGACAAGCTTTCTTTCCCTGTGCAATTGAGGAGAAGAGGCATATGGCTGTGCAGTGACGAGTATTCCTTCCTACCGACTGTTTAACCCCGCTAATGTCTCCCAGTAAGGAGCTCTGGAGGCACTGGAGACAGTACAGCAGTCTACGCTCGTATGACAGATGGCTTATTGTCACTTTGTTTGGGCTGCTGCCTGCTGGGCTCAAGGAGGAAGTGAAGACCGGAAGCATTCGTATTCTTACAGCCATACACTACACTGAGCGAAGTACACGGGATAGATGCGACAGAGCTGTTTCTGCACATGCCTGCTGGGATCTCTGTGTGATTGTAAGAATCAGCAGTGCATCCCATTAACACACACCTGGTCACTATGTACTCTGTTTTTGTGCCAAAAAACAACAGTTTTGTTAGAGGTTCATTAGAGAACACTGAAACTGTCATTGAAAGAATGTAATGCAAGTTTCGATTCAACATGAAATACTTGGAATAATACAATGACAGATATTCATGATCAATGCATTTTTTAAAAACACCTGAAGAGAAAAAGTGAAAGGTATGAGTTCAGCTTCTTACAATGATACCCATACACTCTTAGAAAAAAATGTACACAAATTGTACAGTTTGTCACTGGGGCAGTACCCTTAAAAGGACATCTTTGTATCTTATTTAAAGGTTAGTAGTACCTCAAGATATGTATTGTTACTCTAAGAGTACGTTTACATGACAATGATGTACTAAAAACAGAAACGTTTTTTTAATTTTTCGCGTACAGACGACAACGTTGTCAAAACGTTCCACTTTCAAAAGGATCCACAAAACGGTGTATTATTCATGCCAGGCCAGTAGTTGGCGATGTTCCTTCATAAAGAAACATTACACGCCTATAGACTGAACATGTAACACGCATGTGTGCATAACGTCACCGGTTTCGCATATTCATGTTTTTGTAGTTTACACATGCAGACGATAACGGTATCGTTTTTCAAATATGTGCATTTTGATTACCGTTTTCAAAAGTTTGCATTTTGAGGTCCCCAAAACACCGTTGTCGTGTAAATGAATGGCCAAAACGCATAAAAAGTTTTACGTTTTTAGTTTAAAAGTGTACACAACATTGTCAGTGTTGTGTAAACGGCCCCTATTTAAGGTAGGCACCTTTTAGACGTAAAAAAAAAAAAAAAAAGGTACAAAGATGTCCTTTAAAGGGTACTGCCCCATGCAGTGACAAGCTGTTGTACCCCTCAAACACATAGTTGGGTCCAAAAAACCCTGAAGCTTTTCTTTATAAAAAAAAAAAAAAAAATGGAAAATTAAAGTTCAGAAGTTTTAGGGTCATTAAAATTAGTTTGTTTTGAAAGAAATACTTTTATTCAGCCGGAACACATTAAACTGATCAACAGTGACAATATAATGCATTTACTATGAAACATTTCCATTTCAAATAAATGCTGTTCTTTTTAATTTTCTATCATGGTTGCCACAAAAATATTAACCAGCACAACTTTGATCATGGTAAGATTTTTTTTCAACAAATCAGCATATTAGGCTGATTTCTAAGGATCATGTGATCCTGAAGACTGGAGTAATGATGCTGAAAATGCAGCTTTGCATCACAGGAATATATAATATTTAAAAATGTAATAAAATGTCACAGTATTACAGTTTTTACTGTATTTTGATCAAATAAATCTATCTATCAATCAATCAAATATTATTATTATTATTATATCATCCATCCATCCATGTATCAATCAATCAATCAATCTATCTATCTATCTATCTATCTATCTATCTATCTATCTATCTATCTATCTATCTATCTATCTATCTATCTATCTATCTATCTATCTATCTATCTATCTATCTATCTATCTATCTATATATAATTACACTATATGCAAATATAACAGAGTTCATTTCAGTGGTAATGCTAACGGTGGGCTGCAAAATCTTTACTGTTGAAAAGTCTCTTTTCCCATAGCAAATGATGTTTGAGATTTGCAGTTGCTCAATCCATGTGTCTCATCCATGATTGCTCGCTCATGTGCGGACTGTATGGACTGAACCTAAACCATTCGGGACTCTGGGATTAATTAACAAACAGAAGCATTTACACTTGACTGTATCTTGTACATGTCTCTAACCGCCTCCACCTCTCGCATCCGTCTCAAATGCATCTTGGGAGAGCAATTGCGTTTTCACGATTAGATAGCTATTAGTAAAAACACATGAAGTGACGAAGTCTAAAAACTCTAAAAGTGCCTGGCGTGCTTTGTTATCAGAGTCATCTTGCTGCCGCTTGAGTAAAATGCACCACTGCAAGTTTAAACAATCACCATGTCAGCAATGTGCTCAATCAATTACTGCTGTTGATGTTATCAATGGCTTCATCTTCCCTGTCAGTCTCCCTCTATCACTCATTTTTTCTGTATTGCTCTTTCTTACTCCGTTTGTATTTCCCTGTCAGCCTTTCTTTTTGTCTGTCTGTCTATATAAATATACGTCTTTTTTGTTGTATTTGGCAGATGCTGTTATCCATGACACTGCATTCACGTTTTTCAGTTCATGCCAACCCTGGGAATCGAACCCATGACCTTGACCTTAAAGTTGCAACTGCCATGCTATCTATCTATCTATCTATCTATCTATCTATCTATCTATCTATCTATCTATCTATCTATCTATCATCCATCTATCATTCTATCTATCTATCTATCTATCTATCTATCTATCTATCTATCTATCTATCTATCTATCTATCTATCTATCTATCTATCTAATCAATTATCCATCCATCCCTCCATCCATCAATGTATCAATCAATGAATCTATGCATCAATCAATATCATCTACCTATCCATCCATCTATCAATCCATCCAATCAATCAATAAATCAATCAATCAATCAATCAATCAATCAATCAATCAATCAATCAATCATCCATCCATGTATGTATCAATTAATCAATCTATGTATCAATCCTTCAATGTATTTATCAATCAATCAATCAAACTAATCTGTATCAATCCATCAATATATGTTTCAATCAATCAATCAATCAATCAATCAACGTATGTATCAATCAATCAATCAATCTCTATCTATCTATGGCCTATTATCAACTTTTTCAAAACTTTCAAAACACGGTCAATTCAATATTCAGATTTGTCTTGACAAACTTTGCTTTTTTAGATAAATATAAAATTCATTCCTAATTCAGTTCTGAATGTCGCACAAGCCTATACTTTCTAGGCCAGAGTGCTTTTCATTTGGCCTCCTCTCTGGCGTGTTCCCCTGTGATAAAGTAAGAGGTGTACGCAAGTGCATAGATTACCAGCCCTTAACCAATCATCTGAGACAGGCTCGCTCTGCATTAACAGCAATGACCTTCCCACCAGTGGTGACAGTCACCTGTCAGCAACGTCTCACTCCTGGCATTTTCAGGGCTCAGAGATGAGAAATAATTAGGCCTGACAATCCTCTAGGGTTAAACCCGGGCCACAAGTCATCATGCCAGGGCTCTGTCACAGGGGTCAGAGGTCAAAATCAGCCAATGATATGATCTCCACATCATAGCCAAGATCCCACAGCTTGTGGGAGGGTCACCAAAGAGAGATCAGGTTATCAGAGCGAGCTCCCCCTCTGAGAAGAGTGATGCATTCAAATCATAATGAAACCTAACCTGTACCACACTGGAGTTTTCACCAGCCTCCAGTTATAAAGTCACGGAGAGGTGAACATGCATGCAATTCCTTCACAGAGAGAGGCTTGGCCGGTGCATGTCATTCGCTTTGAATATGCACACATTGTAACAGAAGACAGGATACGACCGGAAACAGCTCGGATGTGGCAAGCTGGTATTATTTGGTCTCTTTCCAGTCCATAAGGAAAATGAATGTTCCCTCACCTTATTACGAACATGAACCGAGACTGATTTCCTGTCATCTGCCTTGGCAAAACACACGTGCTGATGGGAAGCAAGCTGTTTCGAAGTGACGGGGGGGACGTTTGCGATGACTTGTTTACCCAGAGCTGTTCAACTGAGGTCAAACGTCTGTAGAAAACACATGGAGGCATGTTGAACACCGCTTTCCCTCAAGATTTATAATAATCAAACATAAGGCACGAGGAGAAACGAATAAACCCTTAATATTTGATCTCTATAAAATGAGTAAATAACATTAAAATTCAGTTTAAATCCATTGTAAATTCAGCCTTGAGCCAATTTATCTTATCTGGACTATAAAAAAAAGTGTGTATAATCTTATTGAGGTGGAGCAGTGCACACACACACCTGTTTTTTTTCCTACCCTGCAGTCAAACACTTCTGCAACTCCTGCCTCACACCCCTCATCCCCAACCTCCCCCCCCCCCCATCCCCACCTCCTCATGCTGAAACCCATTACAGAAATACAATTTCTAATGCCTTCACACAGGCCCGCGATCGACTGCAAACAAATTTATATTCAGCCCGTAAACAGAGAGCAGCAGAGATTTATTTATTGAGCGGAGAGGAGAGAAACAAGCTAGCGCGTGAACCCTGGGTAACCCCACAGCTGACATGAAGATGGATAAGTGTACCATGCAAATGTACAGAGGGAAAGGATATATTGCACTCCGTCATTCAGTGCGTTGCTGCCCGTAGAATTCCATTTATTCTTCCAGCTGGGACCAGATCTCTGGGGTTGTGAGTGCACCGTTATACATTGTTGATTATTTGAGATGGTTTTTTAATCACTGCAGAGCCCTAGTAAAACTCTTTATTGGTCATAAGCAGAAATTCCTCCTTCTGTCCTGTGCAGTAGTTCAAATGTTTAAATGCAAACAATATCATAACTATTAGATCTATAATCATCTTGTTATTTTTTATTCACTTTCCTAATTAACATTTGCTCTTTTATTTAAATAAAATACATTTTATGCATGTTAAAAAACAACTAAAATGATCATAAACTCACCTCGTTCACCTTATTTTAATCTGATTTAATGAGCGACGCCAAAGTGCTTCTGATTCCTAGACCTAGAGAACACAGACACTTTTATCCAAAAGTGACTTACAGTACATTCAATGTATATATTTGTGTCTCCCAAAACGTAAATCTGATGCAAATGTGCATTTCTGCATTTTCTACGTTTTTATATTTTACGTATTATATTTTAACTTTGAAATCATTTGACTCCGTAAAACTTTTTAATGAATGAGCTACTTACTTGAAGGAAAGACCATTCAAGTCTGAAAGTAAAGGCCACATCTGTTACAAGGGAACCCGGGGCTGCCACTTCTGAACAGATGTGAGAGTGTTGTAACCTCTGAAGGTAATATCTCTGGTGTTCTCCGTCTAATGCTCTATGAGTTTGGAGAAACTTTTTGAAATGTCACATAAAACATAATGGAATGCACATGTGAAATAGTCAAAAATTCTCATATTTTAGACATGCAAACAGTCAAGATTAACAAAGCAAGGCTTTAAAAGTTCAAAGGGTATCTTATAAGGACATATCTCATAATATTTTGGCTTGAATTTATCCAGTAAATTAAGACGTTTCAATACCACATGAATCACATATTAGGTTAATTGAAAAAAAAAAAATGTGAACATCAATTAACATATTCCATAGACTGTAAAAAAAAAATAGTGTAGTCTTGTATAACTTATAAAAAAGTTGAAAATTGCTTAACTTATTTTGATGAGTTTAAGCAATGTAAAAACATTTGTAGTCATAACTTATTGATCATATACATTTTACAGTGTATATTTCACCATTCTCGAGTGTAATGGGTTCATCCAATTATTGCTTGAAGTTAGTTACAAAAAATCAAATCTGATGGAAAAAAAAAATGAAAACAAGAAGAGAATGAAAGAAACTCCGTAATAGTTATTTCTCGACGAAAGTAACAAAGGCTGGTCAAAAACTCATCATGGATGTGTACGCTATAGGCTACTTATTAGCCTTCTATTTAGTAGCCTATTAATTAATTTTGGCGATTATTTGAAATTACAAGAGAAATTCCTCTTAGAATGAGAACAGTGAAAAGTTTTAAATGCAACTATATGTTTTTTTTTATTATTCAATATGTAAAGTTTAGCATATTAAACTTAGCCTACCCTAAAATAAAACTCTTTGTACTTTTTTATTTTTATGAAACGAGCATATTTAACGAATTAAACTCTTTTTAATATTGTCAGTTTAGCTTGCCATTTGTTTCGAAAAATAAATATTTCTAAAAAATAAAAGCTTAAACACTTTTTGTATTCGCGGTTGATTACTGCAGGGGAGGCAGCTGCTAATTATCATCTGACCGCCGAATGACCTGCGACGACAGCTGTTTAGAGCACACATAATCACTCAGAAATCTCATACAATGACTTTATGATTCCCTTTTAACATCATTTCAGCTGTTATGTTAGATTCCCCGTGGCCATAGAATTCTACACAGAGTTTCAGTTTTTTGCGAAGTATGGAGACTCTTTGCGTTGAACAAATCTGTTTTAAAGATAAATAGATCGGAGTATAAAATGGCACAAGGAGGAATGCAATTGTGTTAACGTGGGTTACCTGGGAGATATAGCCAACGTTTCTAAGATTCTTTTCAAAGTTTAAATGAATTAATAGGCATGAACCCTAAGATCCATGGCTTCCCCATTAACAACTATTGACAATGCAGGCTTAAGACCTTATTCGGGTAAGCTAAGGCTGCAATACTGACTAAACATGTCATTGATTTTCTGTGCGTGCTAATCTAAAACGGACTGGGCCTTCCGAGAGAAAAAACAAAACAATATGAAGACAACATGTGTCGAAATAATATATTTTTTTATGGGTTAACTTAAATTTAAAACACAAAATACCCGTTAATGAAATTAAATGATTTGGATCTGAAACAAACAGAACAAAGAATCTATTAATATCCTAAATGTGACTTTTCACGAATCCCTTGAACATTTGTGCAAAATTCATATAAATCATCCAGCATAATGTAGTGCGCTTTTATTAAATTCAATATTATCCACTATGAAATGTAGTACTGATGTTGACCCCTCTTCGCGCACGCGCGAGCCCACACACTCCACGAGACCTTATTAGCAGGTCAAATAAGTCATTCAAACTTGCTTGCTTGGTAAATTAACGCTCACACAGATGAAGGAGATGTCCGGCTATTGGCCAAGAGTTAGAGGGCACGTCATCCCCATCCATCACCGATCGAATGTTTCTACAAGGCATGTCCCTGTCTAGATCTGAGCCTCTGTCCTCTTGCGCGCTATGTGTGGCATCTGTGGATGGAGTTTCTGTCGTGTCCAGCCTCGAATGAAAATCTGGAATATATGAGATGCAGCCATGAATTCTTATCAAGGGTTCAGGGACACAACGTCACTTTTCAAGGGCTATCACGCTACTGGAGTAATGCGTCTGCATCAGGACCACGGAGCTACTACTGACTTCCCAAGCAGAGAGGAGGGACATGTCAACAACACCGAGGCGGATTTTCTTCAATATCACTTCACGAATCTCAGTGCCACGGCCACAGGCGCGTGTTCAAAGCCCTGTGAGGACCCTGGTCCTGCTAACTCGACCAGACCCCCCTTCCCCCATAACCAAGACTTCTATAGACCAGTGCACCCCGTTCGTCCCCAAGTCCCCTCCTTCCAAAGCTGTCGTATGCAGGGTCTCTCCAGAACGGGCTTCTCGCCTTCCTCAGACACTTTAAGAACTTTCTCCGGCGCGCTTTGTGAACTCGGCCCTGTCAACAACACACACCTCGTTGCGCGCGCACGCGACGGCCCAGTGCATCACCCTCCAGTTCAGGACAATAGCACCAGGCACGAGGCTCTAAACACGTCAAATGAGACATTGCACAGTGAAAAGACATTCGACTGGATGAGAGTGAGGAGAAATCAGTCCCGTGCAGGTAAGTTGACTAGTTTTCTAGTTCGACGAACTTTTCTGCAGCGCACCTTAACTGACCGATGGCCACATTCTCTGCCTTCTCGGCTAATTTTCTTTTAAATCTTAGTGATGTTATTTAAAATATAATGCGTTTGCTAATTGTGTTTTTCAATTATAAAATTATTAAGAAAGTAGTGCATCCAAAGTTGGACAGTAACTTTTCAGCAAGCAGAAATTAATACTTGGAGGAGGAGCTATGAGTGTGTAAGTTTGGCTATACTTGTGAAGGCCACATTTTTAAACATGTACTTACAAATATAGTGAAGCATGTCAACTTATGAGAAAATTTAAAGTGGTCCTAACTATAAATCAATCCTCACTTTAAATTTACCCATATCAACTGGTTTGTAGGCTTATATGTCCATAGGGTTTAGCTAATATCACCACCTCAAAACCTCCCTACATCATATAATCACCTTAAAATAATATAGTGAAACCATGTACTTAAATAAAAAGTAAAATGCTAAGGTCAAATAATCTGAGCCATATATGTATAGGCCTTTGTGTGTATATAAATATATATATATGATTATAATTATTATTATATATGTGAGTGTGTGTGTGTGCGTGCTTGTCAACACACACACACACACACACACACATATATATATATATATATATATATATATATATATATGGGGGTCAAACATATATCTATATATATAAAAAAATACTATATATATACACACACACATTATCTAAACAAAAACTTTTATGTTAGATGCTATAAATCGATTTGACAGCACTAATATATACACATGTATATGTGTGTGTATGTGTATATGGTGTATACGGCTCAGATTATTTGACATTTACATGTCAGACTATAAGTAGACTGTAAGCAGAAGTATGAAGCAGATTATGAAACATCCTCTGCAGATGCGGCACATGTCAGGGACAGATAGGTCTTGCTTCACAAATCAGGCTGCTTGTTTTATGGAGAAACCTTTACAAATTAAGGAGAGTGTAATATATAAGATCCGCTCTGGTGCTTAAATGGGTCAGCAACAACATGCCAGGCAGAATTCCTCCATTTTTATAAATAGCACTTTCCATTTCATTCTATTCTCTATGTTTATCCCTTTAAAAATGCTCTCATTGACAAGAAGCAGCCCAGGCTATATCTAAAGGAGTCCAGCACCCCCTAGCTCTCCATTCAGAGCCAAATAAACTTCGGAGGAACACTTTTCCTCGACAGAGCCCTAAATCTTAATAGAGACCAATGTTTATATGCTGCAATTAATTTTCTATATTGAATGTCGGAAAATGTCTGTCAGAATCTCAGCGTAATCCTTAACCAGAGTAATGATTGGATAGGTCTGCGTTTAATGCAGTTCAAATGTGAGTTACTTGACATGTGCTCATAAAATGTCACGCTCAATGACATTTGACCTGTATTATGTCAAAGTATTTCATGTTTGTTGTGAGAGCCGTGCGTTAAATTGTGAATCGCTCGTCCCCCTCAATAAATCACAATATATGTAATAGGTTGATGGTAAAACCAAGAAGAGCCCTGTTTGATTTGTCATTTCCTACGAATCAGTAATACAGCATTCATATGGTTTCCAGACTGTCAGGGAGAAGAATGTCTGGCCAGGCCACACTGATGATCTAAAATAACTCACAGGCAAATATGTCAGCAAAAAGGTCATTTCGGGCTATATCGCCCAGCGTATGAACAACAGCTGTGGTCAGGAAATAGGATAGAAAGGCCTGCTATATCAAATCCCAAAAGCTTGAATGGCGGCAAGGCCATGCAGGCGTTCACAATTTGTGTACTGTTGTGCCTGCTGTTTGTTTTGCTTCTGCCTGTCCACCCACATATATAATATGTACACATTATATATATATATATATATATATAGAAAAGCCTACAACTTTTTGCACTCATTCTTACCTAGATTTGAACTTCACTGTCCCTTTAAGCACATAAGGCTTAAAGGGATAGTTCACCCAAAAAATATATTCACCCATAATTTACTCAACCTCATGGCATTGTATGCATTTCGTTCTTGTGCGGAACACAAAAGATGATATTTAGAAGAATGGTGTGTTCCAAACAACATTGGATCCCATTGACTTTTATTCCATGGAGACATGCATACAGGTTTGGAATGACATGAGGGTGTGAGTAAATGATTTCATTTTGGGGTTTATTTCCCCTTTGAAGAGGAGTATAAAATAAAATGGTCACTATAAGTTGTGACTCTCCCTCTGTGCTTAATGTCTTGGTTTTATCACAAGCCTCATGGAGAAAGCGTTGTATGATGATATATGAGAGGTCTGTCAACAAGTGCTTAAGATAATACTCACGTCAACACAGCAGCCAAAGTCAAATGTTAAATGGTAGGGCGAATGTTTATTGCCTGCTCCTTTACTGAAGTTCATTATAACCTAATGAAAAAAAAGAAAAAAAGATTATTATTAAAGGGAAAAAAACATTAAAGGGATAGTTCACCTGTATGACTTACTTTTTTTCCCTCATAAAAGAAGATATTATGAAGAACATTGGACCCCATTGAATTCGACTGATGAGACATTTTTTACAGTATTCCTCTTTGCAAGTCAAATGGGTTTGGAACGACATGCGGCTGAGTAAATGATGGTAGAATTTTTTATTTTTGTGTGAACGATCCCGTTAAGTCAAAGATTCCATGCATTGTGAGGGTTATTGTTCTTACTGGGCAACATCAAATGTTTCCTATACTCAACATGAATAAAAGCTTACACAGAGTGTCTGACTGGATCCCCCAGTACAGTGCACACAGTCCCAGTGCGTCATTCTTCAATTATACCCTGACAGCACCTGAATTACTGTGGGCTGGATGCCAAGATGACCGAGGCAATCTGTATCGATCCCCACCCCCCATTCCCCTGCTCTCTTTTAGGCTTAGTGGGGCACGTCATCCCTCTGGCTGGTTGGCCATTTCCAAGTTTGCAAGTCATTCCTCAAATGTTTAGTTTGATTCCTTTATGCCTTCTGGCGACTGCCAATTCTATTATCCAGTAACTCATTCATCAGTTTTTTCATGCACACTTTTTATTTCCTAAGGAAATTGCTTAATTACTTCATATTTATCAGTGAATGCACTGATTGTTAGAATTTCCCTTGTAAGTATTGGAGGTGACCCTACAATTGCTTTTTTTCATCTCTTTTTACTTTCAGTTGCACAGCGAGAGCGAGATAAAGACCAACTGTTTGTGCAGGGTGAGGGATTGACATGTAGAGTTTATTCAGCTCTTTGGGAAGTGTTTTAATTGAAAATTCTCATGGACCTCATGCAGGTAAATACAAAGAAATGTCAAATAAATATACAACGTTTTAGTTGCAATAACAAAAGGAAGTATTTTAGGAAGATATTAGTATCTTGCTATTGCATTTGCAACCAAAGCATTGTGCATTTGTTTGACTTTTGTATTTGTATATCCTGCGTCGGGTCAGACTGTACGTCCATGACTGCAATGACACGACCAAAAACACACACACACACACACAGAAACATACACATGGTGCGCAGATGGCACGGAGGTTAGAGAGACACTTGCAACTGTAGCAGTATGTGAGGGAGGGCTCAATGCCTGTAACACCCCAGGGGATTTTCCCATCCGACCCCTGTGTGTGTGTGTGTGTGTGTGTGTGTGTGTGTGTGTGTGTGTGTGTGTGTGTGTGTGTGTGTGTGTGTGTGTGTGTGTGTGTGTGTGTGTGTGTGTGTGTGTGTGTGTGTGTGTGTGTGTGTGTGTGTGTGTGCGCCGTAAAGGAATGTGCAACTTCCTGTGAGCTTCCAAAAGCAAACAACACAAGCAAACAACAAAACATGAGTCTGATTTCCATTAAGACAGCTGTTAGTTGACTAGCTCAGTTAAACTGCAGATTTAATGCTATTCTTAAATTAACACTGCATGTAGAGAAAGGCACATTTATATGCACTAGGTTTTTTTTTAATTAATTTACAGGAAATTCAATGTTGGGCAAAATGGAAAAACTGGAAAGCAGCATCTTTGGAATATTTGTATGACAGGCTGTGATGGACAGTGCATGTGACCCCTGACCTACAGTCATCTGTGAGGAGCAAACAGACAGTCCTCTATTTAGCTTACTGAGACAGGGTTTGCATACAGATGAAGGTCAAGCAATCAAAAACTCGTCCTCAATGAAAATTACCTTCACTGAAAAGTCACAAATGAGTGACCACTGCAGGAAGCAAATATCATTAAAGCTGTAGAAAAATAAAAATGTTGAATCAAAAAATTTGTACTTGGTAAGTTGTCTATATGGAAAAAAATAAAGGCTTTTCAGTGTCATATTACAGTTTAGAGATTTTACATATAGCTAATCAAACTTGAAAATGTATGTCTCTTACTTTCTCTAACAAAAACCATATTCCTGTCTCAACCAAAAGGCAGACGTGGAAGCTGGCTCAAATATCATTGTTAAACTTACTTTTAATCAGTGTAATATAGACTATGATGCAGTGTTGTATATTTAATATATATGTAAAAAATAATAATAATTTTATATATATATATATATATATATATATATATATATATATATATATATATATATATATATATATATATATATATATATGATCAAGACGTTATAACATATGTCTTTATATTGCTTTAACTCATCAAAATAAGTTAAGCAATTAAAAAAAAATGTTATACAAGATACATTTTTTAAGTCAGTTTAATGCAATTTAAGTTGAAATGATTTAAACATCCAAACATGCTTAATGTAAGGCAGCAACTTTTTTTTTACAGTGTAGTTATTTTTAAATCTCAAATTATAAGACAACAGAGCACAATATGAATAATACTATTGTACCGTACCCTATATGCACTGTTTTTATATTCATAAGGTATTCATAACGTTCATGGTGTGTTATGAATATAAAATCATATTGCATAACATATAATAAAATAGTATTATATGATATGGGGCTCTGTTTTTACAAATCAGTACCGATAAATTCGTTTCCAATTGTTCGCGGCTTAAAAGTTAAAGCATCATTAATAAATGCCATAATATTTTAGATAACAATTGTATAACTGAATATATTAATAGCAAACGTGTTAACAGTAATACTAACAGTAGAAAAAGTTTACGTGTTTTGTTTTCCGTGTTTGTCAATACAATTACAGGTGACATTTTATTTGATCTGAGATTAATATGAATATAAAATAATTATGAAATCGTTGTTTTTCTTTTCATTCACTGAATTAAACCTTGAATCTTTTTTATATAGAACTGCGTGTTTTTTTTATTATTAATATGCATTGCATTTCCTTAACAGCTATACATCTGGGGAGATGCTCGGACCCGGAGCTGAAGACGGACCACGGACGAGATGCTGACGAGGACCCCTCGAGTGGAGCCCCGCGAGCTAATTTTACCACCAAACAACTCACAGAACTGGAAAAGGAGTTTCATTTCAATAAATACCTGACTCGAGCTAGACGGATAGAGATCGCGAACACTCTCCGACTGAGCGAGACTCAAGTGAAGATCTGGTTTCAGAACAGACGCATGAAACAGAAGAAAATGCTGCGGGAAGGCCTCGTTCCTGGATTAATGCTGATTACTGGCTGTGACGAGGACTCGAAAAAAACACACACTTGTTCATCTCCTGACAAAAGATAATTTCAGTAGGGTAAGATTTTGGGCACTGCTGTTGCTATAGGCTATAAAATGTTAACGATCACGTGAATATCATGCGCGAGAGCAAGAGAGTGATTATGTTAACCAAAATGTATTTACACACCCAAAATTAAGTTTGCCCTATAGCCTACATATTTATTTATCTATTCAACTGTATTGTTTAAGAAATTAAAGCAGTAACTCTATGATAAAAAATAAAGTTTGCTCACCTGTTGAGTCAAGCGGAGAAATAAAAACGCACTTAGCCTAATTTAATATCGTGTTTTATTTGCTACCTGTTTTGTCATTATGAATTTGCTTCTGTTATTAAAGATCAGAAAATGAATCGTTACAATTTATAGATCTAATCAGGGTCATAAATTAATCAGGGTAAAAGTGCAAAGAAAAGTGACTAAATTGATATTTATTTAAAATAAAATAAAAGTGGGGGGAAATGCAAGAAAAAATTGACTCGTTTTTTTTTTGTATTTTATATTAAATATTATTGCGTCTGTTTCTGTGCCTAATTGTGTGTTTAAAATAGTTTACTAAAATGTACAGTGTATAGGCCTACTGTATGTTTTATATGATAAAAAAATGCCCAGGGGTCAATTATTGCCTCTTAATTTAAAAAAGAATTCAAAAGATTATTATTTCTGACACTGCTCATGGTTATTTTTCCAGGCTCTAAAACAAAAACAGTGTTGATTGGTTAAAAGGCATCTATAGCCATAACAATCGTTTTATTTTTAACAAGCAGCGAACTGAATATCTGAGAAAAGGTAGGCCTAATTATTTTTGAACTACTATTTGATGTTATTTATTTAACGTAATTAAAAATGTAATTATTTATGGAATATATCTTTAACGTGCATCATAGACTTCAGTGAAACCGAGTCGCGCGCACGAGCGCAGGCTGCACACACTCAGAAACACTCAACAGGTTTGCTGCTGTTTCTCAGACATACTGTGTCTGTCATATTCATGCTGCTTGTGCTTTTATCTGCAAATAAAGAGCGCCGCACGATGATCGGTGATACTCGTCTTTCTAAATAATGGCGAAAACCTGTCAACGTACAAAGTGCCTCCACTTAGCCGTGTATTTTCACCAATTTATTGCTGGAAGAGGTTAAATCGAGTGCCACGGGTTGAACCTTCTGATACCAACTCCTCATTTTGATATAGCATCAAAGCAGTGCATTGAGAGCTAG
This sequence comes from Rhinichthys klamathensis goyatoka, assembly GCF_029890125.1. NCBI lineage: Eukaryota > Metazoa > Chordata > Actinopteri > Cypriniformes > Leuciscidae > Rhinichthys > Rhinichthys klamathensis. The sequence continues at coordinate 2,151,808 of NW_026606682.1, forward strand.
AAGAACGGTGACGAATAAAGTGAGACTTGGGATTTATTTGTTTTTTTGGCACCGTTTACATTTCGAATGCATATCCTCAAAGTGTTTTTTTAATCATATATGCTGTCTTTCAGATATACTTTATCATTTTAAAATGTTATATGAATGAACGGAGTTATTTACCCTGCAGTTTCTCCCCTTTTGTCACTATTCTATTCGTGGGTAGACACAATATTTGATCTGGAATGAGAGAGGGGATTATCGTCATTTCTAAACGATCGATTTATCGATGTTGGGTGGATTTAAGCTGATTGAAATTTAATAGATTTTTCGTGATGGGTTGAATAATTGCAGCATTTAAATGCAAGCCATATTTTATTCACATTTAGTGTTTTCAGTGTAATCACTCAAATTAAGACAATGCACAGAAAACAAAAGTCAGATTCTTCACAATATCAAACTGAAAGACAATATACTGTTCCTTTAAAATGACCCCCCCCCCTCCCCCTCCCTCCCTCCCTCCCCCCCTTGCATGAATTCCATTTTTGTTTTGCATAACAATCGTCAAACATCATTTTAATTTGAAGGATTTTGCATATTACCCCCTCTATATAAAAGCAAATTCTCTAACAAAAGAACTACAGTCTAGGGAAGAGATAAATGATCTGAACAGTGGAAATGAGTCTTATATTATATTAAATGCACTTAAATTTG